>NW_011494755.1:6499952-6548535 GCF_000754665.1 Bison bison bison
ATTATAAATCAACTAGACATCAATTTTTTGGAAAAAAGTTTGAAATGGGATTAATTCACAACTTTTCTCAGTCTCCTCATGAGGGATATTGTGGCAATTAAACCAGATTGGGATGGCAAATTCAGATGCCATTAAGGGCCAGACGGTCAACATTAGTGAGTGACATCAACCCACAAATAAAACGAGAGGGTGGTGGAAACTGAGGCCTCAGAGCAGGCAGATCTCATGGATAAAGGTAGTTACACAGCTCTTGGCAGTTGCTGCCAGGTAGAGCAGTGGCTGCTGGGCCTAGTTTTGCCAAATCTTCTCATTTTTCTCAAGAGATACTAGATGTTTGTGTCAATTCTAAAGAATTTTGAATCTTGGCAACTAAATCACTTAAAGCAACAACAGAGCCTTGCAGACTTGACAAAGCACACCTACAAGCTGGAAGGGTCACCATTTGTAGCTTCTGGACTGATGATAGTTCTGAGAACCTTTCTGAATTTTCCAGAAGGTTCTTCTAAAAATATACCCCCCCCCAATATACTTTTACTTGATTCAGGTGGGTTTTCTGAATGGCCGAGTGAGCTCCCAGGGGTTACCTGATAGCACCACAGTGCCCCACCACCCCACGGAAGCAGAGGAGGCATTGGCAGGAAGCCCAGAACTCAGGGCAGAAATGTAACATCCTGGCCACCTAGCCAAGGGATGCCCCATACAGCAAGGGAGTGGGGCAATGCTGTAAAGCAGATGGCCCAGAGAAAACCTCCTTCCAGACCACCACCTTCCTGAGGGCCTGGAACCAGGTCTTCCCGCCTGATTCTCCCCAGCCCAAGCACTATGCCAGACACAGAGAAGAAATGCAATGAGGTCGGGAAGGATGTGAACACAGTTACATTTCTGAGAAGTAATGGTGGTGATGATATGGAAGACGGATCTGATTTGGGAGACCTCTGGAAACCTGAACTGGTGCAGTGGAAGTGAGGCTGGAGAGGAGGCAGCAGGTGGGAAAAGGCATGGTGGAGCCCAGCTTCTTCATGTCTCCAAGGGCCATGCTCTCCACTGTGCCTTCCGTCCATGGCAGTCTTTTCACAACCAAGAGAGGGAAAGGGTACCAACTGGGTGATTGACCCTCCAGAGAGTCCAAGTGAGTGAAAGTCATTCAGTCACGTCTGACTCTTTGTGACCCCTGGACTGTCCATAGAATTCTCCAGGCCAGAATACTGGAGTGGGTAGCCTTTCCCTTCTCCAGGGGATCTTCTCAACCCAGGGATCAAACCGAGGTCTCCCATGTTGCAGGCAGATCTTTTACCAGCTGAGCCACAAGGGAAACCCAATAATACTGGAGCGGGTAGCCTATCCCTTCTCCAGTGGATCTTCACAACCCAGGAATCGAACGAGGTCTCCTGCATTGCAGGCAGATTCTTTACCAACTGAGCTATCAGGGAAGCCAGCCAAAGAGCCCAAGGACTCCATGTCACTATGCCCTGTCTTCAGTGGATCTCCTTTGCACAAGAACTGGATCCAAGATGGTGGTTTGGCTTTGTACATAATTTTTTTCACTCTTTGCCAGTTTTATTTTATTTTTTATATTTATTGAAGTATAGTTGATTTACAGTATGTTTAATTTATTTAATTTTATATGACATGTTTGGGGACTAAATATCAAATATCTTTCCAACCTATAAACCAGGCTGGCAGGGACTTTCCTGGTGGTCCCGTGGCTGGGACTCTGTGCTCCCAATGCAAGGGGCCTGGGTTCTATTGCTGTCAGGGAGCTAGATCCCATATGCCATAACTCAGACTGGGGCAGCCAAACAAAGTATTAATAAATATTTTAAAATCAGGCTGGCAAAGCTAATAGGATATTGTGGAGACTATAACAGAATCCTTACTGGACTTATTAGGGGAGCTCCCTTGAGTGATAATATCTGCAAATTAACTTGAGGGTAAACCAGGCTTTAAGCTGTTAATTCTCTAAAGTCTGAGAGTGTGCTAAGTCTCTCAGTCGTGTTTGACTCTTTGCAACCCCATGGACTGTAGCCCACCAGGCTCCTCTGTCCAAAGGATTCTCCAGACAAGAATACTGGAGTGGGTTGCCATTTCCTTCTCCAGGGGATCTTCCTGACCCAGGGATTGAACCCACATCTCTTAAGTCTCCTGTGTTGGCAGGCAGGTTCTTTACCACTCTCAGCGGGGACCCTGAGTTTGAACAGTCCCTTGAGTTTGCTGCAAGGAGCAGGGTTGCCTAAAAAGGCTTTAATTTCTGAGAACTGGTTCGGGTGAGCCCAAACAAACCATTTTCAAAATTGCCTCGGGCCTCCAGTGTCTTGTAAAACTCATTTTCAACACAAGCGTGATCCTTTTTGCGCTCATTTTTGTGCATTTGGAATCTGCCTCCCACTTCACATAAAATTCACCTTTGAGAATCGAGCAAGAGATGAAACACCTAGTTTCCCATTTACCCTCAGATACTGTCAGTGAGAAAGGCTTTTTTCTTCTTCAAAGGAGGTCTGAGACTCCAGAGCATATAGCAGATCATAGCTGAAAAGTAGTTGTAGCTTCACACTTCATGGGTTATGCATATGTGTATACATGGGTCTACAGTTGTGCACACAAGCACAGGTGTCTGCGCATGTGTGTGTACGTGTGTGTACATGTGTGTACATAAAAGTGTGTGCATGTGACAGGCAGGTATGTGCGTCCATGTATTGTCCCGGTCTCAAGAGGATCCTTGCCCTTCTCACTGTGGACACCTTAGTGAGCAGAAGTGATTAGTAACAGCCTCATATAGAGCTTTATTCACATCCCAAATGTGTTCCTTACTGTTAGGTGTTCTTGGGCAAATTATTCACTTCTCTAAGCTTCATTTTTGCTACCCAAAAAATAAAGATTAAAAATAGGAGGGGACATATGTGTACCTATGGCTGATTCATGTTGATGTATGGCAGAAACCAACACAATACTGTAAAGCAGTTGTCCTCCAATTAAAAACAAATAAATTTTAAAAACTAGTGCCTACTTTATGTAGGGTTTCTGATTGTTAGGTAATATATGTTTAAGCACAATCAAGAGCACATAATTAGCTCTCAGGAAATGATAACCTGCTATTATTATTGTTGTTACTCCTTCCTACCACATGCTTACAGGGAGAGAGCAAGCTATGTATTTTTTTTTTTTTCCCCAGCCCAGGGTGCTCTGAGTTTCCACTTCTCTACCACATGCTTGCCTCTGAGATCACCCAGGGTTTTTGTCCCAGGGTTTTCTTGAGGAGTGTCTGAACCCAAGGTGGAGCTCAGAGGCACTCAGTTCTTTCAGAGTCTTAATCCTTGTCCATCTTTCAGAGGTTCTGCCGCGCAGGGCACCCTCTGCAGAACTTGGTTGTCACGGCATCCCACAGGACTGTGCCCGGAGCTTTTCCTGTCTGAAAGGAGAACCGCCCCATCCTAGCTGACCCAGAGAGGCCCTATAAACCCCTCATGACTGTTTACTGAACTGCCCTGGGCTGGATTCAGTGTCAGCCTCAGCTTTACGTGTCTCCAGAAACCCCACCACAAAGCCTTTATTTGATCTGCTCAGTGTGAGCTCAGAAACCATCTTGAATGGGAATCTCCAGGAAAAAAATTACCCCTCTGCAAATCTTGTTTTTTTTTCAGTATGTCCTCAAATTTCCTGTTTACCAATCCCTGAAAACAAGAGATCTTTGGGGATGGTGGTAAGGTAACTCGTTAGGCAGATAACCTCTGAGGTCAGAGTGCTCATTGCATCACTTGCTAGATTACTTCTACATTTTCTAAGTCTCAGTTTTCTCCTCTGTAAAGTGGGGATAATATTATACTTGCCTCATATCCCTGTATTGTATGAGGATTGAATGAGGTGATACCTATGAAGACCAAGTGCTTGACTCATCAGTTTAGCTGTCATGATTGATATTATTGTGGCCATGCTGGTGGGGAGAGCAGTGGAGTGGAGGGGGCATGGGGAACACTCAACAAGACATTGAGGTCTTATTTTTGAGCTCCCTGAACACCTACCCCTGAGAGGCACCCAGACAAACTTCCTTACTTGGGAAGGTATAGGAGTTGGACAGGGGCCAAGACCAGTGGCCTCAGTGAGTTTGAGGAACATAACTCATAGTTCAAATGGTAAACTTTCTCTTTTCCAGTGAACTCTCCTCAAAGAGGGGATCAAACCAGTCAATCCTAAAGGAAATCAACTGAATATTCACTGCAAGGGCTGATGCTGAAGCTGAAGCTCCTGTTCTTTGGCCACATGATGCGAAGAGCCGACTCATTGGAAAAGACCCTGATGCTGGGAAAGATTGAGGGCAGGAGGAAAAGGGGGCAACAGAGGATGAGATGGTTGGATGGTGTCGTCAACTCAGTGGACATGGGTTTGACCAAACTCTGGGAGATGGTGAAGGACAGGGAAGCCTGGCGTGCTGCAGTCCATGGGGTTGCAAAGAGTCGGACACAACTTAGCAACTGAACATCAACAACTTCTCAATGAGAGCAGCCAAGAGAGGAGGGGAATGCCCCTGCTACCATTGCTTCTAGGGACCCTAGGACCTGGCCCTTCCATCTGCCCCAAGAAAGAGAAAGCTGGGGCTCTGGGGCAAGGATGAGCCACCACCTGGAGTTGGGTGAGCTGGGGTGGGGTCACATCCTGCTCTGCTCCTCCAAGCACCCGGGTGGGGCTTCCCATCCAGAGGAAGCAAGTCCCATCAGCTAATCCTTGGGTGGGGTTTCCCAAAGCCAAGTATTTAGAGGCAAATCATTGTTCTAAAGTTCCGCTAAATTTTAATAACCACCATGCTGAGAACTTTTCAAAGAACAAAGTGAGATTTTTTTTTTTTTCAAACCCAAAGGGAGCCAACGACAATTAAACGGAGAAATATCTAGCTGAACCTCAATTCCAAGACTTGAAGAAGGAAGAGACTTTAGACACAGAGGGACCCAGGCCCTAACCCCGTTCTTTCATTGTGATCGATGAAATTTTCACAATGGGTCCACGTTTTGTATATAAGATGGTTGCTGTTCAGTCGCTAAGTCACGTCCAACTCTTTGCAACCCCAAAGGGTGAGGTGGGCATGGAGGTGGGGCTGGTGAAGGGTCAGCCCTGTCTTCGAGGCACAAAGGGTCTCACCACCCAGATGTTCTATATCTGGTGACTGCACCTCCAGGGGTTTAATGGCAAGTACCTAGAGCCACTAGGACTTGCCTGCCTCTGGGAGAAACGACCAGTCACAGCCTGTTTCTTCAGCATCTGGAGTGAATCAGCTCAAAAGTGGGACTGTTAACTGTTACCAACCTGGATCCTTGGACTCTTCCTTCAGTAGAAATTGATTACAGGCCAGATGAGAATTGTAGGAAAGGCTTTACTGGGACTCATGCTCCACGACAGGGTGATAACAAGGAACAGGTGCCGTTGCTGGCTCCCTGAGAGGAGCTGCTTGGGTCCTTAAATGGGGTAACAACAGGGGTGGGTCCGTGGGTAGGACAGGAGGCATAGCTAAGGTGGCATGCCCATCCCCTTGGTGGTACTGTGTGTGGGGGGGATCGTCAGCACACTGCCTTTGCTCCTGGCATCTCAGAAATGACAGTGTGTGGCCTTTTTGTATCTTATTGTTCATAATTGCCCCAAATGTGCAAACGTGCAGTTATTTTTAGTTCCTTATTGTTTCTTTGTTTCTGTTGCTTGAAGATTTGTCCAGGTGCAAGCACTCCGGTAATGGGTCCCGGGTCCCAGCCCCTGTCATTACCAGCTCCCTTCATACCCTTTCCTTTGTGTTTCTCTCTTCTCCTTTGAGTGAACTCTGCTGCTAACTAGGCCCCACTCTGAAGCTCCCCCTCACCTGGCTGCCCCCAAACTAACATTGCTCATTTAACAGACACTGGCGGAGACTAACTGGGCATCAGGTACACTCCCTGTCCACAGGTCCTTATGGGTTAGTTGCTAAGGGCCTTCTAAGGTGGCATGAAGGAGCCGATTCTATCACACAGACACGCTTAAGGGCTTTTCCTGCTCAAGCCCAAAAAGCAGGGCTAATGATCAGGGATGTGAGTTCACAGCAGAGGGAGAAGGTGGAAATGTCACTCTAGAGGCTCTTTAGTTCTTCCCTTTCAGCCATAAGGGAGGTGTCAGCTGTATAACTGAGGTTATTGATATTTCTCCCTGCAGTCTTGATTCCTGTTTGTGCTTCATCCAGCCTGGCATTTCGCATGATGTACTCTGCATATAAGTTAAATAAGCAGGGTGATAATATACAGCCTTGGCGTATTCCTTTCCCGATTTGGAACCAGTCTGTTTTTCCACGTCCAGTTCTAATTGTTGCCTCTTGATTTGAATATAGATTTCTCAGGAGGCAGGTCAGGTCATCTGGTATTCCCATCTCTTTAAGAATTTTTCACAATTTGTTGTGATCCGCACAGTCAAAGGCTTTGGTGTAGTCAATAAAGCAAAAGTAGATGTTTTTCTGGAACTCTCTTGCTTTTTTGATGATCCAACGGATGTTGGCAATTTGATCTCTGGTTCCTCTGCCTTTTCTAAATCCAGCTTGAACATCTGGAAGTTCACAATTCATGTACTGTTGAAGCCTGGCTTGGAGAATTTTGAGCATTACTTTGCTAGCGTGTGAGATGAGTGCAATTGTGTGGTAGTTTGAGCATTCTTTGGCATTGCCTTTTTTTGGTGTTATAATGAAAACTGACCTTTTCCAGTCCTGTGGCCACGGCTAAGTTTTCCAAATTTTCTGGCATATTGAGTGCAGCACTTTTACAGCGAGAAGCTAAAGGCAAAGGAGAAAAGGAACTATATACCCATTTGAATGAAGAGTTCCAAAGAATAGCAAAGAGAGATAAGAAAGCCTTCCTCAGCAATCAACGCAAAGAAATAGAGGAAAACAATAGAATGGGGAAATCGCTCAGTTGGGTCCAACTCTTTGCAACCCCATGGACTGTAGTCCTCCAGGCTCCTTTGTCCACAAATTCTCAGGCAAGAATACTGAAGTGGGGAGCCATTCCCTTCTCCAGGGGATCTTCCCGCCCCAGGGATGGAACCTGGGTCTCCCTCATTGCAGGCAGATTCTTTATACTGTCTGAGCTACCAGGGAAGCCCCAAAGCATTCTATATCACACACCCCAGTGGGAGGATGACAAGGAAGGTGTTAATCTGTTGTTTCTGCTAGTGGTCTTAGCTCCTTCTATCTCTCTGTTTGGGCATCTCCAAACATGGAGACATCCTAGAGTTTCAAGATCTGTATTTTTTTGTATAACATGATCCTTAGTACAAGCCAACAGCAACATCTCATACTTAAAAGGAGAAATGGTCTGTTCTAAAGCTGGAACAGAAGTGGTTCTGTTGGGCTTTCTGAAGTATGGTGCTAACTGGACTGTATGGGAGATTTAAGGGATTTTCAAGGGCAGTTTTGATCATGCAGCTTTGTGCCTTTTGTCTTTAGAACCGAAATCCTTCATGAGATGCAGCTGACCTGTGCAATAAGCGCTGAACACAGTGGAGTCAGAGAGTGGCCCCCAAGGAAAGTATGGGCCGTTAAAACCTGCTTAGGAGACAAAATTTAAAGGGTAGAATTTGTTTAGAGGATAGAACACAGATTTATCTAAAGACCTTGCTATAATAGGAACTGGAGGTGGGTAGGAACTGGAGATGGGAGGGGATGGCAGGTCTGAAAGGGCTCCGTCCATCCTTTCCTGAGGCTAGGCTATGTTATACTAGTGTAATAAACAGCCCCAGGCCTATGGCTTAAAATAATAAAGGTTTAGTTCTCACGCATCTGACTTGATGGCCCTTATGGGTTGGCCATATCTGTGCTTTATGTTACTCTCTTAGTTGGGCCTTACGCTAACAAAATTGTCACTGTATGGAACACTGCCTTTCACCATTTTGGAGGGGAAGGGTGCCCTGGAGGGTCTGTCATCAGCAATTAACTGTTCCAGCCTGGAAGCGATCGATGCCACTGCACCCATACCCATCAGCCAGAACTAATCACCTGACCTCACCAACTCTAAGGAGGTTAGGAAGTGAAATCCTGTTATGTGTCCACGAGAGGAAGGAATAAGGGGGAGCATTTGGCGAAGAGCACTTGTAACCCCCTCAGCCACCTGCTTTGTCCAACGATCTATCTAAAATCTGTGTGGATAGATGGGCTAGAGCAGGGGTCCACTCTCTTGCAAATATAAGAGTCTATGCTGATTTGTCTTTCTCTCTTTCTTAACCTGCTTTCACCTCGTGACACATGGTGATTCCAGCGGGTCTGGGCACAACCGGCACCCTCCCGTGCAGTGCTCCCCTTTCCCTCTGGGCCTTGGACCCTTCATTTTTATTTATTTTCAGTACTAGCCAGGATCAGAATTAAGGAAGTCAGCCCATGTTCCCTGGATGCCATCAGTTGCTTCCTCACCAAGCCTCCTTCCTTTTGCTTGCACTATCCTGTCAACAATACATGTATTATTCCCAACAGAAATCAACAGAGAAGGGCCAAGACAATCAGTAGAGTGCACCCTGGGAACAGAGACCCAGGGATGTGGGCGCCAGGGAACTGGAAGCTTGGGCAAAGGGATGTATTTATCTGACTGTGAAGCTAAATAAGGAGGTATATAAAAAGCAACAACAACAAATTCATGGCAGATATGATTTATTGCTGCAAGATCTTTATAAAACTCTCCCTGATGGAGTATTTATAAGAATCCCTTAGCTACAAGTAGATGGGTCTCAGTTTTTCCACTACAGAGAAAGGCAAAGTTATTCTCTTCTGGGAGAGAAAGGTTGTTTTTTTCCTGAAGGTTTGATCCAGCCTTTTAAAAATGGAATAAAAATAATATAGTATTGCTAGGGATTGTATGAATAATATAAAATATGGTTTTTTTAAAAAAATTGTAAGTAAGATTGAGCAAAGGGAGAAGGGAAGCTATAAAAGTGGTTATTTGAAAGTACAGTAGGTAAAACTACACTAAGTGAATTACATATATTCTATATTATATATCAAATTATATATTGATAATACATATGAATTGATGTCTCATGTCTCTTTCGTATGGCCATATGCTGCTGCTGCTAAGTTGCTTCAGTCGTGTCCAACTCTGTGCAACCCCATAGACAGCAGCCCACCAGGCCCCACCGTCCCTGGGATTCTCCAGGCAAGAACACTGGAGTAGGTTGCCATTTCCTTCTCCAATGCATGAAAGTGAAAAGTGAAAGTGAAGTCGCTCAGTCGTGTCTGACTCTTAGCAACCCCGTGGATTGCAGCCTACCAGGCTCCTCCGTCCATGGGATTTTCCAGGCAGGAGTACTGGAGTAGGGTGCCATTGCCTTCTCCCTATAGCCATATATCCTGTAATAAATACAGTATTGCTTACGAAAGGAATGATTGTAGCAGAGGAAAAATTGTTCCCAAAATGGGATATAATATATAGAGATGGAAATTAATACTTGTAAATGAATTATATGCAACAAAAGGAATTATATTTGCACAGTTAAAGATAAAAGTGCTTTATTTAAATGATTTTCATGTATAATTTTGGTGATAGATTATATCTTTCAGCTACTGTTAGAATAATGTTGCTTGACAAATCATCCCAAAACGGAATCACTTTTATTATCATGCATATGCAGTTGAGCTGGGGATTGGCTGATCTAGACTTGGCTTAGCTCCAAGGTGCAGACCGGGTTCAAGTCAATTCCCCATGACTCTCATTTCCTTTAAAATCAACTGGGGCATGTCCTTCTCATGCTAGAGCAGAAGAGCAAGAGGGCAAATGTCACCACACAAGCCCATTTCAAACCTTTGCTCGAATGATATCCACTAACATCCTATTTGCCAAGGCAAACATCAGTAGGACAGGGAAGAAAATTTCTCCCACAGTGGGAGAGAAGGGCTCCAAACATTTGCTGAACAATAATTCATATTAGGGACTTCCCTGGAGATCCAATGGTCTGGACTTTGCGCTTCCAGAGCAAGGGGCACGGGTTCGATTACTAGATGGGGAACTAAGATCCCATATGCCACACAGCGCATATGGGAAAAGTCAAAAGCGCAAAAAAAAAGTCAAATTATTCTATAATTAAAAATCATATATTTGTCCATGCCCAATATCTGTGTCTCTCTGCTGGCCAGTTCCAGTAGGTACCAACAGTGGCTTAAACCAGAAAGGGTTTTAGTTAAATGCAAGATATGTCTGGGAAATAATTTGTTCGTGTGGAAACAAGATTTCTTTCCCAGAAATGTGCATTTAAGACAAAGCCCACAACTTTCCTGAGAGGAAATTGTAGGGCAAGTCATCAAACTTCTCTGACCCAATTTCTACAACCCAGTGAGAGACAACTGTTTACACTCTGCAATAAATTATAGCCCATGGATCTTGAGTAATCCATGGTGCACAATTCCTGTGAAATGAAACTCTCAAGGATTCAGAATATAAAATAAGGCAATGCAATCAGTGCTAACATATTAAAATTGAATTAATTTCATATTAGTTTATTTAAAGTGTCATGTAATTGCAAACTACTCCTATAGTTTCACCCCTGATTGTCCAGTTGATCCTTAGAAAAATGCCAAAGTATAACAATCTTTCCTAGATACATCTCTGGTTTCTTGACTTAGCACAGAGGCTGGAAATGCACGTCTCATGAGCCAAATCTGGCCAATGCCTGTTTGTTTTTTTTTTTAAATAAAGTTTTATTGGAACCCAGTCATGTCCATTTGCTTATATGTTATCTCTGGCTGCTTTCTCTCAATAATGGCAGCTTTAGAAGCTGCAACAGAAGTGGTCTGACCACAGAACCTAAAATATTTACTAAGTGGCAAACAGAAAAACGTTCCAGTTCTCATTTAGCATAATGCTTGACAGTTGAAATGTAGAATTTGGGTGATTCACACAGGTCTGGCATGAATATTGCCCTTGAGTTTTCCTTAGGGAAAATTATACAAGAAAATCAATATTGTAAATTAATATTAAATAGTTTTAGTCTGTTCTAAAAAATAATCTTTTTAATACTTTAGGCTATGAACACTCATATCCCAGTAGGCAGTTGTTATACCAGTTATAAAATTTGTATCTGCTTATTGAAGTAGACCCTGAGAAACTCTGCTGAGTGTTACCTTCTTAGCTTTTAGGAAGATGACTTGACTTGCAATATTGTTTTTAAAAATAACCGGTCATTACTTCAGACTTTTCACTATTATAGACAATTCCACCTCCATGCACACACACAACTGCATTTAAATTAGTGTAGTTTTACTATATTGTGATGTGGGCTTTTCAAACAGAAGCCCCTGATATCTTTTTGGAGGCTGGAGAGAGCAAAACCTTGTCTCTTGCCAGATGTCTCCTCTCAGAGCCTGTCTGACAGCTTAAGAAAAAAGGAGCTAACATGTATTAAGACTTGGGGAGAAACATATATAGATTTTAAACATGAGTATAAACTCAGTTCTTTTCAGCAGGTGTGTAGAATCTAGGACAGTAAATAATCTGGAGTCATTTCTATTGGGTATTGAATTAGATTCAGATGGACAGATTTCTGTGTTATGGGAGTCACTTTAAGCCCCACATAAGACCTCAGTATGAGGCCTGGATTCTAGAGGAGTTCATTTTAACGTCTTCTCCACTCTGGACTAGGAATAGCACTTTCTATAACATACAAGATATATATATATATATATCCTGGGGTTAGGGCTTCCCTGGTAACTCAGTCGGTAAAGAATCTGCCTGCAATGCAGGAGACCCGAGTTTGATCCCTGGGTTGGAAAGATCCCCTGGAGAACGAAATGGCAACCCACTCCAGTATTCTTGCCTGGAAAATCCTATGGACAGAGGAGCCTGGAGGGCTATAGTCCATGGGTTGGCAAGAGTCAGACATGACAGTGATTAAACCATAACATACAAGATTTAGATGACGACTCCAAACTTGGAGATTAGGTGAAAACAAGAGGTGCTGACTGACCACATTTCTGAAAGGAAGCTTTCCTGTTAACTGCCAGGCAGGTGAACTGTGGATAATCACTGATTTCCTTTACACGTCACATGGACTTGAAAGCTGCAAAGTAGTTTCCATCCATGCCAACTGAATGCACTTGGCTCAAATGGCATTCATTTTTTTTTTTTTTTTCAGGAGTTGGGTGGGAGAGTGTGCTGCTAACACGAGATGATATAACCTCAGAGGCCATAGCATCATCCAGCGCAGACATGACTGTCAAGGTAAGGCATCCTTTCTCTAGTGTGATTCTCTACGTGCATCTCTATAGCAGGGGCCCCAACCCCTGGGCTACCAGTAACCTCCTGTCAGATCAACATTGGCATTACATAGAAAGAAAGTACGTGTAACACACTTGAATCATCCTGAAACCATCCACCCCCACTCCTTGTCCATGGAAAAATTGTCTTCCACAAAATCGGTCCCTGGTGCCAAAAAGGTGGGGGACCGTGGCTCTGGAGGAAAGTGAGCCTATGGAGGATTTCTGGGGGTAAAATGAGTACTACCCCTCACCCCACTGGGGTTCTCTATTCACTGACCTCAGTGGGTCAACTAGAATAAGATTTGCTGAAATTTGGGGCCTGCATTAGGAAATCACCTGAAAACTAGAATCCAAGACTTGTGATTTCCAATGGACTGGTTGTAGGGTCTTCAGTAAACGTCTACAGGTTGACTGTCTGCAAGTGTAACCCCATGGGGACAGCAAAGCAAATCTGAAAATTCTGAGCTGAGAAACTCGGGCCCCACTGTGCATTGTGAAGAAAGGTCAGAGGCATAAAGTAGCTTTGATCTTGACTCAAGATTTCCACTGATGTCAGCGGGAAGGCAGCACATGGCCCACTCCAGATGGAACACGCTAATGGCCAAAGGTTTACAAAATGAGTCATCTGGAAATCAACCTAATTATCACTGTTCAAATTAAATGCATGAATTTGTAATCATTGCCTAGATTAAGGAGTCTGTAGCAAAATATATCAGACACCATTACTTCCCTTCTATTACTGGAATAGACACAAAGGAACAGTCTTCCTCTCTTGGAATTCTGTTTATACAGGGAAGCCTGGCATGCTGCAGTCCATGGAGTCGCAAAGAGTCGGACACGACTGAGCGACTGAACTGAACTGAACAAAGATCGGGAGTGGGAGGGCTTTCTAACATTTTTGCTTGAATGAAAAGAATTTAAATAAATGCCACTTCGAAAGTTTTCTTGGAAAATGGAAACGTAATGTCCTTTTTTAATATTGAGATATCACTAGAGATTTCACTCTGGATTTTTTAGTAGAAGTTGTACGAAAGAATATACAGGATGAATTTATTCAAGCTTTTCTTTGTAAGGTGATGGCTGAATTTGTGTTATCTGTTAAAAATGTTAGAGAAAGCAAAGAAAAATACAATCATGAAATGTATTATAAGATGGAAAAATAGCCTGTTGGTTAAATGAGTCAACTAATCTAGATAATAATTATCCAGTGCTAAAAATTTGTTTGCTTGTCATTATGTTTAGTTGAACTTATAAGTTAAAAATATATATTGTAATGATGTATTGGTATTTTCCTAGCTATTAGTGCAAAGTCTGAGAAGTTTGAGAAATCTTTGGCCGGGTTGAATTGAGAGAAGTGGCTGCTGATAGTAGAATTTGATGGATTTAGATGTGCTATTTTGAAATTTGTCATGATTTTAAGAATTAGTTTCTGAGATGTATTGCTAGTCTACCTGCAGAGTTTGTTTTGTGAAAGCAAATGGTGTATTTGGATATAAACAGATTTTGCCCAAGTCCCATTTTATAAGGCTACTGCATAATCAGCGTGCTCCTGGTATAAAGATCTTGACTAAAGTTGTATTTGGGTCTGTTCAACTTTGATGTCATCCTCAACCTCTCTTTCTGTCTTTTTTTATTGAATGTGCATGCGTATGTGCATGCTTAGTCATGTCTGACTCATTGTGACCCCCATGGGCTGTAGCCTGCCAGGCTCCTCTTTCCATGGGAATTCCCTGGCAAGAATATTGGAGTAGGTTGCCATTTCCTTCTCCAGGGGATCTTCCCAACCCAGGGATCGAACTCGCATTTCCCAAGTCTCTTGGCAGGTGGATTCTTTACCACTGAGCCACTTAGGAATCTTCTTTTATTGAATACCTGGGAATATTTTATAGGAATGCTGCTGCTAAGTCACTTCAGTCGTGTCCGACTCTGCGAGACCCCATAGACGGCAGCCCACCAGGCTCCCCTGTCCCTGAGATTCTCCAGGCAAGAACACTGGAATGGGTTGCCATTTCCTTCTCCAATGCATGAAAGTGAAAAGTGAAAGTGAAGTCGCTCAGTCCTATCGAACTCTTAGTGACCCCATGGACTGCAGCCTACCAGGCTCTTCCATCCATGGGATTTTCCAGGCAAGAGTACTGGAGTGGGGTGCCATTGCCTTCTCCGATTTTATAAGAATAGAGGATTTTTAGTTCACAAGAACTGAATCTATTTAGAAGAAAGAACACTATATACTTTGAAAAGTTAAGCAAGATAAAAATATATTTAATACTCCAATAAATCCCTATAAATATTAAGTTCCTTTATTAATGCCAATCTCTTCTCAATAAAGGATTCTTGAAACTTCTAGATGAATGTAATTTAGGGAAATACTTCTTTTTAGATTCTTCTTCATTAGATTTCCCAATTATAAAAAATTATCAATTTTTTTTCCCTTTGGTACTATGCTTTTTCCTACCCCACACTGCTTTATATATCCATCGTGCTCTTGTGTCTTTTTTTCTTTTAATTTTTACTTTTTGGCTGTGCTGTGTGCTATCTGGGATCTTAGTTTTCCAATCAGGGATTGAACCCACACCCTCTGCATCAGAAGCAGTGTTTTAACTACTGGACTGCAAGGGAAGTCCCCCTCTTGTGTCTGTCTTAAAGTTTTTTGTGTTTTTTTTTTCTGTGTCTATAAGTACCTGATCTTTGTTAACTACAGATTTGTCATCATATATTCATGTTACTTCATCATATATTCATGTCAGCTTCCCTGGTGGCTCAGATGGTAAAGCCTGCAATGTGGGAGACCCGGGTTTGATTCCTGGGTCGGGAATATCCCCTGGAGAAGGAAATGGCAATCCACTCCAGCACTCTTGCCTGGAAAACCCCGTGGGTGGAGGAGCCTGATAGGCTACAGTCCATGGGGTCGCAAAGAGTCGGACACGACTGAGGGACTTCACTTTCATTCATGTCACTACAGGCTTCCCAGGTAGCACTAGTGGTAAGGAACCCACTTGCCAATGCAGGAGATGTAAGAGACGCAGGTTCGATCCCTGGGTTGGGAAGATCCCCTAGATAAGGGCATGGCAGCCCACTCCAGTATTCTTGCCTGGAAGATTCCATGGGAAGAGGAGCCCGGTGGGCTACAGTCCATAGGGTCACGAAGAGTCAGACGCAACTGAAACAACTCAGCATGCATTCATATGTCTACAGCTATTCCTGCTTCTGATAGCTATTTCATGTATCCCTGTAATATCACCTATCCCTGCTTTTGGCCCTGGGAAAACAAAATATTCTGTTAAAATATTTATTACAGTAAAAGTTGATCCACTGACATTTCCCAAGGGGAGTATCAGCAGAAACCACTAAAATTCTTTGGTTTCCTCCCTATTACTCTTCTTGCAACAGACATACCTTTCTTCATGTGTAGAAGTTTTCTTTCTGAAAAAAGCACAGCATTTTTTGTGATGTCAGTGGTCTGAATGTGGTTTTGTCTACTATATGTACCCTTTTAATACCATGTCTTATTTTGAAATGACAAAGTCATGCTTCTGAAAATATGCATGGCTCAGATGAGTGAATTCATTTATAAACAAACTGGTCATTCTGAGCAATGTTAACGTGTGGGCATGCTCAGTTGTGTCCAATTCTTTGTGACCCTATGGACTTTAGCCCACCAGGTTCCTCTTTCCATGGGATTTCCCAGGCAACAATACTGGAATGGGTTGCTGTTTCCTTCTCCAGGGGATCTTCCCAACCCAGGGATCAAACCTGAGTCTCCTGTGTTTCCTGCATTGCTGGTGGATTCTTTACTGCTGAGCCTTCAGGGGTGCGGATTTGCAAAATGGACGGCTTAGAGGAAGTATACTGTATAGAGTGGATCCCCCAATCCTGGGGAAGCCCAAAGTTGAACTAAGAGCGTTTATATTTAAAACACCCTGTAGATACACTGACACAGGTAGGAGCATCGTGTAGGCTTGCTCAACAATTTTAAATTACTATTAGTAGGTTGAATGGTGAATCCCTTCCTTCCCCTCAAAACCATGTGTCCAAGTCCTAAGTCCTGGTACCTGTGACTGTGACCTTATTCAGAAAAGGAGTCTTTGCAGATGTAAATAAGAAAAGAATTTTGAGGTGAGATCATCCTGGATTAACCAGGTAGACCTAAGTCCAGTGACACACGTTCTTATGACAGCAGAGGAAACACAGAGACAAAGGTTGGAGTTCCATGCAGCCCAAGGCAAAGAACACCTAGAGCCACCAGAAGCTGGAAGAGACAAGGAAGGATTCTCCCCTAAAACCTTCAGAGGGAGCAGGGCCCTACGAATTCCTTGATTTTGGAATTCTGGCCTCTTGAGTTGTGAGAGATGAAGTTTCTGTTGATGTAGGCCACTGAGTTTGTGGTAATTTGTTACAGCAGCCCTAGGAAACCATTGTGCTCAGATCTACCCCAGAATTATACCTACTCTTCTAGATCGGCAAACCATAGAGGCCAAAAGCCAGTATTATACATGTCCATCACCATTTTCTTATACTATGCTCACTCTTTACAGGGCTTCCCAAGTGGCTAAGTAGTAAAGAATCCGCCTGCAATGCTGGAGATGCAGGTTCCATCCCTGGGTATTATTGCCTGGGAAATCCCATGGATAGAGGAGCCTAGAGAGCTGCAGTCCATGGGGACATAAAAGAGTCAGACATGACTTAGTGACTAAAACAACAACAACACCCTTTACAAGTTGTTTTTAACTGTTCTTGTTTGAAAGAGCCATTAACCTTTTTCAGCCTGAATCACGATTCACTAGAAGAAAAGGGTCATCATATTTTGGGATGACTTCTATATTATGTTTTCATCTGTTTTGCTGCTTGTCTAGACATTGCTTTTAAAACGAAAGTATGGATCAATACTTTCTGAAACTTGCCTAACCGTGAGAATTGTCTGCAGCAGTATTAAATATACACATAAATAACTTCCCAGGCTTCTTCTCTCAAAATTCAGATCTAGAAGAACAGAGTGTGAGAATTAGCATTTTTAACAAGCGCTTGGTGATTTGGGGGATCAGTTTGGGAAAATGTTGTTTTGCATTTCACTAAAGCAGTATGGGGTGTGGTCATATGATCCCTCCATTGCCCTTGGCTTTCTAGTTGTCCAGCTGGCTAAGACAATTGGCTACAACTGACTAAGGCTCAGAACTGCAATTTCATTTCTAGTCCCATCTTCTACTATGTCTGTCTCTGGATCCATCCTTGCCCTTTGCACCCAGCCTATTTGTAGCCAGAATGATCTTTTAAATCATTCTGCCAATCCATATGATCAGCAGTCCTACTCCTGGGCGTATATATGGAGGAAACTCTAATTTGAAAAGATACATGCACCCCCGTGTTCACAGGAGCACTATTTACAATACCCTAGATATGGAAGCAACCTAAATGTCTGTAGCAGATGAATGGATAAAGAAGATGTGATACACACAAACACACATACACAATGGAATACTTCTTAGCCATTTAAAGGAATGAAATAATGCCATTTGCAGCAACATGGATGCAACTAGAGATTATTCTACTAAGTAAAGTAAGTCAGAAAGAGAAAAACAAATACTATATGATATCAGTTATATGTGGAATCTAAAATATGGAACAAATGAGCTTATCAATGAAACAGAAGCAGACTTATAGATACAGAAAACAAACTTACCATTACCAGAGGGGAGGAATATGGAGTTTGGGATTAATAAATTCACACCACTGTATAAAATAAATAACCATCAAGGACCTACTGCATAGCACAGGGAACTGTGCATATTCAATATCTTGTAATAACCTATAATTATATAGCCTAAAAGTATCTGTGTGTATATGTACATATATATGAAACTGAATATGTATTTACATATATATATATAACTGAATAACTTTGCTATACACCTGAAACTAACACAACATTGTAAATCAACTATACTTCAATTAAAAAATAAAGACCAAAAAAAGGCAAATCTGATAACATACCCCTGCTTAAATCCTGGCCAGCCTTCCAGTTGCATTAGAACCAAAGACCTAGCTCAGGCAGGTGCTGTGTCTTTAAAAAACCCATGGCTTTTTTCAAGGCTTCCTTCCTCTTCCTCTTCCTTCCTCTCTCTCCCAGCCTGGCAAACCCATCTTTATATTCAAGTCTCTGGCTCAGATATTGGCCGTTTCTGACCAGTATTGTTGGTCACATGCTCTCACAGGCCCTAGTGTTGCTCCCACAGAGCCAGGCACATAAATAACCATCAGTGTCCTTGAACAAGATTTGGTCTTCCCTGCCTGAACGTCATCTCTGTGAGGACCTGCATCCCAGCACCTAACCGAGAGTGTTAGTTATTGCATGAGCAAATATATGAATGAACAAATGAAGACACATCTCTCTAGACTGCAGTTAAGGCAGACCACTGGCCTTCCTCAAGCCTACTTACTCCCTTGTTCTCACCTGATAGTCTGTCTCTTCTACCTCCCAGCTTCTCTCTCATGCTAGAATTTTTTTTTTTTTTTCTGAAATGTAGTTGATTTACAATGATGTGTTAGTTTCAGGTGTACAGCAAAGTGATTCAGATACATATGTGTGTGTGTGTGTGTATGTTCTTTTTCAGATTCTTTTCCATCTAGGTTATTACAAAATATTGAGTATAGTTCTTTGTGCTGTACAGTTAGGTCCTTGTCGGTTATCTATTCGTATGCTACTGCTGCTGCTACTGCTGCTAAGTTGCTTCAGTCGTGTCCGACTCTGTGCAACCCCTGAGACGGCAGCCCACCAGGCTCCCCCATCCCTGGGATTCTCCAGGCAAGAACACTGGAGTGGGTTGCCATTTCCTTCCCCAATGCAGGAAAGTGAAAAGTGAAAGTCAAGTCGATCAGTCGTGTCTGACTCTTGGCGACCTCATGGACTGCAGCCTACCAGGCTCCTCCGTCCATGGGATTTTCCAGGCAAGAGTACTGGAGTGGGGTGCTATCGCCTTCTCCAATTCGTATGCTACTTTCCTTTATATTTTGTTTGTTTTTCACTTCTTAGAGCCTCTAAATCACAGTTCTTTTTTTCCCACAGTTCCTTTTTTAAAAACGTAATTGAGCCATAATTTACATACCATAAATTTCACACATTTAAGTATACAATAATTTCTAGTAAATTTACCAATGATTACCATAATCCAGTTTAATAATATTTTCATCACTCCAGTAAGATCCCTCATCTATGCCATCAGTTTGTCTCCATTTCACCTCCAGTCCCAAGCAAACACTAACCTGATTTCTGTCTCTGTAGCTTTGCCTGTTCTGAACATTTCAGGAAAATGGAATTCTTTTGTGTCTGGCTTCTTTCGCTCCGCCTGGCATTTTTGAGGTCCATTCGTGTGGCAGTCTCTATCGGTGTTTCCTTTAATGCTGAGTAGGATTTCATCTCAGGGACGCACCAGAGTTTCGGTTTATTCTCTAGTCCATTCCTAAGTCAGTAGACTGTAAGGTGGTTTCCACTTTTGGCTATTACGAATAATTCTGTTACGGATATTCTCAAACAAGTCTTTATTTGGATGCATATGTTCATTTTTTGTGGATATGAACCTAGGTGTGGAACTGCTGGGTCACGTGGTAAATCCGTGTTTAACTTTTGGAAGAGCTGTCTGATTGTTCTCCAAAGTGGCCGCCCCATGTTGCCCTCCCACCAGCGGTGGATGAGGGCTCTGATTTTTCCCCGTCTTACCAGCGCTCGCTAGCGTCTGTGTTTTGGTTGGAACCGCCCCACTAGGTGTCAAGCAGCGCCTTACTTACTGTGCTTCTGGTGCATTTCCCTGAAGGCTAGTGATGCAGAATATATTTTCATCTGCTTATTCGCCATTTGTATACAGTTAATTTTTCAATGGCTTGGTTTCCTTTATGTACAAGAGGGTACGTTCTGTTATTCTCTTATTACAGGTGTGTAGTCATTGTTTTCCGAGTAAGGGACCCTCTTCTTAACGATGAGGGGAGGGGGTTCAGTTCACATTTCCCTTTAGGATCACTGACACCTCTCCCACCAGTGCCCTGGGAAGGAGAGGGAGTGTCTCATCAATCTTTCCGTTTCTTTCCCTTTCTTTTCTCTCTCTCTCTCTTCTGTCTGGTTATTTTCCTCTTACATCTCAGCTTTTTAAATATCATCATTTTTAGCCTATCAATGTTATATTTTTTATTGTGGTAAAATACACATAACAGAATTTTACACTTTTAACCATTTTTATGCAGCATTATGTCATTTGTACTGTTCTGCAGCCATTACCACCATCTACCTCCAGGACTTTTTCATTATCCCAAACTGAAACTCTCCACCCATTAAATACTAATTCTCCATTCCCTCCTCCCTTCAGCTCCCAGCAACCACTTCAGTGTTACAATTTATAGATAATAATACCTGTCTTCTCAAAGGCAGATTTTAAATACATCCTGCTAAGAACTCCGGAAGTTGGTGATGGACAGGGAGGCCTGGCCTGCTGCGATTCATGGGGTCGCAAAGAGTCAGACACGACTGAGCGACTGAACTGAACTGAACTGAACTGAAGAATAAAAAGCAAAAAAGATGGCTAACCCTCAACTTAACATTTTAATATCCTCTGGACAAGGCAAGCTAGAAAGGCAGTCATTTTACATGCATACAAGAACAGTGTCCCAGAATAAAGTTACTGGGAGGCGGCTGCATGTCAGCTTTTAAAGGGCTTTGCTGGTTACAGAGCTTCTGTTCTTCTGAGGAGTAACCTGCCCAGCCCTGGCATCCTGGAAGTATCTTGCCTTTGTTCAGCTGGCTCATTGCTAGAGCCACCGATAGCATCTGTCTGGATCTGCAATGTTTTCTCAAATTGTGTTTATTTGATGATTGTACAGAACGACATCAATCCATGTTAAAAGAAGTATCTTGGGTTGATATAAAATGATTTGACTGCCATTTGAAATATACCAGCTAATTCCCAAATGCCTCTTCACTTTACTCTTACATTTGTTGCTGTTTTTCAGTCGCTAAGTTGTGTCTGACTCTTTGTGACCCCATAGATTGCAACACGCCAGGCTTCCCTGTTCCATCACTATCTCCCAGAGTTTGCTCAAATTCAGATCCATTAAGTCAGTGATGCCATCCAACCATCTCATCCTCTGTTGTCCTCTTCTCCTGCCCTCAATCTTTCCCAGCATCAGGGTCTTTTCAAATGAGTCAGTTCTTCGAGTCAGGTGGCCAAAGTATTGGAGCTTCAGCTTCAGCTTCCTTCCACTGAATATTCAGGGTCGATTTCCTTCAGGCTTGACTGGTTTGATGATCTTCTTTTATATACAAAGACGAAAAACTATTTGCAAAAAGGAGCACAGAACATTCTGGTACACACCTCAGATTTTTTCTCAGAAAGACATCTTGTACTTATTCACATTGCTAAAAGATAAACTGAG
The DNA here is from genome assembly GCF_000754665.1 of Bison bison bison. Lineage (NCBI taxonomy): Eukaryota > Metazoa > Chordata > Mammalia > Artiodactyla > Bovidae > Bison > Bison bison. The sequence continues at coordinate 6,521,599 of NW_011494755.1, forward strand.
CCATAGTAAGAATTTTAAGATGTTGTTTGAGCAAAATCCCGTGTGAGTTGGGCAGCGTCAAACTGGAAGTGGTTAGTGGTGCCCTGCCCACAGGAGCTGCTGCTGCTGCTAAGTCGCTTCAGTTGTGTCCAACTCTGTGCGACCCCATAGACGGCAGCCCACCAGGCTTCCCCATCCCTGGGATTCTCCAGGCAAGAACACTAGAGTGGGTTGCCATTTCCTTCTCCAATGCATGAAAGTGAAAAGTGAAAGTGAAGTTGCTCAGTCGTGTCGGACTCTATCGACCCCATGGACTGCAGCCTACCAGGCTCCTCCGTCCATGGGATTTTCTAGGCAAAAGTACTGGAGTGGGGTGCCATTGCCTTCTCCCCACAGGGGCTGAGGAGAGACTTTTATAGAGAAAAGATGGGAGCAATGAAAGGAAATTAATCGACTGGCTGTAAAAGCGTCACTGGCTGTTTGCATTGTTTGGGGTTTTGATTTCGTAACCATTAGGCATTTACAGGCTTAAATTTTGGTTTGCTGCTGGAATTCTCCATGGTAGTAGAGCCACCTCTGTCCCTTGGATTCCTTGTTTAATTCATTTAACCACATAGACAATATTTTTCAGTTGTGCTTAGGCAAGAAACAGGATGGCTATCAGTTAGGCAATTCGGGGCTGTCAAACTGTTTGAAAGGGGTGCATTTCCTAACCAAGGACATGGCAGAACCACATAAAAAGAAGATGTTGCCTCTGTATATAAAACTTACTGCTGGGAGGGTGACTGTTCTCCTGGACCGACAGATGTTCTCTGTTACAAAAGGGGGAAAACATTTAGGCTCTTCCGGTGGTGAATAGAGGCCACAGGTTACAGCTTTCTTTGGAAGTTGCTTTTAAAAAGCCATTCTACTGAGGACCTTCTGTTGCCAGCCGTGCTAACTGGTTGTCCTTTGTATTCACTGATGACGACATAAAGGATGGTTTGTGCAGAGGCTCTGTACAAAAAAATACATTTGGGACCAGCAGTCCTTTCTACATTGGGTACATACACAAAGATGGTTCTAAATTTGCTCCCTTGCCAAAGAAACTTTTTATGGCAGATTTTTGTCATCCTTGAAACTATTCAAAGTGCTGGAACTCAAAGAGGGTTGGCAGTGAGGGTGGGGCATGAGAGGCATTCCAGGACTAACCATTGGCTCAGCGTTTACCATACCCCTTCTACGAGGATCACTGTCTTATTTTGTTTAATATACATTTTGCATTATGTCAAAGAATAGTGCAAAAAGGCCCTGGTGCACACTGTGGTGTAACAATACTGGTTACTGTCAGTCCTGTGTGTTGCTCCCTATGTGTCAAATGAAGTGAAGGCCAAATAAGTGAAGTCACAATTCATAGCTCTCCTTATATTATACGTATAGATAAGGACTAGTACCACAAATGAAAGATCTCAGGCACCTTCTTCTCTGTCATTTTATTTATGCATCATGTTCTCCTGCTGATAATCATAACTAATATTGATTGAGCATTTGCTATGAACTGAGTGCTGTGCTGGGCCCTTATGTGTACCATCTCATACAGTCCTTCAAATGACCCTGCAAAGGAGGAACTCTTGTTCATCCCATTTTACAGATGTGGTGACTAGAGCACAGTAAAGTTACATGAATCATCCAAGATTTCAAAATGAGCATTGGAACTCGGGTGAAAAGGTTATAAGGTTATATAAGGTTATAACCTCTCCATTTGAGTGTTGATGAATGCAAATTAGTTTTACCATCAGCTAAAGCAGAGTAGCTCCAACCATGAGGCAAGACAAGTTATGCCAGATAATACACTGGACAACCAATTAGATTCAAATTTTAGATAAGCAACAAGTAATTTTTTAATATTTGTATGTCCCAAATATTGCATGGGACATACTGAGAAATTGATTATTGGTTACCAAAATTTAAATGTAACTGGCTGTCTTATGTTTTAATTTGCTTAGTCTGGCAGCCCTAGGCAGGAGGGGTATTGCAAAAGAGGTAAAGAAAAAGGCTAATCCATTTGATTACTGTGGTTTGAGATTATTTGCGGTTTTATATTTCTTCTATTAGTGTGACTTTATTCATTTCAGGATGATAATGTATTAAGTTCATTATATTAAGCTTTAAATCAAACAGATATGCAGGTTCACTCTGTACAATAAACTGATAACTGATCAACAGATCTCTCCTGATCCACTTTTTCCCGTTAGAAATAAAGGCTTCCAAACCCAACCCGTGCCGAGATCAGTACCTCATTGGTTTCTCTATGAAGTGAAAGCACGGGAAATGCTGCCCCCGGTTTGTTTCCCTTGACTTAAAAAACAAAACAAAACTGCCTTTCCTCAATTTGGGCATGTTATGATTTTTCTGAAGTCTGTTCTAGGATTTTCACTTTAGCTGGGCTATCAGTGATTTCATTTTCTATAGAGAGCTTCATCCCAAGTTTTAAAATGATGAAATGTTCTTGTGCTTTTAGCAACTTTATTGCTTGGTAAAATTCCCTTCTCTCTGGGTGGTCACCTCCTGAAATAGATGACACTGGCCTACATAGATAGGCGGAGCAAAAGTCCTAACATATTCACAAATATTTCCTGAGTACATCAGTGCATTTCCTCCAATGCACATTTCTAGCATTCCATGGGTGGGAGCGACTAATGATGACAAAGCTCTAGAATAGTCTCTGTCCTGTACGTCAGAGCCCCTTTGCAGATAGACCTGTCTTCCTATGAATAATCTGCCCCAGTCTATTTAGCTTTGAAGCAGGGCTCATTTGCAGTTACCAAAACGCAGAACCAGTCAGGAGCCATCGGTCTTTGGTGCTCTAGGAAGGTTGCCAACTGGTTCCCATTAGGCGAGAATTTGCCTATCCAGCTAATTTATGAATAAATTACCATTAGTGTCTGAGAAGTTTTGGAATGGTCACAAGTTATTCCTGAAAAACAAATTATTCATGTGGCCATTTCCAATAGGCTTTGTCCTTCTGTCTAGTCTCACAGAGGTCTCATAAATCTTTAGGGTAATTATAATTCTCAGGAAGTATCTGTTGGATTCATTGGTAGAAAAATCTTGCTTCATTATATAAGCACTTCAGATAGTTTAAGTGAGCATCTAGCGTCCCTCTTGGTAAATTATCAATGCCTTCCTTTTCTGTGTCTTTCTTCTACCCATCCTAATGACCTTCCTCCTTGCTTTTTTCTGTTGCAGTGACTACTAGTAGTTAACATGAAGAAAATCTGACACACGTGGAAATTGTATAAAAAAACAGAAAATGTGCTCAAACAAGGTGATGGCTGCATTGGCTAGAATAGGATGCAAGGTGATTTATACACCAGAAGTTGGGCTGTTTTGATGTCATTTGAGCTTACTATTGTTGCAACAATTGTTCCTTCTTCAGAAATGAGCCAGTGGAGATGTGACATTTATTTCAGCTCAACATTATCATGTATATTTCTGAAAAGAAAAAAAGTGTCAGTAGCCACAATCCCCATTCCCTCTCCCAAAAGGCTCTGTAGAAGGTAAAGTGATGGATCAGTCATCATATTCTCTACATGCTCAGAGATAGTGCATTTTGATCTCTAATATGATGAATTTTCTAGTGAATTTCAGTTTACAGAAATGAATGAGAACAATAGCTGACATTTATTGAGAGCTTTCCATGTATCGAGCATCTGCCAATTGCTTAGGGTATTATGTTCAATACTTACCGCAACTGTATGAGACAGGTACCATGAGTATCTACAATTTACAAAGGAAGACAGGTTCAGAGACACTGAGTAACTTGTCCAAGGATGCACAGCCCAGTCTCAGAGCCCAGATCTAACCAGGCAGCCCTTGTCCTTAACAACTACTACTTTGTCGGTAGAGCAAAATGGTGATGCTCTTATGCAAACAGATAAAGTAGGTCTCACAGCCCCTGATCAATAAAGGAGCTTTTATGTAGTTCTGCTTGCATTTGTTCTTTAAATGCAAAACTGGAGTTTACCTGGTGGAATTAGATTTGATTTTCATCCCAGAGCTTTGGTTGTTTTTCAGACTTGCCCTTGGGTTTTCATCCTATCAACATTCTGATTACATTTTCATTATCATTCAACTGCAGTGATTCATGAATATGATAAAAACAGAACTGGCTCTTCAATAAATAAGGGAAGCGGGGCTGACAGTGAATAAATAGACTTTGCTTTGAATCTGGATAAATTCAGCCTACAGATGTCCTGCAATATTTATTAGGAGACCACTATACCCACCATGCCTGAGCTTGGAGCAGTTTCTTCTTTCAGTTTTTCCTAAGATATCCATATTTCTGTGTTATACAGCATTTCTTAACTTTTAGGTTAAAAAAAAAACAACTTACTGAATATTATGGTGCATGCTCATATATGTGGTATACTGTATTTAAACATATTCAAATTCTGAGGGTGATTTTTCAAACTAATGGCAATAAATCCTTTGGAAAATTTGAAAAGATAAACCTTATTTAAGTTGAGAAATAGACAAACATTCATCCAGTAAGAATTATTATTTTTAATATGTTGGTCCCTACAAAGAAAATATGAACAAAACCCAAATATGAAAAAAATTTCCAAGTTTATATTAAATTTATCCCATGAGTGACATAGGAAAATCCCTCTTAAGAGAAAAGGCATTGCAAAAGAGGAAAAGAATCTTTCTTTTTCAAATAAAAATATGCGTCCTGTTTCTAAGCATTTTTCCTAGTATTTGACAGTTAACTAAAATAAATCTTTTTCCTCCATATGGATTTTGTCAAACTTTTTTATCCTATAATAGTCTTTGACCCACCCTTCCTATTTTTTCTCATCTCTCACCCTTGTTCCTCTGGTCTTCCTTGTCTTATTCTTTTTTTCTTCCTCCTTTCCTTCCTTCCATGTTTCCCTCCTCATTCCTTCCCTCCTCACTCCCTTTCTTTTCCCAGCATTTACTAAGGGTCAGATGCTATGTTATTTCACATAATACTCACAAGTGCACCATGAAACAGGGACCCTGATTTTGTTTATTTCAAGAGTTCCATGCTCTGAAAAAGTGACTTTCCCAAGGTCACAAAATCTGTAAGAATGGAGCCAGGATTCAGTCCTAGGTCTGTAATATTCCAGAGCCTGCTGTTTATTGCTTTCCATTCAGTGAGTATCTCTTTAATAAATAGGAAGTTAGTTTAATTAAAATTTAATGACAGAACCGACAAAGACAAATATTACATGATATTGCTTATACGTGAAACCAGAAAAAAAAAATAATACAAACGAACTATCTTACAAAATAGAAATAAACTCACAGACATAGAGAACAAACTTAATGGTTACCAAAGAGGGAAGGGGGAGGGGTAATTAGGGTAATTGGGAATTTGAGATTAACAGATATATACTACTGTATATAAAATAGATAAACAACGGGGACCTACTGTATAGCACAGGGAACTATATTTAATATCTTGTAATAATCTATTTGAGAAAGAATCTGAAAAATATGTGTATATATAACTGAGTCACTTTGCTGTATACCTGAATCACTGTATATCAACTATAATTCAATAAAAAAAGTTAACGATAGGAAAATAGCTGTAATCCCCCAAGAGAACGCATTAGTCAACAGCCTTTCTCATCTAAGACTGCTCTGGTTCTTTGGACTGGCCCACAGGGAGCTTGCAGAGCAGCAGACTCGCACAGATGAATAATAACAAATAGTTACTATCTACTGAGAATCTGCCGGTGGGTTCTTTGACCTCTGTAAGCATTAACTCAACCAGTGCTCACCAGAAGCCCATGATATAGATACTATATAATTGTCTCCATTTTAAAGACTAGGAAACTGAGGCACAGGGAGGGAAAGTCACCTGTGGAAGGTCCCACCCAGAATCAGTGAAGGAATGAAGGTTTGGCACCCAGAACAAGCCCTCCTACCTATGACATCAGACCACCTCTTGCCTGAGACCTACATGCGCTCCTCCTCTTCTCAGGAGATGCTGAGCCAGTTAACTTCCCAACCAACCATTCACTTGCAGTTCAGATCCAGAGCAAAGAAAAGGCAAGGGAATCTGCTATCCCCGGGGGAGGAATCAATAACTGTCAAGCTAGACATGCTTTGTGCAAGTGACATGTCTGAAAAGAGCTGTTTCTGTAATGAAGGAGTTAAGGGGAGAATGCCACAGATAATAAGAGAAAAAAGAAGAAAGGTCAGTTGAACTCACCCATAATAAATGTCAGAAATTTAAGGGTCAATGTGATCCTTTCACACAAGACACTAAATTCTTCTTGGAAATCATCTTATGAGAAAATCGAATTTACTGTAGTGTTTCAAAAGTACAATTATTTTTTACCTAAAGTTCAAGAACTACTTTACCCAATGCACTTTAAAAGCCTGTTTTGGTGAGTTGGTATTTTGTTGAAAAGAAATTTAGAGGAATTTCCCTGGTAGTCCAGTGGTTAAGACTTCATGTTTCCAATGCAGAGGGGCTGGGTTCAGGCTGTGGTCAGAGCTAAGATCCCACATGCTATGCAGTGCGGCCAAAAAATTTAAAAATTAAAAAAAAAAAAAAGGAAATTTCTTAGAAAAATAACCAAATGGGGATTTTTTAAATAATAAAAACATTTTATTGTCATGAGAATAAGAAGTACACAGGCTTGCGTCTGATAAATAGGTATTAAGTGTCTTCTAAGTGTGATGCTTTGTGCCATGTGCCTGGTGCATCCACTTCTTCCAGTTATGTCTGAAATCTGATCAGATTCCACCATTACTGTCACCACTACCCACAACCATCCTAGTTTAAGCCATTGTCACCTCTTGCCTAGATTACTATAGTAGCTTTTGAGTGGTCTCCTGGCCACTCCTTTTCTCCCCTGTAGCACAGACCTCATACAGAAGCAACCATGTGTGTTGTGTTAGTTGCTTAGTCGTGTCCGACTCTTTGCAACCCCATAGACTGTAGCTCACCAGGCCCCTCCATCCATGGGATTCTTCAGGCAAGAACACTGGAGTGGGTTGCCATTTCCTTCTCCAAAAGGAACTATAGAAAGAAAGAAAGTGAAGTCGCTCAGTCGTGTCCAACTCTTTGCGATCCCATGGACTATAGCCCACCAGGCTCCTCCATCCATGGAATTTTCCAGGCAAGAGTACCGGAGTGGATTGCCATTGCCTTCTCCATGGTGATCTTTAAAAACCTTAAGTCATTCAGTTCAGTTCAGTTCAGTCACTGAGTCATATCCGACTCTTTGCAACCCCATGAACTGCAGCACACCAGGCCTCCCTGTCTATCACCAACTCCTGGAGTCCACCCAAACCCATGTCCATCGAGTCGATGATGCCATTCAACCATCTCATCCTCTGTCATCCCCTTCTCCTCCTGCCCTCAATCTTTCCCAGCACCAGGGTCTTTTCCATTGAGTCAGCTCTTTGCATCAGGTGGCCAAAGTATTGGAGTTTCAGCCTCAACATCAGTCCTTCCAAAGAACACCCAGGACTGATCTCCTATAGGATGGACTGTTTGGATATCTTTGCAGTCCAAGGGACTCTCAAGAGTCTTCTCCAACACCACAGTTCAAAAGCATCAATTCTTCGGCACTCAGCTTTCTTTATAGTCCAACTCTCACATCCATACATGACCACTGGAAAAACCATAGCCTTGACTAGACAAACAGACCTTTGTTGGCAAAGTAATGTCTCTGCTTTTTAATATGCTGTCTAGGTTGGTCATAACTTTCCTTCCAAGGAGTAAGCGTCTTTTAATTTCATTGCTGCAATCACCATTTGCAGTGATTTTGGAGCCCAGAAAAATAAAGTCTGACACTGTTTCCACTGTTCCCCCATCTATTTGCCATGAAGTGATGGGACCGGATGCCATGATCTTAGTTTTCTGAATGTTGTTGATCTATTTGAAATAAATGAGTGGCTTTGCATCCTATTCAGGAAAAAAATAATTCAAAGTACTTATCAAGGCTTGTGGGCTCCTCATGATCTGCCCTGGCCTTCTTCCTTTCTGAGTTCACTCACTGCCACCTCCTTCTCATCTCCTCCTCCTGACTGTGAAGACCTCCTGGCTGTTGCACACATGGTCGGTCTGAGTCTCCACAGGGGTTGTCCCCTATGCTGGAATGTTTTTTCCTTCAATATTACATGGCTCACTCCTCATTTTCCAGTTCTCTGCTCAAATATCACCTCATTAAAGAGCCTCTTCCAGACCATACTTTGTACAATAACACCTACTCCACTCTGCCATTGGGCTTCCCTGATAGCTCAGCTGATAAAGAATCCACCTGCAATTCAGGAAACCCGGGTTTGATTCCTGGATGGGGAAGATCCACTGGAGAAGGGATAGGCTACTCACTCTAGTATTCTTGGGCTTCCCTTGTTGCTCAGTTGGTAAAGAATTTGCCTGCAATATGGGAGACCTGGATTTGATCCCTGGGTTGGGAAGATCCCCTGAAGAAGGGAAAGGCTACCCACTCCAGTATTCTGGTCTAGAGAATCCTATGGACTGTATAGTCCATGGGGTCACAAAGCGTCAGACATGACTGAGTGACTTTCACTTCATTTCTGCCATCAATATCTGTCCCTTTCCCCTGCCTTAATTTTCTTTATAACAATTACCACCTCCTGACACTAGTATAGTTCTAATAGCTACATGAGTTATTTCAGTTGACCTTTAATTTTCTTTCCTATTATTTTATTTTATATTATTTGACATTCTTCTCCCTGTTTTTGTTTTGTTTTTAATCTTTCTCCGTTCTTCACATTGTATTAGAATGTAAGAGCCATGAACACATTTTTTCATTTATTCAACAAAACTCTAAAATTATGTATTTATCTTTGTCTGGCCTGAGCCTTCGTTGCTACGTGTGGGCTCTCTCTAGTTGCGGTGTATGGGTTTCTCATTGCAGTGGCTTCTCTTGTTGCCGAGCGTGGGCTCTGGGTACTTGGCCTCAGTAGTTGTGGTACTCAGGCTTAGTTGCCCCATGGCACGTGGAATCTTTCTGAACCTGGTAACGAGTCTGTGTCCCCTGCATTGGCAAGCAGTTTCTTAACCACTGGACCACCAATAAAGTCCTATTCAACAAATTTTAATTAGTGCCTACTCTATGCAAAGCTATGGGCATCTAGAATGAAAGAGACTATATACCTGTATGCATGTAGATTACTTTTTAGTAAGGGGAGATAGATAAGAAACAAAGAACCAAGCAAGTATATTATATTAAAGACAGTATTTGGAGAAAAATCAGAATGTTGTTGGATGGGAGTGACAAGGTTATGGCTTAGAAGGATGAGGTCTGTCTTTAATAAAACAGATAGGATTATGAAAGGAGCAGATCTGGGGAGGAAATTTGGGATTTGCTGAACGCTTGTTAAGTTTAAGATGTGTTCTAGTGATCCAAGTGGAGAGGTCAGGTGTGAGTCTGGATTTCGAGGGAGAGGGCAGGCAGAGATAGAACTCTGGGATTCGTTCGTGCATGCCACAAGATGGGCTGAGATCACAGAGGGAAAGAAGGAATCGAGGTACTAAACCTGGGTCAGTCTATATTAAATGTTCAGAAGATGAGGAAGAAAAGGAGACCAAGAAAGAATGGCTCGTGAGGTCTGGGTGGAACCAAGAGAGGAGTATTTGGGAAACCAAACAAAGGAAGCAGTTCAAAAAGAAGTGATGGACCATCTATGTCAAATCCCGCTGAGAGGTCGAGTAAGATGAGTTCTGAGAAATGATCACTGGGTTTGGCAGTCCAAAGAGAGGTCATGATGACTGTGACCAATGCTCTGTTGGTGGGGTGATGGGGACAAAAGAAAGAATGGGGATGGTAGGGGTAGGAAATGGAGACAGTAAGTAGAAATAGCTCTTTTAAGTATGTCTGATCTAAGGGGGAGCAAAGAATTGAGGTGGTAACTGCAGAGGGCTGTAGGGTCAAGAGAATTTTTTTTTTTTTTTTTTTATAAGTAGAAGAGATCACAGCAGATCTGATGAGGCAAGAGAAAATTTATGTGGCAGAAGAGGATACAATTGAGGAAGTAATGTCCTGGAAGAGGTAAGAAGAGGGAAGGCCATCTTTCCATTGCTTCTACTTACTCAGTGAGATGGGAAGTCAGGTCATCAGATGAGAGTGACGTGGAGCAAGAAGCATATAAGGGGAAGGGAGGAGGTATACCTAGTCATTCCAAGAATGGGGTAATGAATGAACTGGGGAAATGTAAATAGTATCTCCAGGCACCACTTAAAGTGAGTGATCCATTTTAAGTGAGACTAGCCAGACAGTTGTTATGGTTTTCTCTTAAGCATTTCAGCCTGTGAATGCAGATGTGGAATGGACAAAGAGTTGGACTGATCCGGGATTACTGATGACAGGCTTAATATGGTAAAGGGAGGGCGAGATAAAGGAGTTGAGAGTGTACACAAAGGATAGACCATGGAATCTAAGCTGCAGAAAGAGGGAGACCGGGAGGGATGAGGAACAGTGATGCATAGTAGAATCGTTGGATTAGCCTTGGTCATGGGTTGGAGAATTATTGGAGTTGGCATAGTAGTAGAAAGAGTGAATCCCAGGGACAGGGGAGCCTGGTGGGCTGCCGTCTATGGAGTCGCACAGAGTCGGACATGACTGAAGCGACTTAGCAACAGCAGCAGCAGCAGAAAGAGTGATGGTTAGAGAATAGAATGTTTGGAACTAAGATTAGGAAGGCTGGACGGTTGTTGGTAATAACAAGGTGTAGACTAGGACCATGAGACTGGAAGGCTGAAGTAGGAAAACAGTAGTATTTTTTATAAAGTTAAAATCTAAGTGGCTGGGGTATTTAAGACTTATCCACATGGGTGTTATAATCATTAAGACTTAGAATGTTGCTGGATTTTTGTTCTTTTTTTTTTTTAATTTATTTGGCTGTGTGGGGTCTTAGATGCAGCACAAGGGATCCTTTGCTGTGGCGCATTGACTCTCTAGCTGTGGCATATGGGCTTATCAGTTGTTCCACAGCATGTGGGATCTCAGTTCCCCCATGAGGGATTGAACCCAAGTCCCTGGCATTGCAAGGTGGATTCTTAACACTGGACCGCCAGGTAAGTCCCTGGCTCGAGTATTGTCAGAGAAAGTGACAGATGCTAAAGTCTTCGGGTAGTGGGGAAAGGGGGTTTTATTGAGAAAGGAGGACAGAAGTCTGGAAGAAGCAGTGAAGAACAGGGAGAGCACCCATTCCACCTCCAGCCCAGTGGTGTGGGGATGAGAGAGAAAGCACTTGACTTTGTTCACTGCCGCATCCCCACACCTACAAAGGGGCCTCACAAATGGGAAGGTCTTAATAAATATCTGCTGAGTGACTGAGTGATCAGCAGTTTCTATTTTGGCAAGAGGTTGTTTAGGAAGCTAATTCAGGTACACTGTGAAAGGTGAGCAGGAATGGGGAGAGGCGAAGTACAGAGAGATCTGCTGAGAGGCCGCTGAATGTGCCAGGTGGAGAAGGAGGAAGGAAGGACCTGTGAAGAGGCAGTGGGGAGAGTAAGAGGGGACCACAGTGAGGAAGACGGCCAGTGACCTGGGGATTGTGGGACCCCGGGGTCAGGAAATGCAGGGCACTGAGTGGAGGGGGTTTGCTAGGAAGGAGTTGGGCTGCAGCCTGTGTGTCTGACGGGTATTCCAGGGAAGATGCTGAGACCCAGGTAAGATGCTGCTGCCAAGTCGCTTCAGTTGTGTCTGACTCTGTGAGACCCCATAGACGGCTGCCCACCAGGCTCCCCCATCCCTGGGATTCTCCAGGCAAGAACACTGGAGTGGGCTGCCATTTCCTTCTCCAATGCATGAAAGTGAAAAGTCAAAGTGAAGTCGCTCAGTGGTGTCCGACTCTTAGCAACCCCGTGGACTGCAGCCTACCAGGCTCTTCCATCCATGGGATTTTCCAGGCAAGAGTACTGGAGTGGGGTGCCATTGCCTTCTCCAGTAAGACTCTAGGCTACCCCAGATAGAGTGTCTCTGACAAAGGGATGGTCAGGATAATAAGGCTGGGGGAAGGAGATTGGGGATGGAGCCCCAGAAACAGCAGCCTTGGGGGCAGGCTTGAGGGAAAGAGTTGCATAGATCTTGACTGGTGAGAAGGACTTTCTAGGTAAAGAGCAGAGTGTGAGTAGAGGGGTGAAAGAACTGGTGGATCCAGAGCTGACTGAGTGATCCCGACCCAGAGAAAATGAAAGCAAAAGATAGAGCCAAGGTTGGAAGGAGAGGGGAGCAGGGGCCAGGCAGTGGGAGCTCATTTCTCCCCTGCAGGGCCCTGCCCTGGGATGAGATGGTGCCCCCATCTTGTGGGAACCAAGCCCTCTGGATAGAGTGCCCAGTGGGGACCCCGTCCAGAGAGTGGTCACAAACCACAGGACACAAGAATATCAGTCTGAAGCCTTCACTTCCCCTCTCTGATGTTCAGGAACATGGCAGCATCCTGTATCTGCAGAATGTTCCAGAGTATTGAGAACAGGCTGGAGGCTTTAACAGAACTGAAAACAAAACTCTGGGACAAAAGGCCAAGACGGAAATATATTTAGCATATTGTGATCGAGATGGTGGATGGGCAACCACGCTGACAGCACAGCCGTCCTGGGTTCCTGGACTGCCTAGACTGATGGTAACCGCTGCATTTGCACTAGTCTGGCCTCATGGCCAAGGCCACCAGAGATATGCCATAGATATGACTCTGGCCTTAAAAACAATTAACCAGAGCTTCCTCATACCATGCCAGGTAATTGTTGTTGTGTGCTGTTTTCTTTAGAAATAATAAAAATACCAAAGAAAGCAAGCTTACAGCAGAGAACTTAGCCCTCATCTAGGAGACAGCAGGCCTGAGCTTGAGTCCTGACCTTGACCCAGTTTTGCCCAGTGGCTCTGTGTAAGTCCCATCCCCCTCCCAGGATTCAGTTGCCTTCACTGATAACAACTAACCTTGTAGCTGGCCCTGGGCTTACAGCTTTACATGGATGGTCTCATTTTACACTCACAACAGTCATGTTGTAGATGTGACATTTGTAGGTGGAGGTTCTCATGATCTGCCTTTTAAAGGTGAGGATTCAGAGGGATGGAGAGGCTGAGCAACTTCCCCAAGGTCACACAACGAATAAATGGCAGACGAAAGTCCAAGCCTTGGTCTTGGGCTCCAGACACCCTGGATTCACTGACACTTTGCTACATTGTACAATGAGGTACCTGGCTGGGGTGACGTAATGTTCCTCCTAGCTCCAGTTCTTCTGTCTCTGACATTTTGTTATGCCCTCATCCATTTCAAGCAAGTTAAGAAAATGCCTGATATAAAACAGAAGCAGTGGCAGCCATCTATCTAAACACACTGTTCTCTCTCCGTGCTGGCCTATCTTATCTCAGCCAGTCTATAAATTACTTAGCAGCCCTTCACAGGAGTCACAAACTGTTTCTGATACCTGGCAGCTTTACTCATTTATGTTATCTGTCTGGCTTTGAAAGGTATTTGAGTTTGCAGGGCCTGCTCCTAAAATCAACCAGGCTGTGGTCTAAAAAGAAAAGGAACAAGGAGGGGAGGTACAGAGAGAAGGAGGGAAGAAAAGGAAGGAGGGAGGGAGGGAAGGAAGCGAGGGAGGAGAAAAGAACATAGAGGAAGGAGGGAGATTGGAACAGACATATATACACTGCTGCTGCTAAGTCGCTTCAGTCATGCGACTTTGTGCGACCCCATAGATGGCAGCCCACCAGGCTCCACTACTATATATAAAAGATGGGTTTCCCTGGTGGCTCAATGGGTAAAGAATCTGCAATGTGGGAGACATGGGTTCAATATCTGGGTCAGGAAGGTACCCGGAGAGGGAATGACAACCTATTCCAGTATTCTTGCCTGGGAAATCTCATGGACAGAGGAGCCTGGTGGGCTACAGTCCGTGGAGTTGCAAAGAGTTGGACACCACTCAGTGACTAACACTTTCATTTTCATATATAAAAGATAATGAATAAGAACCTACTGTATAACACAGGGAACTCTATCCAGGGCTCTGTAATGACCTGTATTGGAATGGAGTCTAGAAGAGCATGGATATGTGTATATGTCTGACTGATTCACCTTGCTATTACAGCAGTAGCTAACACAACATTGCAAACCAACTATACCCTGATGAAAAAAATTTTTTAAAGGAGAGAGAAAGGGCAAGAGGGAGAATAGGAAGCAGAAGGCAAAGGAGGAGTTGGAGGCGCTTTGTAGGTGACCTGGGATTTTATGCTTTAGTTGACTTTTTCAGAAGCTATTATGGTTTCTAAAGTGATTTTATTTTACATGGATTGTGGCCCCCTTCCAACATAGAAGAAGCTGTTATTATTCTCCATATCTAAATGGTCTTAATATTTCACAATCTTTGTGATTATTTAGTTAAGTAATTAACTTACTCGGTGTAGATAAACTGCGTTCATAGTATTTCCCCATCATCTTCATCTTCACACCAGGATGAGTAATTTAATACGTTCAAAAGTGTAGAAGGAAAAGTCTATCTTCTCATTGGGTTGCTCTCCGTATTAAGACACTTGACAAATAAGTGAGAGACTTCTTACTGCACAGACCACCCCTCTGCGATAATCAGAATGATTAAAATTTAAAATGTCAAGTTTAGTCCTTTTTCCCCTAATAAGACTGAAAAACCTTATGGTTCTTTTGTATAAATTAACAGCCTGTACTTAAAAGTTCTGAGGAAAACACTTGAGCATGACTGGGAAAATGCTAGTCTCATTTTTTTAAAAAACTAAAAAATCATTCTCACCTCAAGTGAAAAGGAATTAAGCACCGCCAGAAAGAAAGGTAGTTTTGTATTTAAAACACAGATATCTGGGAAATCCCTGGGTGAACTCTGCGCTTTCACTGCTGGCCTGGGTTCATCGTGGTCGGGGAACTAAGATCCAACAAAGCATGCAGCACAGTCCAAAAAAGGGAATAAATAAAATAAAACAGATCGCTAATGAGAAGCAAATTCACCGGGTTTACTCAGCAGAAACTGCCTCCGCACTGGCGCGCTGCTCCCGTCGTCCTGTCTGTGAACACACTCTGTACCTTCCTGGACATTCCAAGTATATTTGGCAGATTTTGTGTTTGTAGTGCCATGCTTAAAAAGTGCCTTGTTTTATGCTGTGTCTCCATTAGGGCATGAACTCCCAAGTGTTTACTAGATTTTTTAAATGCTTCAGTTGTTAAATGAGATAAAGTTCGCAGTCAAGAAACAAAGAACTTAAGCCTCTGGGCTTTGTTGTCAATTACCAAAGCAATACATGAGTGCATTCTTGTCATTAACACAAAGCTTTGAGGGCTCTGAAGATGTGGGCCCCACAGTGGTTCCCTGTACCCCATCTGTGTCTTCCTACCTCCCTCAGAGGGCGAATCTTTCCTTAGCATTCTCGCTGCCTTTCCTATCACAAGTAGCATTTTCCTTCCATCCTTTCCAGCCAGGCACCTCCCATGTTGCTGCATTTCACTGATGCTTTTAGCTTGGAATACTAGAGACCTGCACTTTATAGTGATACCATTTAAAACTGTTTGTTATCAGGGGCAGTCTGGGTGCACGGCTGTCACTTTGTCAACGTAGAGAAGGCACAACTCCAGGTGGGACAAAATGAAAGCAGTCATACGGGCAGGAGTTGCTTGGCTTTTGGAAAGTTTCTGTGGAAGGTTTATAAAAGTCTTTGGGGAAAAAAAAGGAGTCTCAAGCATTGGGGTGAATGTCTTCAGGTCACCATTTCCTTGTGTGAGAGGGTTTGGCAGAGGAGAGGCCAAGTGTGAGGATGCAGGGGAAGGAAATAAATGTGGAACACGCTGGAAAGGAACTTCCTCGGGCACAGGAAGCCAGAGACCCTGGAGAGGAAATGAAGGAAAGGCAGGCGGCCACAATCTCGGCCAAGAATGGGAGTGAACGTGGTCCAGGAGCCAAGTGTTCTTATGCGACAGCCATCCTTGTCCCGGTGTTCACTTGCTCTCTCCTTCCCCTGCCCAAGGATAATTGTGTCCACCCCAAGTGGGTCTCAAACCAGGCTGTGTCATAGAATCACGTGAGAAACTGAAACAGAGATTCCTGAACTCCAGATCGTCTAGGGAAATTGATTCAGGTTTTTTTAGTTTTTGATTTTTTTTTTCCCCCAGTTTTCCAGCTACACTCAATATGGGCTAGCTTGGGAAACACTGATATGCAGTCTTTCCTTTTTCCTTTTCGTTCTTATTTATTTATTTGGCTGCACCAAGCCTTAGTTGCAGCATGTGGGATCTTGTTCCCCAACCAGGGACTGAACCCAGGTGCCCTGCACTGGGAGGACAGAGTCTTAGCCACTGGACCACCAGGAAAGTCCTCAGATGATGCAGTCTTAAGAGCTGACCATCACTCAGCAACCAGACGTGACCCTAGAGAAGAGATGGTTTTGACGAGAGTGTTTTCCATTTGGTAAAACAACTACAAGTCAAAACATGTTGTGTATTCATTCATAAAGCTGATGGTTCAAACATTATATGGATGGAATATCTCTTCTATGGAAAAGGCAAGGATGGCATCACTGCTTACATTACCTAGGGAATACGTTTTTGCCCTTTCATAAGAGTCAGAAATGAGTGGAGAAATATCTTAAGTGGGAAATTTGCTTAATGGAACGAAACATCCTAGTCATCTGGTTTTACCACTATCAGAATTAGAAAATAAGCCAAAGGAGTACATCCTAGGAGTTTGTTGGCTGGCTATCCCAGGTCCCACAGCCTGCAAGGGAAAATTATTCCTTTTATATTTAAATTAAAATTACTTGGACCTTACCCACAAAATGTTAGAGGTGGTCCAGTGCCTACCCACTATTTTTATGGATTTTGTTACTCAGGTGGTTAACTCAAGTGGGATGGAGTTGGTTTTACTGGTCACTTCTTGTTCTGATTTCCTCTTTTGTCTGAATTCTTCTTCCTTTTAAAAATAGCCTATTTGTGCTGGGTCTTCATTGCTGTGCCGGCTTGTGTCTAGTTGTGGCAAGAGGGGGCTGCTCGCTAATTGCGGTGCGCCAGCTTCTCACTGCGGCGGCGTCCCGTGCTGTGGAGCATCGGTAGCTGCAGCGTGTGGGCTTAGTGGTGGCGGCCCTCGGGCTTAGTTGCCCCAAGGCATGTGGGATCTTCTGACCAGGGATCAGACCCATGTCTCCTGCATTGGCAGGTGGATTCTTTACCACTGAGCCACCAAGGAAGACCTCTTTTGTCTGAATTCTTAATCTCACATCCTTTTAGCCTGATATCCAACCACACCGAGTCATATATAAGCCCCTTGCCTTTGGCTCTCCAAATAAATGCTGTTATCAGAGGTTGAGGAGATATCCGAAGTACTTACATCACAACATTACACAGCAAACAACTTTAAAAGTTTATATTAAGTAATTTCTTTATTTTGGCCCTTTTCTATGATCAGAAATTTCTCATTTGCTGACTCCTCACAACTTTAGTCTTCTGACTCACAGATTTTATAAGCTTCTGAATTCTAAGAGTAAACTGCAAGTTCAATGGTATAAACATTTTTTAAAAAATTTTAAGAGCTAGTACCAAATTCTCTAACAAATTTATCAATCTATTAATATTAGTTTATATTCCCTTCAACAATGTACAGTTAATTTTCATCATTTTTCTCACCAATAATAGATATTTGTATTTAATGTATTTTCTGATATCAGAAGCAAAATATATCACAATTTTCACTTGTATTTTTTTTTAGATGAGGAAGATTTAGGGCATCTTTTTTTAAGTTCAATGGCCAGTTATACTTATTTGTCTATAAGTGACTGGTTAATTTTTTTCTATTAGAGAGTTGGTAATTTTCTTCAATTTTCATATTGATTTGTAAGAACTTTTTGCATATTAGATTGCATATTAACATTGTTATGTATGTTGCAAATATTTCCCCGTTTGTTTCTTGTCTTAGATTCACAATGGTGCATCTGGTCCCATGGGGATGTCCTCGGGCTTGGGATTGTTCCTTACATTCCAGTGACTTTATCTGGTACTTGGTGGGAAAGTCCCACAGATCTAGGGCTTTTGGTTTGATAGGGGCCAACCTTTTTGGTGTCAGTTTTGTTTGCTTTTCCATCTTATTCTTACTCTTTTGTTTTCTAGCAAACCTTTGTTTTCTATGAGACACATTTTGTTCTTGAGGATTATACCCAGCTGATTATACCTAACTGATGCTTATTGATGTCTTTCTCCTTGCTGGAAGTAGGAAATGGCAAATTCTTTTTTATGATTGACCAGTCTTGGCCCCTTCTTTGGGTTTTTAGCTCAGCTCTCTGAGCCACTCATAGGTCTTTTTTTTTTTTTTTCAGCTTCTATTCTTCTATAAGCTTGGGGAGTAAGAAGAGGCTCTGTCAATCTGTGTCTAGGCTGAGTCCTTTACTAGACACCCAACCTTTACTTCTGGTGTTTCTCTACCAAGTACATTCTATTTCTGGGGTCCCCTGGAGGCCACTTTTGCTCAGGAACACCATTTAAAATGGGCAGGTGATATGGCATGGTACATAAGCAAAAACGTACATTTAGACCATAGGGAAAAAAGTCCTGACTTCCTCTCTTGCCAAACAACAGTCCCATAGACGGTTTTGTGCCCTAATGATGTAGGGAGCATTTAATATTTCCACATCCCAGCTATGTTTGTTTGTCTTTTCTTACAGAATCAATAGCCCTTTATTTGCTTCCTAAGTGCTTCTTACAT
Source organism: Bison bison bison (assembly GCF_000754665.1). Taxonomy (NCBI): domain Eukaryota; kingdom Metazoa; phylum Chordata; class Mammalia; order Artiodactyla; family Bovidae; genus Bison; species Bison bison. Next base: position 6,540,284 of record NW_011494755.1, read on the forward strand.
GGATCAAAGAGCCAATATATTTCATAAAACATTCTCAGCTCTAATAACTATTATCATGTTAAGACACATATGATGCGATGAGCCCATAAGCATGCATTGGGTAGTAAAGCCTGCCTTTCTTATCTCCAGTGTTTCTCACTTTCCTGTTCTTAAGAATCCCTAGGAGCTGTTAACACAGTTTCCCTGGTCCCGCCCCCAGAGATTCTGACTTGGTAGGTAAAGGTGGAGCCCAGGAATTTGCCTTTTTAATAAACACAGACATGGTCCTGAAATCTGTGGTCCTTAGTCCTGGCTTTTAAAAAAAATCTTATTTATGTATGTATTTCTGGTTACACTGGGTCTTCACTGCTGCAAGTGGACTTTCTCTGGTTGCAGTGAGTGGGGCTCCTCTCTAGCGGCGGTGCCTGGGCTTCTCACTGTGGTGGCTTCTCTCGTTGTGGAGAACAGGCTAGGCGGATGGGCTTCAGTAGTTGTGGTGCACAGGCTTAGCTGCTCTGTGGAATCTTCCCTGCCCAGGGATGGAATCTGTGTCCCCTGCATTGGCAGGTGGATTCCTACCCGCTGCACCACCAGATAAGCCCCCTTAGTCCTGGCTTTGAGTCCAGGGCAAGATACCTCAGCCTCGGCACTCTTGATGTTTGGGATGCAAAACCCTTTTGTTGTTAGGTGACAGTGCGTACCTTTCAGGACGTTTAGCAACATCCCTGGCCTCTATCAGTAGCACCCCACACCCATTATGACAATCAAAAAATGTCTTCAGACATCACCAAAACTGTCCAGGGGTGCATGTGGGGGTTGGGGTGTCAAATTACCCTTGATTGAGAACCACCGACCTAGGGGGAAAAATGTTAATTTAAAACAGTTTTTACTTTCATATGTAGAGAAGGCAAGGGCAACCCACTCCAGTACTCTTGCCTGGAGAATCCCATGGACAGAGGAGCCTGGAAGGCTGCAGTCCATGGGGTCGCTGAGGGTCGGACACAACTGAGCGACTTCACTTTCACGCATTTGGAGAAGGAAATGGCAACCCACTCCAGTGTTCTTGCCTGGAGAATCTCAGGGACGGGGGAGCCTGGTGGGCTGCTGTCTACAGGGTCGCACAGAGTCGGACACGACTGAAGTGACTTGGCGGCAGCAGCAGCAGCAGATGTTCAAACCTTTGCATTGATTTCATAGAACAAATTAAACAAGTATTTCTGAGTCCTGGTATGTACCATGCCTTTATATTTTAAAAGAGGGTAATTTAATCATGGCTTTCTCTTTAATGTCTTATAAGATGAAAGAAAAGGAAATGTTTTTGTAAATTAATATCTATTGAATATGTATTTCTCCTAAATTAATATTCCCCATAGTTTTCTGTAGGATATGCCAGAACTTTAAAATTAATATTAACAGAAAATTAGCATTAATTCATATTTACACATAATATTACAGTAATATTAACACTGACATTGCTTTAGGAAAGAATTCAGAATAAAGCTGGTGTAAATTGCTGTGTCTGACCCTTTGTGACCCCATGAACTATACAGTCCATGGAATTCTCTAGGCCAGAATACTGGAGTTGGGTAGCCTTTCCATTCTCCAGTGGATCTTCCCAACCCAGGAATCGAACCAGGGCCTCCTGCATTGCAAGGCGGACTCTTCAACTGAGCTATCAGGGAAGCCCATAAATTGCTGTACTGTTTCTAATTATGAAACAAATTTGATTTGTAAATGATGAAGAAAGCTGAGCACCGAAGAATTGATGCTTTTGAACTGTGGTGTTGGAGAAGACTCTTGAGAGTCCCTTGGACTGCAAGGAGATCCAACCAGTCCATTCTAAAGGAGATCGGTCCTGGGTGTTCTTTGGAAGGAATGATGCTAAAGCTGAAACTCCAGTACTTTGGCCACCTCATGCGAAGAGTTGACTCATTGGAGAAGAGTCTGATGCTGGGAGGGATTGGGGGCAGGAGGAAAAGGGGACGACAGAGGATGAGATGGCTGGATGGCATCACTGACTCGATGGACACGAGTTTGAGTGAACTCTGGGAGTTGGTGATGGACAGGGAGGCCTGGCGTGCTGCGATTCATGGGGTCGCAAAGAGTCAGACATGACTAAGCGACTGATCTGATCTGACTGAATTTAAGAATATAGGAAGAAAGAGTGACGATGCACTCGCCCCTAATACTGTTCTTAAAAATCTCACCTCTGTATTGTTAGACTCTTTCCTTGAAGAATCTATGGTCCATATAAATAAATAACTGTCCCCAAACATGTTCATTTCAATGTGAGTTTTCACACGATATTAAAATGTTAAGAGACTTCCCTGGTTGTCCAGTGATTAAGACTTTGCCTTCCATGCAGGAGTTACGAATTCAAGCCAAAACAAAAAACAAGGACTATTGTAACAAATTCAATAGACTTTAAAAATACATATAAAAAATAAAATGTTAAAAATAGATTAAAAAAATAAAAAATAGATCATGATGTAGGGCACCAAATATTTAACTCAAGTCAGTGACATGAAGAACTGAAAGAAAGAAGTAAAGAAAGAGATAAAGAAAGGAAAAAAGAAAAGAAGAAAGGAAGGAAGGAAAAGGATTTATTGAGGCTGAAGCTTTGTAATCTCGGCCACTGGTCAGTAAATTCTATTGAAATTCAACAGTCAAAGAGACAAACATGCAAAAAGGCTGGTGAAACAATTCTTAAATGCCAACAAAAAGAAGCCTGTAGACTTTCAGGAACCCTGCGGAGAACAGCTGAGGTCTGCATTGTAGTCTTTACCCCACCCCCTACCTCCCCTTCAGGGAAGTTGCTCAGTCGTGTCTGTCTCTTTGTGACCCAGTGGTCTGTAGCCTACCAGGCTCCTCAGTCCATGGGATTTTCCAGGCAAGAATACTGGAGTGGGTTGCCATTTCCTTCTCCAGGGGATCTTCCCGACCCAGGAATCGAACCCGGGTCTCCTGCATTGCAGGCAGACGCTTTACCCTCTGAGCCACCAGGGAAGCCCAAGGTGTGAATAAACCTCCAAATGGTAAACCTTTCTGGTTGGATGCTATTTTTTACTGTGTCTTTAGCTGGACAGGTCCCCATGTTATCATTTCTTGTATAGGAAATCAAAGAAAGTGTTAGTTGCTCAGGTGTGTCTGACTCTTTGCAGCTCCATGGACTGTGGACCACCAGCTCCTCTGTGCGTGGGATTTCCCAGGCAAGCATACTGGAGTGGGTTGCCATTCCCTTCTCCAGGGGATCTTCTTGACCCAAGGATCGAACCTGGGTGTCCTGCATTGCAGGCAGCATGTGAGCCACAGGGAAACCCCATAGGAAATCAAGGACCCTGGCACGCAGAATTGAGTCTTAAAAGAGGACCCCAGTATTTTGACCAGCGGTTCAGAAAAAAAGCAGGCCAACAGAGGATGAAGGCTGGGAGAGTAAGGGGCTCTGACCTGCAGAGCTGGAGAGAGAGAATCACTGGGAAAATGGAAAACTTGACCATGCCTAGTGGAAAGCTGAATTCAAGAAATCTGACTATATATTATGTTCATATTACATTTCCTCTGAGGAGAACGCCTTGCTTTTAAAAACATTGTTTTTTGTGTGTGAGGTGTTTCTGAGTCCTCTTGGGATTTCTAGACGGTCCACTTACAAAGGGTCATTAACATTATTTAAATATTCACAGTGGGGGAGGGTATGACATGCTGAAATTTCAGACAGCTCCGGAGTGGGGGATGGCTGGCCACTCTCCGGATCGGGTCGAGTCCCACGCTGTGTATCAGCTGCCTCCTTCCCCACCGCTGGCTTTGTTAACACACGCGCTCTGACAACAGGCCACCAGCTGGCACGACGCGGAGGGCAGCGTGAGGCTCTGGCAGGCCAGTGACCGGAAGCATCGTGGTCCGGGTCTCAGTCTCTGGAGCACATCAGGGAGAAGCCCAAAACACACGGAGCCGCCAGCCGCATCACAAAGATGCGCCTCCCAACCGCTCCCAGACACAGTCAGTCCCGAGGAGCTCGACCCCTCGTTTAGGAACTCAGCAGTTTCGGCGTTGTAAGGACACACACACACCCGTATACACACATGTGTGTATACACCAACACACACGTCCACATGCACACACGCCGACACGCCCACCCCTGCGCGAACATAAGTCCACGGACCCAGACACAGAGCCCTCTCCCGGGTTAGGATATACTCGGCGTCACTTGCCCCATGCCACCGTCCCTCCGTCCCTCCAATTTATCCATCCACTCATTTCTTGGTTTCTCAGTTTGTGTAACGATTCCGCCAAAACCGCAGACGGAAGGTGTGGGTGGTTGGGGAGGGGGTGTGGAAGCGGAGGGGCGGACCGAGGTCCAGGGCGCCGAGAAGGGGGCGGGGACGGGGCGGGCTCCGGGAGGCGGCGGGCGGCGCTCCCAGCACTCCAGCGCGCCCGGCGGCCGCGGCTCTCGGCAGATGCGCTTGCCCCAGCCAGGGGCAGCTGAACGCCTTTCCGCGCAATCTCCCGGACGTCCCGAGGAGGAGGCAGGGGCCGCGCCAGAGCGCAGCCGGAGGACAGCGCCCCCGGGATCCGGCGCCCAAAGGTGGGTGTCCAAGCTGGGGCGCGGCGGCCTCAGACACCTAGTCCCCGGGTCGCCCTCCTGGTGTTGGGGCCTCTGGCGCGGGGATAGGGTGGCTCGGGAGGGACTGGTGATCTGGGAAGCCCTTGGATGCACCGAGGACTTTAAAGGGCTTTTATGGTCCTTGCCTAGTGGAGCGTGTGCGGAGAGGGGGCCTGCCTTTCTTGGAAAGGGCTGTGACCATGTGGCTTTGAATTCCTAGGTTTGGGGGAGGGCCAGCGTTTGGCTGCTTTATTCAATACTTATTCACTTATATATGGTGTTTTTTGTTTTTTTTTTTTTAAATAATAAGGTTAGGAATCCCTCCTCCCACTCCCTCTACCAAACACAAGCAGAGCCGGGCTGTACAGGAAAGGCAGAGAAAAATCAAAGGGCCATAGCTGCCTCTCCAAACCTGGGAGCAGCGGTGGATGGAGCCGCTGGTTCCAGCTCGAGAGGAAGGCGCGGGTCCTGACTCCTTAGATGGCAGCGCTGGGGGCGATTTCGGAAGTCAGGAGCTTTGTAGCGAGACCGAGGCCGAAAACTGCCGGGTCTCCAACCAGCCAGAGCCTCTGGGGGCACGCGTTCTGGGAAGACGCTGCTGAAGGAGGGGAATCCGAGTCCGAGCTGAGCCTGGAAGTTTGGTCTGAGGCCAGGAGCCCAGCTATTAGGATCTGGTGTTTTATGACGGATAAAGCTGGAGACTATGTCTTTGCCCCTTCTTGGGGACACTGTGGGGGAGTCGTAGGGGCGGGTCGTGGTGGCGAGCTGGACAAAGTGTTCTGTTATCGCGGTGGAGAAGAGAAGGCGCGCCTCCTGGGATAGGAGCTAGGAGATACCGGAGGCCCTGAGAAATTCTAGAGAAATTCTAGTGGAGAACATGGGACTGAATGGAAGTCTGGGAGAGCGGGCGGCCTGGGAGCCCGTGGCGGGAGGCGGGGCGGGCGGGGAGCGTCGGCGCTGGTGGTGGGTGAGCGCGGAAGGCGAAGCGGTGGCTGCTGGTGGTGGGGAACCAAGCGGCGGGTGGACCAGCGGGAGCGGACCTCGCAAGGTGGTTTCTGAGCTTCCCCTGCTCGGGTGCCAGATGAGCAGCCTTGGGGACTCTCTCCCCAGTCCGCAAAAATGGAGCATCTGGGAGCGAAGTGACTCGTTTGGAGCGATGGTGGATTATTTCTCCAGACCCAGTAAAGCCAATTTCCGCGGGGGGCAATAATAGTTTGGTTCTGATAGGCTTTGTGGTGAGACGTTGGCAAATCTGTACCCTTCCCTGGAGCAGTTTTAAGTGCAGCACCGTTAATTTGGGCAAACTTGCGGACCCAGCCCCACCCCCACCCCCGCTTCCCCGGCAAAGTATGTACCTTCGAAAAGACTGCGCGCACTCACAGATACACACATCTGTATGGTATATACGAGCCAGCAAACAACTCCTAGGGAGCGCCCTTCATCTTAACCCCCGGTCACTGGCACCTGGTGGCTGAGTTAGTACAAACCCACCACTCACTGGTGTAATCTCAGGGGATTTGTTTCCTTGGTTTGCTGTAGTTGAGTTCATTTAAGCATCACATTTTTCTTCCTGGAAATGTTCCCAGTTAAACACTCTCCTACTTCTGGCAGCCTCCTCAAATTTGATCAATAAAATTTCAGAGTAACAGGTCTAGAAATGAGGCATATTTAGTAAATGAGGCATATTTAGTAAGGAGTCCACTGCTTCTTTAAACATCAAGTCTTACAAGAACTGAAACTGCCTTAAAGCCCCTTCTTAATGACTGTCTGCTGCCAGCCCCTTCCTTCCCAGTTTTGACATAGGTTCTTTGCTTAAAGGGCATCTTCTCCTTTGAGTGGGCACATCATGGGTCTTGAGGGCCCAGCAGTTATTTTGAGCTGCACCAATAAAATCAGTCATGAGCCAGGAGAGCACTTGAGTCTCTAGATTCCTTACTAACGATTAAGTGGGCAATTAAGTGTTATGATGTTTCTCTGGCAGTGGAGTTCATTTTCAACTTATTTCTGGGATGCCAAGATGCTAGTGTGAGACCGGGCTTTGAGATGGGACAAACATTTTGAAATACCCATTATCTCATAGTTCTGGCATGACAGTTGAAACGGCTTCCTGCCTGCAGAGTTTAGGGTAGTGTTGTCAGAATTTATTTCACTTTCATAAGTGGCTCCTTCTGACTCACTAGCCTCAGGATCTCTGGCTAATAAAATGGAACAGATTGTCTTAATTTAGTTATCAAGTGAGGGGGAAGTGATCCACTGGTTGTTTTAATTCTAAACCTTTCAGTATTTTAATGTAGAAATTATACTAGTAAATGTTATTTTTTTGAACAATGCTAATACCCCAGGCTTTCTAATTAATTATTACAATTATTGTCTAGATTCCACTGTCTTTATAGATTTGGTTCACTCTTAAAGCACCTGTGTCCTAGATTTCTATCGAGGTTGTCATCACAAGTCTCTACTTATCAGGACAATGAGAAATGTTTCAGATAAAGATGAAATTGAATTTGGATGGGAGTTGTGTTGAGGGGTTTTAATGATGAAAACAGGAGCATGTTGAGAATTGACTTCCGAAAACCAGTTCTGGTTTTTAATTTAATCCATTTTATCAACTCTGGTATGATCTCTCATGAATTAGCCTCTGGAATGGCTGTCCTTTGGATCTTGAGACACGTAGGAGGCACCATTTGCTTAGATTATTGGTCAGACATCCTGCACAAGCTATTGGAAATTTCAAGGAATTGATTAATACACTTATCAGTTTCAACAAGTTTAGTAAGTTTTGCTAAAAGATTGAATTTTTTTATTTTTATGTTTTTTTTGTACTGTGTAAACTTGGCACCTAGAGGCAGATTTTCTGTGATGCTGAAAAAGCTTAAGCTTCAGGGCCCTGCACTAGCACCAGCCTCGTCCAGGAGCACTTTGGGTGGCTTGGGCCTGACAGAGGCAGTGTCTCCTTGAACCATCATAGGAAACAGATGGAGAAGGAGAGGGAGAGGCAGAAATATCTTTGTTAGAGAATCACCTCCTAAGAATTTATGACTGTTGTTGAGTTTTGGACATATGTCCTTCAAACACATTTTCCAGAAATGTATCATCGAAAGTGGAAAGCATCTCTTTTCTAACAGGAAAAACAACTACAGGTTTCTCCCACTTTCTGAAAGTTGGGATTATTGCCACTTAGCTTTTATCCAGGATCTATATCTCACTCACTGAAAGAAATCCAAAGATTTTCATTTTTATGAAAAAAGCTATTATTAAATTATAACATGAGTCTTTCATAAAAGTGAAATGCCTGCTGTAATGTGAAGGCAGGTATTCTCTTTACTTTATGCCATTTCAGCTTACCAAAAGTTTCATAGGAATAATCTACTTTCGGGTATTGGGGCAAACCTATATTTTACTCAAAAAGAAAGTTATAGAGTATGTTTATATGATTTAAATAGGACTTGATTAATAAGAATACTTAAGAAATAGAGTGCTCTAATACAGTAACTAAAGTTTAAAACCAAGTCTTAAAATTTTTTTTCCAACTGTTGTTGATGAAGATGTTTGTAAGATGTATTAAATGACTACCCCACTTTGATAACTTTCTGCCTTAATGAGTTTGCTGCTGCTGCTAAGTCACTTCAGTCGTGTCCGACTCTGTGTGACCCCATAGACAGCAGCCCACCAG
>NW_011494755.1:6548635-6553546 GCF_000754665.1 Bison bison bison
CCCACCAGGCTCCTCTGTCCCTGGGATTCTCCAGGCAAGAACGCTGGAGTGGGTTGCCATTTCCTTCTCCAATGCATGAAAGTGAAAAGTGAAAGTGAAGTCACTCAGTTGTGTCCAAGTCTTTGCAACCCCACGGATTGCAGCCCACCAGCTCCTCCGCCCATGGGATTTTCCAGGCAAGAGTACTGGAGTGGGGTGCCATTGCCTTCTTGGTGCATATACTGTTGTCCTCCTTTTGACCGTTCAGGATTTTGTAGTCTTAGTGTGATGTTAGCATAGATATGAATTATAATTTATAGGAGGGCAGAAGTGTAATTGCCAAACCTAGTCCAGGACAGGCTCTAGAGGCTGGCTTTTGGAAAAAAAAAAAACCAGAAATCCCAATATAAATGTAGTTCCAGTTCTTTGCCCCAGTCTATGAAAGTTGAGCACCAGAAAAATGAGTTAATCAAGACTTTGCCTTCTTCCTACAGTAAAGCGGGATGCGTTTTTTCCAGGGTTTAGCCAGAGGTTCTTTTTGCCTTTTGAAGTGAATTCTGAGATTGAGGAGGTGCAGAAGAGGACAACAGCATAGGCAGAGGGACCGAGAGCATCCTTGGGCCCATTGACCTCTTTCTCTTTGGAACTTATCTTTCAAATCTAAGAACAAGGAGTGTTACCAGGATTCGGGGGGACACATTTGAGTAGGATCAAAGGACATGTGAGTGGCATGTGTTCCCTTGTTGGTTGGAATCTCAGAAAGACCCTATGGGCCATGCTATTGGAAAAGATACCCTTTGGAGGTAGAATGCTGAGGGTTTCCTTATTCAGGCAGAGGATGGGGTGGGGATGAAATGATGGAGCTTCTTATAGGTGGTTTCTTTGCCTTGGAGGATCCATGTCTGAGTTGAGGGAGTCATGGTGTGAATGCCAGGGAAGGGGACAAAGCCGTAGAACTTGGTGGGGATGTCACTGTCCTTTGAGCTCCTCCTTTCAGGGATTTCATGGTTGGTTTGATGTTTGACTGGACCAGATGGGGTGAGCAGAGCCAAATATGCATATACTTTACCACCCCGGAGAAGGCAATGGCAACGCACTCCAGTACTCTTGCCTGGAAAATCCCATGGACGGAGTAGCCTGGTAGGCTGAAGTCCATGGGGTCGCTAAGAGTTGGGCACGACTGAGCAACTTCACTCTCACTTTTCATTTTCATGCATTGGAGAAGGAAATGGCAACCCACTCCAGTGTTCTTGCCTGAAGAATCTCAGGGACAGAGGAGCCTGGTGGGCTACTGTCTATGGGGTCACACAGAGTTGGACACGACTGAAGCGACTTAGCAGAAGCAGCAGCAGCAGCATACCACCCCAGTTATCCAGAGGGTGGCAGGGCTCACATTCATTGGGTAGTGGTGGTGTAATCGCTAAGTGTCATCCGACTCTTGCAACCCCATGAACTGTACACCCCCAGGCTCCTCTCTGCCATGGGATTTTTCAGGCAAGAATACTGGAGTGGGATGCCATTTCCTTCTCCAGCAGATCTTCCCCACAGAGATCGAACCTTCATTTCCTGCATTGCCGGAGGATTCTTTACCACTGAGTCACCAGGGATTCATTAGTGTGTTGGCCAAATTCTCTGTGAGATCTAGAGCATATCACATAAACTGAGTCTTAGTTCCCTCATCTACAAAATATGAGGGTACCAAAACCTACCTCCTTTAAAACTTGTGTTAAATGAGATAGAAATGAAAGCATCTTGCACATGTATTCCTCCCCAAGTTGGTTGTTTTCTTAAATTAACCAGAGTCTTCTTTCATTTTTGTGGCAGATACAAATAAGTAAACAGTTTTAAAAGTTAACTTTAAAACTTCCAGCAATTGTGTAGCAGATCAATTGTTCATCGTTTACACAGATCAGATAAAGAATGTTTGGGCCTGGAGGTTCTCCAGGCCCAACCTCCATGCCACCCACAGCCCCTCCTTCTGACTTGGAGAATCTCACTGACATCCCTCTCCTTCCCTTCCCCACAAAGCACTTGCACTGTTGTATTGAGACTTCTTCCAGTCATCTTTGCTTGCTCCCTTGTGATGCTTTGAGTAGATCAGAAGTTGTTTCTCAATCGGAAAATGGACCCCAATTTTTAGGACCAGAATCCTAGGCTTTCAGCTTACCCGGTGACTGGCAGTGGGATGCGGGTCACTGAGATCCCCCTTCACCAACTCCTGCAAGACTTTTTGTCAGCTCTAATGAGCTTACTCTGTCATAAGGAGGAATGGGGATGAATGTATTAAGTAAAGATTTGCCATGAGGGTTAAAATAAAAAAGGTTTTCAGAAGAGCCTGGGAAGCCTGGAAAATTCAGTCCTTTTTGTCTTACCATTGAACTTCTCATGGATTTGCAGTAGAGTTGGCTGTTTGGATAGATGATTATCTAGCACCTGGATGAGGCTGACACACCAGAGACATCATTTTGAGTTAATTCTTAAGTGCTACAAATCTTTCTTTGAAACAAACCCACATAAAAGGTGAGTTCCTTTCCCAGGGCAAAGGAAACCATGAACAAAATGAGAAGACAACACACAGAATGGAAGAAAGTATTTGCAGATGAAGGAACTGACAAATAATTCATCTCCAAAATATACAACACCTCTTGCAGCTCAATAACAAAAAGAAACCAACCCAATTTAAAAAAAAAAGTGTATATGTGCTGTGTGCTCAGTCGCTCAGTTGTGCCTGACTCTTTGCAGCCCCATGGACTGTAGCCCACCAGGCCCCTCTGTCCATGCGGTTCTCTAGGCAAGAATACTGGAATGGGTTGCCATTTCCTCCTCCAGGAAATCTTCCCAAGCCAGGGATCGAACCCACGTCGCTCACACCTCATGCATAGTCAGGCAGGTTCTTTACTACTAGTGCCACCTTGGAAGCCCCAGTCAAAAAATTGGCAGCTCTACATAGATATTTCTTTAAAAAAAAAATGCAGAAGGTTAAAAAAGCACATGAAAAAATGCTCAATATCACTAATTATTAGAGAAATGTAGATCAAAACTACAATGAAACATCACTTTACACGAGTCAAAATGGCTGTCATCAAAAGATGTACAAACAGTAAATGCTAGAGAGGGTGTGGAGAAAAGGGAACCCTCCTATGTTGTTTGTGGGAATGTAAATTGGTACAGCCACTATGGAGAACAGCATGGAGATTCCTTAAAAAACTAAAAATAGAGCTGTCATATGATCTAGCAATCCCACTTCTAGGTATATTTCTGGAGAAAATCATCATTCCAAAACATCCATGCTCCCCAGTATTCATAGCAGCACTTGAATTTCCAGGACGTGGAAGCAACCTAAATATCCATTGACAGATGAATGGATAAAGAAGATGTGTTATGTATGCAGAATGGAATACTCAGTTCAGTTCAGTTGCTCAGCCGTGTCCGACTCTTTGCGATCCCATGAACCACAGCACGCCAGGCCTCTCTGTCCATCACCAACTCCCGGAGCCTACCCAAACACATGTCCATTGAGCCAGTGAGGCCATCCAACCATCTCATCCTCTGTCATCCCCTTCTCCTCCTGCCTTCAATCTTTTCCAGCATCAGGGTCTTTTCCAATGAGTCAGCTCTTCACATCAGGTGGCCAAAGTATTGGAGTTTCAGCCTCAACATCAGTCCTTCCAATGAACACCCAGGACTGATCTCCTTTAGATGGACTGGTTGGATCTCCTTGCAGTCCAAGGGACTCTCAAGAGTCTTCTCCAACACCGCAGTTTAAAAGCATCAATTCTTCAGTGCTCAGCTTCCTTTATAGTCCAACTCTCACATCCATACGTGACTACTGGAAAAACCATAGCCTTGACTAGATGGACCTTTGTTGGCAAAGTAATGTCTCTGCTTTTTAATGTGCTATCTAGGTTGGTCATAACTTTCCTTCCAAGGAGTAAGTGTCTTTTAATTTCATGGCTGCTGTCACAATCTGCAGTGATTTTGGAGCCCCAGAAGATAAAGTCAGCCACTGTTTCCACTGTTTCCCCATCTGTTTGCCATGAAGTGATGGGACTGGATGCCATGATCTTCATTTTCTGAATGTTGAGCTTTAAGCCAACTTTTTCACTCTCCTCTTTCACTTTCATCAAGAGGCTCTTTAGGTCTTCTTCACTTTCTGCCATAAGGGTGGTGTCATCTGCATATCTGAGGTTATTGATATTTCTCCCGGCAATCTTGATTCCAGCTTGTGCTTCATCAAGCCCAGCGTTTCTCATGATGTACTCTGCATATAAGTTAAATAAGCAGGGTGACAATATACAGCCTTGACATATTCCTTTTCCTATTTGGAACAGTCTGTTGTTCCATGTCCAGTTTTAACTGTTGCTTCCTGACCTGCATACAGGTTTCTCAAGAGGCAGGTCAGGTGGTCTGGAATTCCCATGTCTTTCAGAATTTTTCACAGTTTATTGTGATCCACACAGTCAAAGGCTTTGGCATAGTCAATAAAGCAGAAATAGATGTTTTCTGGAACTCTCTTGCTTTTTCGATGATCCAGCGGATGTTGGCAATTTGATCTCTGGTTCCCTTGTCTTTTCTAAAACCAGCTTGAACATCTGGAAGTTCACGGTTCACGTATTGCTGAAGCCTGGCTTGGAGAATTTTGAACATTACTTTAGTAGCAGGTGAAATGAGTACAATTGTGTGGTAGTTTGAGCATTCTTTGGCATTGCCTTTCTTTGGGATTGGAATGAAAACTGACCTGTGGCCTGTGGCCACAGCTGAGTTTTCCAAATTTGCTGACATATTGAGTGCAGCACTTTCACAGCATCATCTCTTAGGATTTGAAATAGCTCAACTAGAATTCCATCACCTCCACTAGCTTTGTTCCTAGTGATGCTTCCTAAGGCCCACTTGACTTCACATTCTAGGATGTCTGGCTCTAGGTGAGTGATC
>NW_011494755.1:6553646-6561087 GCF_000754665.1 Bison bison bison
TGTATTCTTGCCATCTCTTCTTAATATCTTCTGCTTCTGTTAGGTCCATACCATTTCTGTCCTTTATCGAGCTCATCTTTGCATGAAATGTTCCCTTGGTATCTCTAATTTTCTTGAAGAGATCTCTAGTCTTTCCCATTCTATTGTTTTCCTCTATTTCTTTGCATTGATCGCTGAGGAAGGCTTTCTTAATCTCTCCTTGCTATTCTTTGGAACTCTGCATTCAAATGGAATACTAGTCAGTCATAAAAAGAATGAAATAACACCAACTACTACAACATAGATGAACCTAGATATTGTCATACTGAGTGAAGTAAGGCAGGCAGAGAAAGACAAATATACTGCTAATATGTGGAATGTTAGGGGAAAAACCAAACAAACGGTACAAATGAACTTATTTACAAAACAGATTAGAGTCACAGATGTAGAAAACAGTCTTGTGGTTAGCAGGAGGTAAAGGGTAGGGAGGGACAAATTGGAAAATTGGGATTGACATATACACACTACTATATAAAGTAGATCACTAATAAGGACCCACTTCACAGTACAGGGAATTCTACTCGGCTCTCTGTAATGACCTAAATGGGGAAAGAATCTAAAAAAGAGTGGATATATATGTATGTGTAGCTAATTCACTTTGCTGTACACCCCAAACTAAGACAACGTTGTAAGTCAACTCGACTCCAATAAAAATTGTAAAATAAATAAAAGGTAACCTTCACCCTTGGTCCAGACCTTTCCACCAAATTCAGGGTTCCAGCCAGCGTTGGGGGCCCGGACTGGAACAAGCCTGTATGTATTTAAGGAAGTGAATCAGTTAGAAAAAAGCAGTTGGGGATTCACAAAAAGCATGATTAAAAAAGCAGAACACTGTAGCACCTAACCCAGTTTACAGTGCCCCTGAGAAGTTTACTTTTTAGTCACTGTCTACTGGAGGGAAGTCCCTCCTCAAAACACCTCTCGAGGTGGGCACTGTCCACCTCAGGGCCAGTGACTCTCCAGTGTCTGTCCTCTGTCTAGGGGCCTCAGCCCTGCATAAAGACCCAGTTTCCTGGGAATTTGCCTGTTACAGTTGAGCAGTATATCTGGACACGTGATTCCTCAGCCAGGTGTCCATGGAGGAGCAGACAGTGTCTGTGTGATACAGACTGTCAGCATCATCCCTGTGGGAGGAGCCCGGATGCCGCCTTTTCAACCGGTTCCGCTGGTGATGCCAAGAGCAGATGATGATGGCAATCCTGGGGCTCCATCAGCAGGACTCTACGTGAGCATTCTATGCTGTTGAGTGTCCCAAACTCCGTATCTGCTACATAGGCTTGTGAGCAATCAAATCAGTGTATACCAGTGCCAGCCCGGAGCTGTTAAGCTCTCTTCTCAGATGTGTTTTTCATAAGCTCTACGTGTGATTTAGTGAGGAAGCCTTGGGAAGGATGATCACTGTGCTGAGCAAGGATAAACAGTGATGCGAGAGCAGTTTTTCCTGGGTTGTCAAAGGGCACTGGGTTGAACGTTACCCCACGGGCCTTAGAATGCCCTGGGTTAGTGAAGTTTAGAGAATTTTGCCAGGCCTTCCAGGGTTTTCGTTTTTTCTTGGTTAGAAGGAGCGCATGTGTGTGGACCAGGTTGCCCATACCATTCCAAGTTCTGTGAAGAGAGAGGAGTTCTTTAGGTGGCCGTCTGTCCATCCCTGTGATTTCCCCAAGGTGTATGTGCTGCTCCTGGGGGTCCAGGGCTGAAGCTGGGGTTTCCTTTAGCACAGACCAGCCCTGCAGACTCTGGGGGAAGCCCTAACCCCAGATAGGAGAGAGGGAAGGACGCCTGCTTGCCTTTCTTCGCCGCAGCCTGACTGGGCTCGAATGCAGGGCTATGCCAGGGCTGACGGAGCCCTGCACCTGGGGTAAGTGTGAGGAAGGCCAAACCACACTTTCCTCTAGGCAGTTAACTACTGGGGCAGCTGACTTTCTCGGCTTCTATTCACATGATGTCATTTGCACAGTGGAATAATGCAGAAACTTACTTTGTTTGGAGTGATGCCTCACATACTTTTTTTTTTTGATACAGCCTACAAATAGAGAAAGACACCATTGTTGAGACCTTTTCGTATGTGTGAGGGGCAGGGGGGTGGTTGAGGGAATGATTTTCCCAAAGGAATTCATCTTAGTTAATATTCTAGAAAAATCTGCACAACTCTGAATTCAAAAGCTCTCTCTGTATGTGTATTAAAATCAAGGTCCATGTACCATGTGCTCTGTGAACCCAAAAGGCTATATTTAGCCTGGCAGAGTAGTATTTTTGCATCAGAACATTTTATCCTTACAAAGGATAGCAAGGATTCTCCCTGGACACAATTCCAGATGAGAAGACTTCATTCATTTGGGGAGGAATATGCACAAATGGTTTTGGAAATTTTGATCCAATCCAAAGTGGATCCCTGTTTGAGATCAGTTTTTCCTTTTGAGAAGAGTTTAAATCAGTGTTAAATGCAGCTCGGAGATGCGCCCAGAGAGTGGGAGAGATTGCTTTTGCATGAAATCACAATGTGTACATTGTTTTTAAATATTCTTTTCATCGTACGCTTCATTACGAAAACAGTTCAACAATTCACAGCCTCCAAAGGGTGACAGATGTTATGGTGTAACCAACAGAGAGAGTGTAAGCTGGAAGAAAGAAAAGGGAAGAAATCCCTCTCTTGCCAACCACCACTCAGAATGGAATTGAGTTTTTTCTTCTAGGGGATTCCCTGTAATCCCCAGGGATGCCTTGACCTTGAGGTTTCTAGGCACGGTGCTGGGAGGAGCTCAGAGAAAAGGGGAGGGGATTAACATTTTCCCAGTGCCAGATGCCAAACCAGTTGCTTTGTCTGCACCCTGTTACTTAATGCTTGCAATCACCCCGGGTTTTCAAGTGAGGGTGCTGAGGCACCGAGAGGTTACCCGGTAACCAGCCAAGTTATGGGATGTCAGCCAGTTTTCCTATGCTGCTCCCTCCTCTTGTTACTAAACCAGTGCTGAGTGTGGTTTGAGGACCTGAAGCATCAGCATCACCCAGGGGCTATGTTGAAACTAGAGCATCCTTAGCTCCATCCCAGACCTCCCAGTCAGAATCTGCATTTGTAACAAAACCCCCCAGGGATTTGTGTGCACATTACAGTGTATGAAGCTCTGCTACCCTGGACCTGGAGGAGGAAGTTCTGGTGGATACCATTGTGAAAACTAGCCAAGCCTCAGGACAGCAATCAGGAGGCTGACTTGAGGGCTTGGTCTCTCTGAAGGGGGAATGGGTGCAACTAGAATCTAGCAGGATGCAGCTAAGCATTCTAAAATGCTCAGTACGCGCCGCCTCCCCTTGCAACGAAGAATTACCCTGCCCCACCTGTCCATAGTGCTGATGCTGAGAAACTCTGATCCAGTTGTTCAGATCTGGAATTCACATCCTGTAGATATGTTTTCATAGCCTTAGAGGCACAGTGGAGCTCTCTAGCAAGCCTAACTTAAATGAGATGATACTGATTGCATTTTGCTTTGCAGATGTGATTCTCTTTACTGGCATTTGCAAAGAGTAAATTTCATGCTGCAATTGCAGCATGATAGATTTCCATTAGGGTTTTGACAGTGGTACCCAGGATGCAGTGGAAATGTTTCTGAACAGGTGCTGAGAATACCGTACTGGGGGTCACACCCCACTCCGCAGTCCTGCCCGGCAACAGTGCGTTTTGTTTCTTTGTTTTACTCCCTAAACCTGCTCAGGCCTCTCTTCTAGCTCACAGCCCCAGGCATGTTGTGTTTGTTCTGCTGTGCCACCTGGAGGCTAGGGGAGGGAAGGGAATAAACAGCAAGATTGGTGAAGGGTGCCAAAGCCTCTTGCCCATCACCTTGCCTCCCAGCCTACTGAGATTTACTCACCTCCCCCGTTCCTGGGTTCTGTCCCTGGGTTGGGGAGATCCCCTGAAGGATGGCAATAGTAACCCACTCCAGTATTCTTGCCTGGAGAATCCCTTGGGCAAAGGAGCCTGGCGGCTACAGTCCATAGGGTTAAAAAGAATTAGACACGACTGAAGCAACTCATTTCTCATATTCTCACTCAGCTCCTGTAATTCCAGCACCTCCACTGACAAACTTTCCTCTCTCCTCCCCTTTCTCTCTCTCTCTCTAGATTCTTGGTCCAGAACATCTGGAACTCTCTCTCCTCCATCCCCTCTGCCTCCCTCCCTTCTTTTCTCTCTGTTCTCCATTTGTCAGCTGAAAATCAGCCTGAACCATGACTGGGGAAGTGAAACTAGCATGTCCAATGTGTAATAAGGGGGAAATAAGTTTTGAATTGAAGTTCTATCCAATAACGAATCCCTGTCATTCATCTCCTTCAGAATGGCTATGAACACCTCTACCTACTATCTTGTTTTATACTGATTAAACTTGCTTTTTTTTTGAGCTCTAGAATTGGAAAACAGAGTTCTTTATGGGTTGTGGTGTGTTTTCCAGTTTTCTTTCACTGTTGGTATTATAACACTCATTTTCCTGTCCTTTTTAAAAAACATAATCCATGAAGTAGATTGTTCTCTACAACTTTTGGAACCAAACTGGAGTTACCACCAAGGCATTCGAAGGAAAAGAAAACATCTTTGCAACTTCTTTGTACTTTCTTTTCATGACTCTCGTGATCCTTTGCAAATGAAAAGGCGGAGGGCCTTGGGAAGTGGCCAGCTCCAGCATTTGGATCCAGAGGCCAGGGCAGATGAAGCTGGGCTTCCAACCAAAGTGGAATGCATCTTCCCAGTATTGGGAAGCCTGTGTTTTTTCCAGTAGACCACCTGATCTGCTCCAGAGGGCTTTAAATTGGGAAATGTGGAATTACAGGGAATACTGGAAATCAGAGAACAGGAGATCAGTTTACTGTGGAGGATTATCAGTTATGTCACAAAAAGGGGAGATTTGACACCTGGTAACTGATTCCTAGTAATTGTTTTGAGGAAATAATTGGGAAATCAACATTAGAAACAAACTTGTCTTTAAGCTCAGTCTTAAAGGTATATAAATGAGACGAAGAAAACCACAGAGGCCTTTGTGCCCTGAGCTGCCCCTCCAGACTCCAGCACACACCCTTAAGTGTGCTGTCACATCTCATGAACACCTCTAGGGCCCTCTTGGGTTTGATAATGTATGCCATCTTTTGCAAGATTCACCAAACTCTTCAGGCTACAATTTATGCCTTTCAAAAATTGGTCTGGAAACTGCTAGTAAGAATCATCACAGAATTGACTACTGCAAATCCCTGGACCCTTTCAAAGTAACAATTACTGGCACTTTATGAAGAATAGCTCCAAACCAAGGGCAGAGTTTGTAAGAACAGAGGAAGACATAATTCATGTACAATTGAATAAAACCTTGAACCTTTAACATGGACCCATTTTCATCCACAAATTGGAATGAACTTTCTTTCCAAAGAGTATAACTTTAAAAAGCTCAAATTTTCATATTCCTTTAGTGAGTTGAATCTTCCGTAAGAGCAGCTACGCTGAGATTATGATGATGAATATTTAATCTTGTCAGTAGCTTGTTGTCGTTTGGTCACTAATTCCCATCTAACTCTTTGCAGGCTCATGAACTGCAACATGTCAGGCTTCCCTGTCCTTCACTGTCCCCCAGAGTCTGCTCAAACTTGTGTCCATTTAGTCAGTGATGCCATCCAACTATCTCAACCTCTGTCACTCCCTTCTCCTCCTGCCCTCAATCTTTCCCAGCATCAGGGTCTTTTCCAGTGAGTTGGCTCTTTGCACCAAGTGGCCAAAATATTGGAGCTTCAGCTTCAGCATCAGTTTTTCCAGTGAATATTCAGGGTTGATTTCCTTTAGGATTGACTGGTTTGATCTCCTTGCAGTCCAAGCGACTCCCAAGAGTCTCCTCCAACACCACAGTTTGAAAGCATCAATTCTTCAGCACTCAGCCTTCTTTATGGTCTATCTCTCACATCCATACATGACTATTGGAAAAACCATAGCTTTGACTAGATGGACTTTTGTTGGCCATGTAATGTCTCTATTTTTAATATGCTGAATTTGTTATAGCTTTTTTACAAAAGCCAGGAAGAACCTTGACTCCTTGACACCAGATCCCCAAAGCAAAGCATCCTCCTGGCAGCCTCCCTGCCCAAGGGGAAGGAAAGTGGAGAGAAAGTAAAGGGAGAAGCTATTTATTAAGATTTTAGAAATATTTAGAGTGGTGGTTGCCAGGAGCTGGGAGCTAGAAGGAAGGAGGAATGGAAAGCTAGTGTTAAATGGGTACAATTTCATTTTTGAAAAATGTTCTCTGGATGGATGGTGGTGATGGTAGCATAACAATGTGAGTATACTTAGGGCCCCTGACTGTACATTTAAAAATGGTTAAAATGGTAAATTTTATGTTTGTATATTTTACCACAGTAGATCAGGCATCCACAGAGAAATTTTGTTTCATTTAACTTTAAAAAAAAAAATAGTCAAAAAATAAATCCAAATGGCAGAAATAGAAGATAAATGTCACCACCACCATCAACAAAAAGCTCGTGAAAATCTATCTTTTGAAAGCCAAAGGAGAACCTTGGTCTTGAAGACAGCGGGACCTAAACACTCAGTGGGTTGACTCAGGGAGGGTTGGAGGGTCCAAACATTTCCTTGATGAACACTGTGGGATGGACCTGTGTTCATGGTGCCCTCATCGGAGGCCACAGGACTGATTTGAAGAGGAGGGCTTGAGCTGAGCTGTGTTTTCCTACTGTCTAGGCTGCTCTTTGGCCCTGGGATGAGGGCACCTCCATAATTACCACCCCTCTGTCATCCAAGGAATCCCGAGTCGTCACATTTTTCAGTATTGTTCTCTTTGCAGTTTAATCCTGGCTTGTCACATTGCCAAGGTGAAAACTGTGCCTCTCCCCTTTATTTTTCCCAGCCTGGCTCCATGTGGAGGGAAATGATGGATGCCTGGGCTTGCTTTCCGGCATATCCAGGGCACCGCGTGTCTGCGCCTATACCGGCCCAGTCTCTGAAACGGGAAGAGGTGCCTGTTGAGGTCTCAGAGACACATGTTCTTAGAGTTGCTGTCTCCTCACGCTTCCCTGGCTGTCGGAGGGGCAAGTTCCAAGAGTGAGCCAGGGGTTGCGAGGCTGTGGAAACACTCTGGGGGCAGCCCTGGACGGCTCTTCCCTGTCAGTGGGCTTCAGTGTCACCCCAGCAGGGTGACTTCCAGGCGGAGGGCCAGCTCCCTGACGCTCCTGACAGCACGTGCCTTCTGCCTGCCGGGCCTGAGAAGTATGCTGGGGGCATTTCAGTGATGGACACTCCTAGCTCTTCCTTTTGCTTGCTTGTTTCTCATTTTCATGGTAGTGAAATACACAGAACATAAAACTGACCATCTCGGGATTTCCTGGGTGCTCCGGGGCTAAGACTCCATGCTCCCAGTGCGGAGGGCCC
>NW_011494755.1:6561187-6561544 GCF_000754665.1 Bison bison bison
GTAGTTTGAGCATTCTTTGGCATTGCCTTTCTTTGGGATTGGAATGAAAACTGACCTTTTCTAGTCCTGTGGCCACAGCTGAGTTTTCCAAATTTGCTGACATATTGAGTGCAGCACTTTCACAGCATCATCTCTTAGGATTTGAAATAGCTCAACTAGAATTCCATCACCTCCACTAGCTTTGTTCCTAGTGATGCTTCCTAAGGCCCACTTGACTTCACATTCTAGGATGTCTGGCTCTAGGTGAGTGATCACACCATTGTGATTAACTGGGTCGTGAAGATCTTTTTTGTACAGTTCTTCTGTGTATTCTTGCCATCTCTTCTTAATATCGTCTGCTTCTGTTAGGTCCATACC
>NW_011494755.1:6561644-6600210 GCF_000754665.1 Bison bison bison
GTCAGGGAACTAGGTCCCAAATGCCACAACTAGGAGTTCACATGCTGCGACTAAAGACCTCACATGCTGCAACTAAGACCCAGCACGACCATGTAAATAAATTTCTTTAAACCTTTAAAAAAAATAAAAATACTAAAGTAAAAAGTTTTTTTTTTTTTAATTGACCATCTTAACCATTGTCAGTGGCAATAAGTACATTCACATTGTTGTGATACTATCTTTATCCATCATCCACAGAACTTTTTCATCTTGTAAAACTAAAAGCTTTACCTGTTAAACACCAACTTCCCTTTCCCCTCTACCTTCCAGCCTCTGGCAGCCACTGTCCACTTTCTGTCCCTCTTAGATTGACTGCTCTAGGTAACCCATCTAAGTATAACACTCTTTCTCTTTTGTGACTGGCAATTTCACTTAGCATGTCCTTAATGGACATGAGTTTGAGCAAACTCCGGGAGACAGTGAAGGACAGGGAATCCCAGTGTGCTGCGGCCATGGGGTTGCAAAGAGTTGGGCATGACTCAGCAACTGAACAACAAGGTCCTCAAGGTTCCCCCATGTTGTGGCAGGGACTAGGATTCCCATCCTTTTTAATATCGGTGGATTATATTCCAGAATGTGCCTATACCACGTTTTGGTGATCCATCACCTGTTGATGGACACCTGGGCTCCTGCTCTCCCCTTTTCTCTCACTCCTGTTGTTGAGAGGCATTATCTGTCTGTGAAGTCCTCTAGAGATCAAAAGAATTCCCTAGTCCCTACTTTCAAGGAGTTCACTTCTCTAGCAAGTGCTGAAGTACAACTACAGGAAAAAGGAAATCACAGAGCAAAAGTCATATAACATGAGACATCCGACCAGGATGTGTCATAAGTGGATGTGGGTTTGTACAGCAGATGGCTTAGAGGGAATATATGCCATAGTATGGATTCCAGAGGTAGATAGCCTGAGCCCCGATCCTGGCTTTGTCCATAGTATCCATGTCACTTCGGGTGAATTGTTGAATCTCTAATAAGCTTCTGTTTCCTAAAACAGGAATAATAGTACTTTCCCCATAGAATTGTTGGGAGGATTAAATGGGAAAACATTGAAAAAGAGTTTAACAGAGAGCCTGACATGTGGTTCACATTCAAGACTAACATACGTATTACCCCCTAATGCCAGTCAGTTATTTTTAATATATTGTTCTTGTTCTCTTAATATGACTAAATACTGGTATCTGCATTTGCCACAATTTTGCAAGTATTTGTGGTTCCTATCCTGTCTTTCCTCTTCATTTCCCCTTAAGATTATGATCGTTTGCATGGTAATTGATTTTAGAGATTCTCAGATTATTGAGTAAGGATAAACTGTTTTTATCAGATAACTGATAATAAAAGTGGATGTGGCCTGGCTTTCGTATCCACAGGAGGATATAGAATGAGGAAAGGAATGACCGTTAGTAGATAACCTTCATCTAACTGGTGAGGAAGTTGGCTTTCTCTAGCTCTGGACCTGTTAGAAGGGGAGGCGAGGTTCTGTCTCTTGGTAACGTAGGTCTGATTGATAACATTGCTCATGTAGATAATGCTATTGTGGCTGTTTTCACAATTAAAAAATTCATGTTTAGATTATTTTCATCTTGAATATTGAAATACTCATTTTTTCTAGTAATGCTTAAAATTTGGGGGCTTCCCATGTGGCTCTAGTGGTAAAGAAACCTCCTGCCAATGCAGGAGATGGAAGAGATGCAGGTTCAAGATGCCTGGGTCGAGAAGATCCTCTGGAGAAGGAAATGGCAACTCACTCCAGTATTCTTGCCTAGGAAATCTCTATGGACAGAGGAGCCTGGCAGGCTGCAGTCCATGGGGTAGCAAAGAATTGGACACAACTGAGCACAAGAAAACTTTAAAAAATCAAATTGATTGTTTTGCTAGGTAAATATTTTTCTATATGAGGGTGCCCTAAGGTATTCTAGAATGTAGGTCTAGGATACATCTGGCTGCTGCATTACTCTGTTCCTGTTTGTCTGCTTGGTATTTCCTACCCAGAGGTCCACGGACTTCAAGGCAATTGAATCCATTATTACCCATGAAAAAAAAAAAATCTGAGTCTGCCTTGCCCCAACAATAGATTTCTCTTTAAAAAAACAAGGCATTTGAGAGGAGTGGGTGCGAACATAGGAATTCCTCCTCCACCCTCACTGTTGCTAAGCTGTAAGCCAATATTGTGAGAGAGAAAAACAGTCAAGGTCTCAACTTTCCTTGCCATGCCACTTTGTAATTTTGTTTACTAGTGTTAATGAAGGTTTCCCTCCATCATATGCTGGTTAAAGCTGACCTGTTTGTCCTTAGGTTTCAGACGAGGGGGCTTTGCTTCAATTAGCTAAAGGTGCCCAGGCTTCTTCTACCCCTCCTGGAGTTCTATTTACTCCTTGGTGTCTTTTGATCAGCTTTTCTGATCAAGAATTTATTTATTTACTCAGGCTGCTTATTTATTTACTTACTGATTTATTCAGTCTGCTGGGGTGGGTAAAGGAATATTGTGCTACCTTTGAATGTACTCATCTGTTTGCCATTACAAGTGAAAATCAAACTTGGAGATTTCTTTTCTTTATTTAAATTTGGAGACTTTTCTTTTTGTCAAAATCTCTGAAGAAGGATAAGGCCGCGGTGTTTGAAATACTTTTGTGGCTTTTACCGGGGGAGGATTTAGCAAGTGCATTTCCCAGGTTGGGTTTAGATTTGTATTTGTTTATGTTCCAAACTTTTTTCCCCTGTAATACCATAATTTTGAGTATCTGCAGAACTGGGGGCAGATCGTATTTCATGGAATGTGTAATCCTTTGGGGTTGTATATTTTACTCAAATAAACTTTCATGATGGGTTGTCTAAATACGATGAAGTCTCCAGCAGGTTTCTTGGCTAATTTCGTTCTTTGGCTAATTTTGTTCTTTTCCTGCTTTCCTGATCAGACTTCTGTCCAACATCCCTTGAAATGGGCAACTGAATAGGGTGAAAGTAAAGATTTGGAGTGGTGGTGCAGTTACTGAGAGGTATTTGGGCTTGATATTATCTGATGGTAACACTAAAGCGATATAGGAACGCCTGCTTGAGCTGCCCCAGTTGTGGGTCTGGGGTGTTCTCCAGTGGTGGAGAGGCACTCTTCTGTTGGTTGTCTCACTTCTGGGCACCAGAAATATTAGCCCTTGGTTAACAGAGTGTAGGACGGCCCACCTCGGAAGGACCTTAGAATACAGAAACGAGAATAGAGTGTAGGAAGGAAGTTGACAGTTTTCAGTGACAGCTCGACCTAATTTGCAAACTGTTATGTTCTAAAGCCATAGAGTAATCCACAGACTAGTAATCCTCGTCAAAGGGCTAGGTTGTAGGGAAAGAATCCTGTAGAACTGAGGCGTTCAGAACAACTTGATCAAGTTCTCTACCTCCCGAAGCCTTGGTTTTGCAAACTGCAAAATGGGGCTAATGATACGGATGATTAGTGGTTTCTGTGCAGGAACCAATCCAGAGTAGCTGGCGAAATGAAAACATGCATTTTCAATAATATGCTTTTAATAAATGTAAATTCTCTCCCTCAACCATTCAGGATCAAGTAAGTTGCCATGTAGAAGTGTTTTGGAAACTATGGATATTAATTATTATTTGACTCTTAGTTGACTTAAACATTTGTTTGTCCTAGGAATAGAGAAAAATATCCTTTGATCATGAGACAGGTGCATTTTTAGTATGTTAAAACCACTGCCTGTCTTTCTTGTGGCTTACTAATGTGGGTAGTTTCAACCCTTCCATATTCTCAATGGCACAGAACCTTCAGGTCTTTTAATCAAGTAGGTTCTAAAGCTGTAGGATGACTGGGAGGCACTGATGAAATGACAGCTTCCAAACAGCCTATCGGCCTCACAGAACCTGTGGCTCTGGGAAGACAAGTGAGGCAGACCTAGGGCCATAATGAAGTGACTCCCGGTGGTCCCCTCACACTCCCTGCTTTCCACTTAGTCTGATTTATCAGGAATGATGTGAACATGATTCAGAAATAGTTTTATGAGAATTCTTCTTGTGGTTGAATCATATCTGGTGGCTTTTTCCATTTTTTCTAATGTTATCTGATTAGCTCAGGGAAGCCGAACTTTATTGTCCTGACTCATTGAGGGAAGCTGCTTGCTCATGAATGGGGAGACCCGGGGGAGGAAGAGGGCTGGCAGGCATTCCCACCTGATGGGTATCCTGGAAAATTCTAGGGAGGGGAGCATGTGACACGACTTCCAGCGAAGTCTTACTAAAACCTTGCAGACGACCCATTGTGGAAACACTTTCACCTGCGTTGATACACCTGCATTAATACACTCCTCTTCCCCTGAGAGGAGGCTGAGCTGACATCACCCTGTCCCATTTTGCACAGTAAGAAACTGAGTCTCAGAGATGCTAAGGGAATGGCTTAGCATCCCACACTTAGATCTGATGATATTTCAGATGGGTACAGAGCACCAAAGTTAGAGGAGAATGGGAAATTTAGCAAGAGGTTCTCTTTCTACTTTAAACTTTTCTCTATTGGCTGGATAGCTTCCAAAGAGTTATGATAATTGTTTTAAAAACTGAAAATGTGTTATATTTATGTTTATTATTCAACTTTAAGGAAATGGAAAAGGACCTAATCAATCCTTTAGTTCAGTTCAGTTGCTCAGTCATGTCCAATTCTTTGCAACCCCATGGACTGTAGCATGCCAGGCTTCCCTGTCCATCACGAACTCCCAGAGCTTACTCAAACTCATGTCCATTGAGTCAGTGATGCCATCCAACTGTTTCATCCTCTGTCATCCCCTTCTTCTCCTGCCCTCAATCTTTCCCAGCATCAGGGTCTTTTCAAATGAGTCAGTTCTTCACATCACGTGGCCAAAGTACTGGAGTTTCAGCTTCAGCATCAGTCCTTCCAATGAATATTCAGGACTGATTTTATTTAGGATGGACTGGTTAGATCTCCTTGCAGTCCAAGGGACTCTCAAAAGTCTTCTCCAACACCACAGTTCAAAAGCATCAATTCTTTGGCTCTCAGCTTTCTTTGCAGTCCAACTGTCACATCCATACATGACTACTGGAAAAACCGTAGCTTTGACTCGATGGACCTTTGTCAGCAAAGTAATGTCTCTGCTTTTTAGTATGCTGTGTAGGTTGGTCATAGCTTTTCTTCCAAGGAGCAAGTGTCTTAATTTCATGGCTACAGTCACCATCTGCAGTGATTTTGGAGCCCCAAAAGAAAAAGTCTGTCACTGTTTCCATTGTTTCCCCATCTATTTGCCATGAAGTGATGGGACCGAATGCCATGATCTTCATTTTCTGAATGTTGAGTTTTAAGCCAACTTTTTTACTCTCTTCTTTCACTTTCATCAAGAAGCTCTTTAGTTCCTCTTTGCTTTCTGCCACATAGGTGGTGTCATCTGCATATCTGAGGGTATTGGTATTTCTCCTGGCAGTCTTGATTTCAGCTTTTGCTTCATCCAGCCTGGCATTTTGCATGATGTACTCTGCAAATAAGTTAAATAAGCAGGGTGACAATATACAGCCTTGACGTACTCCTTTCCTAATTTGAACCAGCCTGATGTTCTATGTCCGGTTCTAACTGATGGTTTGTGACCTGCATACAGATTTCTCAGGAGGCAGGTAAGATGGTCTGGTATTCCCATCTCTTTAACAATTTTCCACAGTCAAACGCTTTGGCGTATTCAATAAAGCAGAAATAGATGTTTTTCTGGAATTCTCTTGCTTTTTCAGTGATCTAATGGATGTTGGCAATTTGATCTCTGGTTCCTCTGCCTTTTCTAAATCCAGCTTGAACATCTGGAAGTTCACGGTTCACATTCTGTTGAAGCCTGACTTGGAGAATTTTAAGCATTACTTTGCTAGCGTGTGAGATGAGTGCAGTTGTGCGGTAGGTTTGAACATTCTTTGGCATTGCCTGTCTTTGGGATTGGAATAAAAACTGACCTTTTCCAGTCCTGTGGCCACGGCTGAGTTTTCCAAATTTGCTGACATACTGAGTGCAGCACTTTCACAGCATCATCTTTTAGGATTTGAAATAGCTCAACTGGAATTCCATCACTTCCACTAGCTTTGTTCTTAGGGATGCTTCCTCAGGCCCACTTGACTTCGCATTCCAGGATGTCTGCCTCTAGGTGAGTGATCGCAGCATCGTGGTTATCTGGGTCATGAGGATCTTTTTTGTATAGTTCTTCCGTGTATTGTTGCCACCTCTTCTTGATATCTTCTGCTTCTGTTAGGTCCATGCCTTTTCTGTCCTTTATGTGCCTTTATTAGTTCAGTCCTCTCATTTTTACGGATCAGAAGACTTGTGTTGTTAAGTAATTTGGTCAGGGTGATACACGAACTGACATGTGGTACAAAGTATATTTCAAAAAGTTAGTCGACTAACTGTGATTATTTAAGCTCTGTATTCTACTAAATGCATGTTTACCTGCCTGGACTAGCCCAGATCACTCTGGCTGTACTGTTGACAGAAAGGCTCCTGACCTTTGGCTTTGGGGTCTGTGAGACCCGGGTGGGAACTTGGTGCTTCTTGGTACCTTCATGACCTTGGGGCACATGACCCTTCTTCCTTAAATCTATTTCTTCATCTGCAAATGGGAATTATAATTCCCATCTTGCAAGGTTTGAATTAGACATTAGATGCAGTGAATTAGTAGAATCCATTGGAAATTACTATTTTTATAGATTAAGATGGTCAGGTATTAGAAATTTCATATAGTTTAACCTAAAATATAAAGGGGGCTTCGCTGATGGCTCAGGGGTGAATAACCTGCCTGCCAATGCAGGAGACTCGGGTTCAATCCCTGGATCGGGAAGATCCCCTGGAGAAGGAAATGGCAACCCACTGCAGTATTCTTGCCTGGGAAATCTGATGAACAGAGGAGCCTGGCAGACTACAATTCATGGGGTCACAAAAGAGTTGGACATGACTTAGAGACTGAAATACAACAAGAAAATATAAAGAGTCTAATAGATACTTGGTAAATAGTAACTGTTCAACTTGTAATACAGGATTAAATAGAATCTTTATGGATATTATGGAGTGGTCCCAAATATTTTCTTTTCTCAAGGAAACTATAAAGATGAAAATGACTCTGCATTTTCTTAAATTTTACAAGTACTCACTGCCTTTGGAAAGCCTTCTTACTTGAGTACCACCCACCACAGGACGTGTTTCATCTTTTGATGTCTTTGGTAGTTCATGGCTCAGTTGAGGCGTCAGGTCCTGTATAATTCCTCCTTCTGGTTTTCTTTCATTGATGATCAATTATTTTTAGGTTAGAAGCTTTTCTGTGCAACAGCTGCCCTGCCTCACTGATGCATGGAAAATGAGTATACTCTCAGGGTTTTTGGTACTGTTATTGTTTCTTATTGGGTAAGTTTTGGCTAAAACTCTGTAAAATTCACTTAGACACAGTAGTATTATGGAGTTCTAAGAACCTGTGGATGACTTTTGGGATACCTGTGTTCTGGATATCACTGTGATATTAACTGTTTTGCCTTGGACTCCATATGATTCATTTAATAATATACAAGATCTATAAGATCATTGTAAGTAAGAAAAAATACTTACTTATGATTTTTTCTTGTCAATATACATAGATAGTGCAGAGAGTGAGTGGTAGGGAAACACTGAGGGGTGAGTTATTATTAGTTCATATTATTATTTCATTGTATTGTATTCCAGTTTTTTATTATCATAAATTTTCTCTGAACCAATATAACACTACATTCAAGGAAGTGTATTGCTTAATCCAGTTGATAAAAGAACTTTCAACCATGTTTCATTATAAAACCATTGACATAGGTTGGGAGCGGGGTGTGTGGAGAAATAGAAAATAAAAATGAGAAAATCTTAATCTTCATCATTTTCCATAGACTTCAACCCAATTTTCTACTCCTTAAAGTGATAGGCTATGCCTTTTTGTTTGTTGTCTTTTGAATGATTAAGAAAAAGAAAGCTGACATTTGTGTAAAATTTAACTCAGTCAACAACTTCGGATGCCTGGGTGATACAGGTCACTCTGCACACATTTTCAAGATTTATCTTGTTTCATTAAAACTGTAGACATAATGTCATCTGTTTTACTTGTCTACATAGTTTTATTATTAGGCAACTTAGTAGTCTTATAATCTAGGTAAAAACAGAAAATAGAAGAAGTGGGAAAATTGGAAGAATAAATTCCACCACCTCCAGTGCAGCAGTGGCTGTCGGTAATACTGAAATATGAAAGGATCAGGTTGGTTGAGAGCAACATGGGTTGAGAGAGAATTAGGAAACAGTCCTCCTTATGTGCGTGCATTTAGATGCGCTATTAAGAAACCAGATCTAAGGTAGTAACATTCAAACTTTTTTTAAAAGTTTCATCATTTAGTTACATTTCCCAGGTGGCCACTAGAGAGTGGATTTGGGGGTGCTTGCAGGTGGTCCAAGGCCGGTGAGGACCTCTGAGGGCAGTGTGGAGGGGGCAACAAAGAAGAACACATTTGTTCTCCCCTGGCCTTTCACGTGACCCCTCCTTGGCTCCCTTCCCACCCTTTCTCCTTTTGTCTTTTTCTCCGCTGTGAGTGAGGGCAGGATTCCATGGCAGCCTTTCAAGATATGCCCTTAGGTTATGCTCTGGGAATTTACCCAGTGAATTCTTGCTTCTCATAAATAGTAACCCATGCTCATCAGCCAAGGTGGCACATAAGAGAAACAGGCTGGGATGTCCAGGACCAGGCTGCTAGCACTGAATCAGGGTTCATGATAGCCCTGCGCTTTCTGCCTGTGTGTGAAGGACGGAGGAGAGCTGAGCTTAGACCACGAGGGCAAAAGGAGCCTCTCCATACACCCTGCAGCCATGCTGGGATGGTTTGGAGTGATGAACTCACTCTGGACCAGCTCCACATCTTGCCCGGCAGGTCACCAAGCAGAATGGGACAGTCCCTGATTGATCAGCAGTCTCCCAAAACTGTCTTCTGCTAAGTTTGGACTGTTCTAGAATCATGCCGGTGACAGAATTTGCCTATGGTGTCATTTGTGAAAAAGGGAAAAAAAAACTGAAGGTGGACCTGAGAGACATGACCTGTCCTGGGTCCTCCGTGGTCTGAGAATGGCACTAAGGGTTTGAAGGAAGGGAAGGGGATGAGGATGGGGAGGACATTGGTTGACAGAATTAGGAAACAGTCCTCCTTATGTGCAGAAGCCATGTCTTGTTTGGGGAAGCAGTGTTTATACAGCGTAAATGCTCTAGAGGTATATGGACCACCAGGAGGCATAATCTTCCATGTTGATGCCTGCCCAGATATCCCACCTCAGAGAGCAGCCAGCTCTTAGACCTACACTTTGATTCAATGACTCTTCCTTAAATCTTGCTCTCACCTCATGGGCTACTTAATTCATTTCCCCTCTAGAGATTGGCCCCAACTCCACCTTGG
Source organism: Bison bison bison (assembly GCF_000754665.1). NCBI lineage: Eukaryota > Metazoa > Chordata > Mammalia > Artiodactyla > Bovidae > Bison > Bison bison. Next base: position 6,571,098 of record NW_011494755.1, read on the forward strand.
TCGTTACCACAAATGACCCTCTTTCTTGGGCTCACCCAGCTGGCTTTCCTCTTTCATTCCTTGCTTCACTTAGCATGTCGACTTCAATGTGAGACTCTAGGAGCATTTCATTAGAAAATGGAAATCTGAGACAATCAGGAAGAGTAGAAGTACATCCCTGTTTATCCTTAGGTCCAAGAATTCACACAGCAACCAACGCAAACTATTAAGTATTGCCTTAGGAAAGATTTCTACCACAGTGCTTGCCAGGTACAAGAAAGGAAAATTACAACTGATTCTGCATTGCTCTCAGAATATCCTCATCATAAATGTTCAAGCACAGAATGAGCCTTTGTGTAAAACCCCGGAACTTCTATCTCTATCTGTAAGTCCATCTTAATGACGGATTCCCTGTCATTCCTTAATGTCATTCCCTGTCATCTGTCATAATGACAGATCCTGAGCAAGAATGAGTCATCGCTGGTCTTATGTTTTCAGATAAACACAAAGCTTTGGCGGGGGGGGGAATGCTTAAGTAAAAAGACTAAGGGTTGATCTCCCATGGGAGTTCCTGAAGCCCCTCTCAACAGAAACATTTGAAGCAAGTCTTGTGACTTGGCCTGAGCATTGCCATGGCTGACACATTTATAGTGTGTTCTACAAAGACCTATTTGTGATCCACAGACTTGGGTCATGGTTAGCCTAGCCTGCTTTATCTCAGTTAAAAGACTTTTGTTGAAAGAACAAACAAGGAAGTTCACATGAGTCTGCTACTACTAAGTCACTTCAGTCGTGTCCGACTCTGTGCGACCCCATAGACGGCAGCCCACCAGGCTCCCCCGTCCCCGGGATTCTCTAGGCAAGAACACTGGAGTGGGTTGCCATTTCATTCTCCAATGCATGAAAGTGAAAAGTGAAAGTGAAGTCGCTGAGTCGGGTCTGACTCTTCGTGACCCCATGGACTGCAGCCTACCAGGCTCCTCCACCCATGGGATTTTCCAGGCAAGAGTACTGGAGTGGGTGCCATCGCCTTCTCTGCACATGAGTCTAGAATGTATTTTAATAAAGAAGATGTGGTACATATATATAATGGAATATTCAGTTCAATTGAGTTTAATCACTCAGTCGTGATCAATTGCTCAGTCGTGTGTGACTCTTTGCGACCCCATGGACTGCAGCATGCCAGGCCTCCCTGTCTATCACCAACTCCCAGAGCTTGCTCAAACTCATGTGCAGTCCATCCAGTGAGTGATGTCATCCAACCATCTCATCCTTTGTTGTACCCTTTTCCTCCCACCTTCAGTCTTTCCCAGCATCAGGGTCTTTTCCAGTGACTCAGTTCTTCACATCAGGTGGCCAAAGTATTGGAGCCTCAGCATCAGTCCTTCCAATGAATACTCAGGATTGATTTCCTTTAGGATGGACTGGTTGGATCTCCTTGCAGTCCAAGGGACTCTCAAGAGTCTTCTCTAACATCACAGTTCAAAAGCATCAATTCTTCAGCGCTCAGCTTTCTTTATGGTCCAACTCTCACATCCATACATGACAACTGGAAAAGCCATTGCTTTGACTATATGGACCTTTGTCCATAAAGTAATGTCTCTGCTTTTTAATATGCTGTCTAGGTTGGTCACAGCTTTTCTTCCAAGGAGCAAGCATCTGTTAATTTCATGGCTGCAGTCACCATCTGCAGTCATTTTGGAGCCCAAGAAAATAAAGTGTGTCACTGTTTTCATTATTTCCCCATCTATTTTCCATGAAGTGATGGGGCCAGATGCCATGATCTTTTTTTTCTTTTAACTTATGTATTTTTTAACTGAAAGATAATGACTTTACAGAATTTTGTGTTTTCTGTCAAACCTAAAACTGTGGAATGCTTCACAAACTTGCGTGTCATCTTTGTGCAGGGGCCATACTAATCTTCTCTGTATTCCAATTTAGTATATGTGTTGCCAAAGTGAGCACAGTCTTCATTTTTTGAATGTTGAGTTTTAAGCCAGCTTTTTCACTCTCCTCTTTCACTTTCATCAAGAGACTCTAATTCCTCTTCACTTTCAGCTATAAGACTGGTATCATCTGCATATCTAAGGTTATTGATATTTCTCCTGGCAATCTTGATTCCAGCTTGTGCTTCATTCAGTCTGACATTTTGCATGATGTACTCTGCATATAAGTTAAATAAGCAAGGTGACAATATACAGCCTTGATGTGCTCCTTTCCCAACATGGAACCAGTCCGTTGTTCCATGTCTGGTTCTAACTGGAGTGGAATATTTCTCAGTCATTAAAAAGAGGGCTTCCCTGGTGGCTCAGATGGTAAAGAATCTGTCTGCAATGCAGGAGACCCAGGTTTGATCCCTGGGTTGGGAAGATCTCCTGGAGAAGGGAATGGCTAACTACTCCAATATTTCTGCATGGAGAATTCCATGGACAGAGGAGCCTGGCAGGCTGTAGTCCATGGGGTCACAAAAAGCTGCACACGACTGAGCTACTAACACGTGAAAAAGAATGAGGTAATGCTATTTGCATGCTGCATGGATGGACCTAGAATTATCATACTAAATGAAGTAAGTCAGAGGAGAAAAACAAATACCATATGATATCACTTATATGTGGAATCTAAACTACAACACAAACTGAACCTATCTATGAAACAAAAATAGACTCCCTGATGTAGAGAACAGATTTGTGCTTGCCACTGGGGATGGAAATGGAGGAGGGAATGATCAGGAGTTTGGGATTCAGTTCAGTTCTGTTCAGTCACTCAGTCGTGCCTGACTCTTTGCGACCCTATGAACCGCAGTGCGCTAGGCCTCCCTGTCCATCACCAACTCATGTCCATTGAGTCGGTGATGCCATCCAACCATCTCATCCTCTGTCTGGGATTAGCGGATGCAGACTATTATATATAGGAAGGATAAACAAGGTCCTAATGTATAGCCCAGGGAATTATATTCAATATTTTGTGATAAACTATAATGGAAAAGAATATGAAAAAGAATGTGTCTAACTGAGTCACTTTGCTGTGCAGCAGCATCAGAAATTAACACAGCATTGTAAATCAACTATATTTCAATAAAATTGTTTTTTTCAAAAAGAATGTATTTTAGATGCCAGCTCCAAGGATAGAACTAAAGGGCAAATAATATTAAGTTTTCACAGTTTCTCCAGGGACTCAGGTTCACAACCAGACATCATCACTTCTATATAAAAGATTTCCCTTAAAAGTCTTTTCTCTGTGTAGGTTCTAAAAACAATTTGGGGGGGTACTATATTTCTTAAATATAACTAGCAAATATATTATACAGATGTATCTAGTTTTTTCTGAAGGGTACGTTGATTGCATAAACTTTTTAACTGTCCTATTGTTCCATCAGGATGTTTATATAGCTTCATGTATCTCTCCACAAAGTACATGTTAATTACAGAGGGAACAGGGTAAATACAAAGTGGAGGAACCTGGCAGACACCACCATAGTCACAAATTAAAATTTAACACCATCAGTAATTAGACAAGCTGACATTGATCACCATCCAATGAAATGAGCAAGAGAAAAACACAGGATCACTTCTGTGCTCTTCCTACAAAAACCAGTGATTTGGCTCTAACCATGAGAAAATATCAGATAGGGCCAAACTGAAGAGCATTCAACAAGATGACTGGCTTGTAATTTTTTTTAAGCATCAAGATTATGAAAAACCAAGAAAGTACCCCGAATTGAAGAAGACTAAAGAAACACAAGAATTAATGCCACATGGGACCCTAGATTGAACCATTTTGTTGATAACAATATCATTGAGATAACTGTTAAAGTTTAGATGGTGGGATTCTGTCAGTGTTAATTCCATGATTTGGAAGCTGTACTGTGGCTAGGTAGGTTAAAAAAAGACAAAGTCCTTATTTTTAGGAAATGTACACTGAAGTATTAGGAATAATGAGCCTTAGGTTTACAGTTGGCTCCAATGATTTAGAAAAAAATTACATACAAATGCATTCTAATAATGTCTTAAGGTAACAGACATTATTGTAGGAGATGAACTAGAAGGGGACAGTGATTTCTGCTGTCAGTTTCACAAGCTTGAGAAAGTTCTAGCTGAGGCTGGGAGTGCCAGTGTTTGCATGCACGATCCTGTAGTCTGCCCCCGCTTTTCTGAGATTTGAGTGGAAAGTAATTTCAAATATGTTGTGAAATTTACTAGTGTGAAATTGCTGCTGTAAACAGTATTTAATCTGTTTAAGGCTTAGAGGTCTTATCTTCAGATTCCTCTGACATGAAGTATTAAGCCTGTACGTAGAAGTGTTCGAAGACTAAATTAGATGTGTGTGTAATTCATATAAGCTTATAATTTATCTATAATACTTGTTCTCCTGATTAACAAAATACTACTGTAAAAACTGTAGATACACAAGAAGTATAAAACAATAAGAAGAAAATAAAGTCCAAATAGAATATCACCACTTAGAAACCACAGGCCACTGGTAATATTTAGGCTTATTTATTTCTAATATACATATTTTTAAACTGTACCCATTCTTGAGATGTCTTCCTGAATATATAGTTTTTACTACAAATTAAAAAATATTAAATACCAAAACATTTAATACCAAAAAATATTAAATTCAAAAATATAAAACACTAGTTTTATATCCTAATGTTTTTATTCATTTTAGCATAAGCAATTTCTCATTAACAAAATTTCATTTAAAAATTTATTTTTTAATTGAAGGATAATTGCTTTACAGAATTTTGTTGTTTTCTGTCAAACCTCAGAGGTTTGTCAGACATTTTTTAAGTTTTTCATTTTAAAATAACTTTCAGCTTAGAAAAGAGCTGCAAGACTAATATAAAGAGTTTTCATGTTTCTCTCACCAATTGTTAACATTTCTCATAGTTCAGTTCATTTCAGTCGCTCAGTTGTGTCCGACTCCTCGAGACCCCATGAATCGCAGCACACCAGGCCTCCATGTCCATCACCAACTCCCGGAGTTCACCCAAACTCATGTCCATTGACTCAATGATGCCATCCAGCCATATCATCCTCTGTTGTCCCCTTTTCCTCCTGCTCCCAATCCCTCCCAGCATCAGGGTCTTTTCCAATGAGTCAACTCTTCACATGAGGTGGCCAAAGTATTGGAGTTTCAGCTTTAGTATCAGTCCTTCCAATGAACACCCAGGACTGATATCCTTCAGAATGGACTGGTTGGATCTCCTTGCAGTCCAAGGGACTCTCAAGAGTCTTCTCCAACACCACAGTTCAAAAGCATCAATTCTTTGGCGCTCAGCTTTCTTCACAGTCCAACTCTCACATCCATACATGACCACTGGAAAAACCATAGCCTTGACTGGACTGACCTTTGTTGGCAAAGTAATGTCTCTGCTTTTCAATATGCTATCTAGGTTGGTCATAACTTTCCTTCCAAGGAGTAAGCGTCTTTTAATTTCATGGCTGCAGTCACCATCTGTAGTGATTTTGGAGCCCCCCAAAAATAAAGTCTGACTATTTCCCCATCTATTTCCCATGAAGTAATAGGACCAGATGCCATGATTTTAGTTTTCTGAATGTTGAGCTTTAAGCCAACTTTTTCATAGTTACTTTGTCTTCATATTCATGTATATGTGAATTTACATATATAATGTATTATTATATATATTTGGGAGTTTGTGGCTCAGATAGTAAAGAATCTGCCCCTCTATGGGGGAGATCCAGGTTTGATCCCTGGGTTGGAAAGATCCCTTGGAGAAGGAAATGGCAATCCACTCCAGTATTCTTGCCTAAAGAATTCCATGGACAGATGAACCTGGTGTCTATAGTTCATGGGGTCGCAAAGAGTTAGACATGACTGAGTGACTATTTTTTTATACCTATTTAGATATTAGTTTTAATGCTCCTTTTTCTGAACCATTTAAAAATAAGTTGAAGACCTCATGCTATTTTATTAAATCAAAATAAAGTATGAAAATTCAGGAAATTTGATATTGATACAATACTAATATATAAACTCCATTTTTATATATTGTCAATTTTTCTCCAAAATGACCTTTATAGCAATATTCTTTTAACCTCAAAACCAGGACCCAATTCAGGGTCATTTAGAGGTCATGTCGCCTTAGCCTCTTTTCATCAAGAAAAGTTTTTCAGCCCTTCTCTTGACATTGACATTTGTGAAGAGTGCAGGCAGTGTCCCCTACACATGGTCACAGTAGCTACAAAACATTCTGTTGAAAGTTATTTAGATAATGGTTTATGTTGGGTGGTTTGGTGGCTTCCAGATGTTTGCCTTTATAAATAATATTGCAGTGAACAGCCTTATACTTAAAGCTTTTGTAAGCAGTCCTCATTATTTTTGTCTAATGAAATCCTGGAAATGAAAATACTGGGTAAACTACCCTCTAATAAGAAGAAAAAAAAAAAAACTGCTTGGTTTCTTTTTTTAAAAAAAGAAAAGAAAATGCTGGGTAAATTGGCTTGGGTATGAAAACGTGTTTCCAAATTGCTTTTCAGAAGAGTGAAAAGGGCAATAAAAAACCACATCGGTACCTATGGAATGTATTTTATGTTGTTAATTTTTTTAAGTTTTCTCTTACATTTCTGTTAGATGGGCTGTGTTACATAAAAATGCAAGGTCCTAAATTATGCGCACATGTTTAGAAGTATAGAGAAAGCAGGGTCAGCAAAGCTGCTTCCGAGTGTGCAGGCAAGCCAGTTGTTCTGGGTTGCTTGTTCATTTGAAACTGATCCTGGCTTCTATTGAGGTAAGATACCTGTATCTTTGTTGGGTCTCCCTTTCACTGCCTGTATAAAGCTTGGATGTTTATTGTATGGACAATTCTTAACATTTAGCACATGAGTAAGGTGAAGAATCCACCTGCAGTGTGGGAGATCTGGGCCTGATCCCTGGGTTGGGAAGATCCCCTGGAGAAGGGAAAGGCTACCCACTGCAGTATTCTGGCCTGGAGAATTCCATGGACTGGTGCATGGGGTCGCAACGAGTCGGACACGACTGAGCGACTTTCACTTGCACTTTCAAGGCAGTCATACAGACGGTATGATGGCACTTGTCTCAGAAATGATGCTAGTAGACCTTTGTTCTATGAAGTGGATAGATTTGGTGGCGAGCCCTCAGTCAGAGTTTTGAGAAACAGTGCTCTTGGTAATTAACAACATAAACTCTGGAGTCTGACTCTTGACTTACCATTTACTTACCATAAGTCTTAGCTTACCACTTGCTGTGTGACAATGGGCCATCCCTTAACCTCTCTGAGCCTTGATTCCTTTGTCTATAAAAGGGGAATCAGAGTGGTACCCATCTAATACGGTAGTTGTGAGGACTAGATGAAATAACACGTAGAAAACTCCTAGTGGGGCTCATTCTAAGCCCGAATTCAGTGTTCACTTTTATGTTTCTTATAACCTTACATTCACCTTGTGGCTGTGCTATACAGTGGTAAAATCACTTTCGCATCTTGGGAGGTGGGTAAGGCAGGCATTAGTTCTTCCCTTAGATCTAGATGGGAAATCCCAGGCTCAGAAACTGAGCTGTGAGCTGCCAAGGCTGTGTGTGCGAGGCTGGGAGGACATCTCTGTTCTCTGACTCACAGGTCAGGGCTCTTGTTCCTGAGATCCGCTGCCTGTTTCATACCTATACCCGAAAGTCCAAACGTGTGTGGGCAAATGTTCAATCAACCCAGGATACATCTTGATATAGACCAGGCACCAGCAAACGTTTCTCTAAAGAGCAGGCAATAAATATTTTAGGCTTTGCTGGCCATGCGGTCCATGTTGCAATTACAGACCTCTGTTCTGCCTTTAGAACTTGAAAACTGCCACAGCCAATATGTAAATAAAAGGGTGTGGCTTTGTTCCAGTAAAATGGCATTTACAAGAACCCCTGGCAGCCAGATTTGGTTCCTGCACGGGCTGTTTTTTCTTAATCAACCTCTGATTTAAACAGTATACTTCTGGATATGGTGGTGGGGGAAGGGGATTTCATTATGTGGGCCACGTACGAATCTTTTTTGAATCCTCGGACATCTTGAGAAAGGCACCAGTGGCTTAGGCCTGGCACTTAGTAGGTACATGAGTGCATGTGTGCAAATGTGCTAAGTTGCTTCAGTTTTGTCTGATTTTTTGAGACCCCATGGACTACAGCCCACCAGGCTCCTCTGTCCATGGGATTCTCCAAGGAAGAATCCTGGAGTGGGTTGCCATGCCCTCCTCAGGGGCCAGGGATGGAACCTGAGTCTCTTATGTCTCCTTCATTGGCTGGTGAGATCTTTACCACTAGAGCCACCACTGCTTGGCAAATACAATGAGAATTTCTTCTATCAGTCCATATTTTCCTATGGAGAATTTTTCTAAAGTTGTATATGCCTATATTTTTTAAAAAGATCATGATATATTTAGCATCTGTGATTTTTTAATTTTGTTTTTGCAGCATGTCATTCTGAAATGACATAAAAAACAGATTGGGAAAAGAATTCTTATTTGCAAATTTATGCAAAAATTTTTTTTAGATATTCATAGTATTAGGTATCAGTTGGCTGTTTGATTTTCATTCTCTTGCAGTGACGGTGAGTTTTAATAAAAACTTTCCTTGGGGATTTAGACTTTTTGTTTTAATTAGAAGGCTATCTCATTTGTACTCTTACACTATTGTTGACTCAAGTAATTTAAAAAGTAAGGGCTGAAGACACATTTGTTCTTTCAAAAGTAAACTACTCTGCGACAGAGATAAGAACCAGCTTGTGGATACACATGAGGTTTGCTCCAAGAATATTTCTTGTGGTGTGGAAAATGGTAGTGGCAGCCTCTTGACCCTCAGGCCAGTACATTTATTTGTATTTGATCCATGAAAGCAACCCCATATGACAACTTGTTTAAGGAAATTTGCATACTTAATTTGAAATATTTCCCTGGGCAGTCCAACCATGGCTGAATAAAGAGGTTTGCTTTTAAAATCAGTGCTTTGTTGCCTTCAATGATTATTCTGTATCAGCCTGCCAAGATTGATTATTTCCCGTTTGTAGAATTTGATGGAAGTCTCACAGAATCTCCTGGCTGCGGTCAGCATTTCATCTGAAAGGCAGCGAATAATACCTTCCTGTTGTACAGCAGGGAGTGAAAACATGTAGCTTTTAAAAATTTTATTTTTGGCCATGCTACTTGTGGGGTCTTAGTTCCCTTACTGGGGCTAAAACCTGTGCCCCCTGCAGTGGAGGCTTAAAGTCTTAACCACTAGACTGCCAGGAAATGCCTCTGTGTAGCTTATTTTAATCTTCACACTGAGATGTTAGGTTAATTATCACTTTTGGTTTTCCCACGAGGAATCATATGGAAAAGACGTGGATAGAATCATTGTGATCCGGCCGTTGGATGGACAGCATCGTCCTGCTCCGTTTTAGGGGGAAGCACAGCACCGCTCTGTGCGTGTCTCTCTGTTCTTGTTGCCTACGGGGAGAGATAGATGGCGACTTGTATTGGGAGCTTGAGGTTCCCTGTCTCAAAAAATACCTTTCGTCTCCCTCTCTTCGTCATTCAGTTTCATGAACCTAACATTCTGACAGCTACCATATGCGAGGCACTGTGCTAGGCTGCCCTGGGGATAGAAACACGTAATTCATCACTAGTGTTAACCTGCTGCGTCCCAGAAGGGAGACCAGTGGTAGTCACTGGCATACTGGCAGGCAAGGTCTTCAGTGGCTTCTGTATTTAGAAAAGAAAAAAACAATTGGAGGGTGGGAAAGTCATATAATCCATCAGTTTTTCATTTTTACATTTTATACCATTAAGAAAAGATTCTATAGAAGTTGCCAAGAAGATTGACAGTTTTAGATAATCAAAATCATAGAGATGTGATGTCAGCTAGAATAAGAGATCGGAGTACAGTATAGCCTGTCTACTTGGCAACCTAGTGGTTACGATTGGACGTGGGAAGTGTGTATTTAGAGCACTGTCTTCCCCAGTCATTTTTCTGATCCCTCTGTCTGCAAAAGCTGTGCTTGCTGGTAACTTAGAAAGACTTGCACAGGCTGAATATTGAAAGTATTTTGAGCTCAGGAAACCAGTAAACAGAAAGTTTAAGAGTCTGTGGTTGTGTTATTTTGTTTCTTTCCAGAGATGAAATGGAAGGTACATTGAAAAAAAGTGAATGCAACCTGCTGTATAGCACAAGGAATTATACTCAATATTCTACAACTTATAAGGGAAAAGAATCTGAAAGCTTTTATATTTATTTATATACCTGAATCACTGTGCTGTACACCTGAAATTAACATAACTTTGCCGTAAAAGTGCAGAGACCTAACCACTGAACTGCCAGGGTGTTCTTCATAAACTTTGCAGTAAAAATGCAGAGACCTAACCACTGAACTGCCAGGGTGTTCTTCATATACAGCACTGTAACTCAATTATACTTCAGTTTTTAAAAGGGACTAAAATTTAAAAAATAACTGAAAAATAAAGTGAATGCAGTAAGTAGAAAGAAATACTGCTTCAACCTGGTAACATGCAGAAAGTGCTTTGGGAGTGTTGCAGAAGGACTGTGTACCTTTTAATAAACAAGAAAAGGTGATTCTTGCGATACTCTATTTACTTACTTTTCCAAAGCCTTCTAGAAGATATCTGTTTTGGAAAATCAGCCATGCTAGCTTAGGTTGAAGGTTTTCCCCTTGATGGAAAGTAATGAAGCCAGTGATATTTTTTTCAGGGGAAACATTGATTACTTGCATGAGAGCATTTCATCGAGAATTACTGTCATTTGCATTTGGAGGATCACATTGTTAAAAAGAAAAACTTTGGAAAGGCGAGGGTGGACTAGAATTGCGGCTTGTATGTTGCCTGTAATCATATATTCCTTTTCTTAGGAACCTGTTTTTCTTAGTGGATTATGTTCTTAAAATAGAGCACACCACATTTACTACCTGGCTTGGCGGGGCACAGCATCTGTTTACAGTTTGGGCTTATGGTCTGTGGACATGAACCTTTTCACACACAATCCCAGGACTGAAAGGGCTCTTAAAGGTCAGCTAGTCCAGTCCCAGCATCCCCTTCCCAAGCGGTCTTTCTGCCAACAACTAGAGCCTGACTTTCCAGTGGTCATCCAGGCTTTATTTGGACAGTGCCCAGGTGACAGAAAATCCTCCCCTGTATGAACTGGAACCTCACGTTGGCTTCTCTTCTTGTGCTTCATCAGTGTTGGGAGTCTCACCGAGTCTGTGCAGTTCCGATATTAGAGAGATCTGAAGGAACGTTTTCATGCTCGCACTACCTCCAGCCCACCCAGCCTTCTCCATCATGGCCCCCTTCTTCCATCTGTATTTCATTTGGTAGCTAAAGCCCTTTGCCACCAACCTTAACCTTAATGTATGGAATCAAGAAAGGAACCTGGTCCTACTCTAGAACATCACTTCTCTGGCTCTTAGTTTTACACTTTTGTTAATACGGCCAAAGGTAATATCTTAAAATGGGAGGGTCAGACTCTAAAGGGAGAAGCATTGTGTGGTAAATAAAGGTCACCCCTGGAATCACCCATGAAGTACAATCTATAGAAGAAACACAAGGTTTTGTGTCTGTAGCCCTTACAATAATTCTTATTATCCTAAGATTTGAAACTACTGATCTGCTCTAAAGAATGGAATTATTAAAAAAAAAAAAAAATCTTATCTGCGAAAGACTTCTGCATAACAAGAGGGGATTGAACTCATTCATCTCCCTTTGCTCCCAACCAAACAAAACCTTTCAGAGGGAGGTATCACTGTATTTTTACTTTATTGTAGTAAAACATGTGTAACATCAAATTTCCTATTTTAACCATTTTGAAGTGTACAGTTCAGTAGTAAATACATTCTCCTTGTTATACAAGCATCACTACTATCCTTTTCTAGAACTTTCTCATCTTTTCAAACTGAAGCTCTGTATCCATTATATTCAGATTCCCCATCCCTCTCTCCCTCCAGCCCCTGGCAACCATCAGCTCCTTTCTGTCTCCTATGAGTTTGACTCCTCCGAGTCCCTCGTGTAACTGCAATCACTGGTATTTGTCCTTTTGTATTTGTTCTTTCACTTAAGGCAATTTTTGTGAAGGCATAAATCCACAAGCATGAGGACAACAGGGAAGGAGATGATAGGAATACAGTTTTGGGCACCAAGGTGAAGGAGATGTATAGTTAAAATAGGAGGACTGGTCTGTTGTGAGACGGTCTAAACATTCCTGAATCTGTTGCAGTCTTTCATATGACTTGTTTGGCTCTCAGCCTTCCCCAGTGACAGTTTAGGATCCTGTCAGGTCTGCAAAGTTTTGTGTTTTTGTTTTTTTATTACTTATGTGTCTGCTTTCTGTCCTCCAGAGTTTCATTTAAGAATTCATTGGTGGCAAAGAGAAGATCTTATAGTCTTCCAGGGGTTAAAAAAAAAAAAGTTGATCACATGCAAAGATCAGGGATGGGTCTTCACATCTCAACAGCAGTGCTGGCAGTTAGAAGGCTATGGAGCACTGCCTTCAATAGTCTGGAGGAAAATAAAAGCTAGAACTTTCTATCCAGCCAAACTCTGAAGCAAGTGTGAGGGTAGAATAATGACATTGTCAGACATACAAGTTTTTCAGGAACCAGCTGGAGGGAGGTGGTTCACTGAAATAAAAGAGTAAACCAGGAGAGAAAACTACAAGTGAAGCAGGAAATAGGAGATCCGGCATGAAAGAGGCAAAGGAAGTTTCTAGAAGCTGTCTGTGGGAACTCGCAGCTCTGCTCCCAAAATGTGTCAGCAGACTCAGGAAGTGATTTCTTTCCCAAGGTGGAATTAATAGAATATCTGATAAAGATATGGTTAAAATTTGGGGCTTGAACTACTGAGAAATATATAAAATACTAAGTAAAGGGGGCAAAGGATTATTATCAATTTTAGAGAAAACAGTAAGATATTCAGAAAAGTCATCATACTTTACCACACGGCTCACCTGAAAGTAGTGTTATATAACTATAATAATATTATCTTCAAAATTTTCAGTATAATTATGCTGGAAAAGGATGGGGTTCCCTGATGGCTTAGATGGTAAAGAATCCACCTGCCAATGCAGGAGACGCAGGAGACATGGGTTTGACCCCTGGGTCTCGGGAAGATCCCCTGGAAAAGGGAATAGCAACCCACTCCCGTATTCCCACCTGTAAAATCCCATAGACAGAAGAGCCTGGCAGGCTGTGGTCCATGAGGTCGCAAAGAGTCAGACGCGACTGATCAACTGAGCACATACTGGGAAAGCAGGGACATGGGAAAGGTACAGTTGTGTGGTAGGGACATAGAGCCTTATTTTCCATATCGGGAAGTCAATAAATAGTTCCAGCAACTGAGAAACTACAAAGAAGCCATCTAAAATTGTTACTGAAAATTATCTAAAAGAAGTTAAACGTTTACTTCTTGGGAGGAAGAATTAGAGGGAAGTGGAGGGATGGAGTTAAGGCATTGAGTAAATTCCATAGAACCATGTTGCTGCTAAGTCGCTTCAGTCGTGTCTGACTCTCTGCGACCCCATAGACGGCAGCCCACCAGGCTCCCCCGTCCCTGGGATTCTCCAGGCAAGAACACTGGAGTGGGTTGCCATTTCCTTCTCCAAATAGAACTATTAGGCACTTTAAATCATGTGCTTATATAACTGTAAGAAAATAGGACTAAAATTATAGTGAGTATGGAGAAAGGTATGGGAGGATATGCTCCAGTAAAACAAGGGAGCAAATTAAAAAAGCGGGCAGCGTACAGAAAACCGGGGATCCTGCAAAGTGAAGTCTAGCCATCAACCAGGCAAGAGAGGAGCAGGAGGTTGAGGGGCTGTGGAACACAATGAAGTGGGTACATTTCCTGATCCACTCAGCTGTTTAGCAGATGCTATTGGGAGGCTTTACAGAACTTCTGGAATTGTGGGAAGAGTTTCACATTTCACATGACTCTAGTAATGTGAAGACTGAGGAAGAATTAACCAAAATTTGTGAAGTAAATAAAAATATCGGGAGAACAAGTGCGAGGGAAGTCAACAGATAATGTTTAAAACTGATAAATAAGCAGCCTAAGGGGTGGGAGATGGGAGGGAAGTTCAAGAGGGAGCGGGCATATATGTACCTATGGCTGATGTATAGCAGAGACCAACATAATATTGTCAAGCAATTATCCTCTAATTGAAAATAAATTTAAATATAAAACAGCAACATAAGATAAACATAGAAAAATTTGGCAAATAACATAAGAAATAGCTCTAAAAAGTTGACAGTCATACAAGACTAAGGGATGGGAGGCAGTGAATCAGCTTTTTGAACAGTTTAACCCTTCTATTGCCATTTGATTTTTAAAAACCATGTGCCTGCTCTGTGCCTTTTTATCTAATGAAGATTAAAAATATTTAAAAATAGCAAAAAGGAAAACAATCACAATGTAGCTGTGTGGGCAGCATAAAGGATCTTTAGTCTTGTTAGTTCAATGTAAAGGATCTTTAGTCTTGTTAAGAGGTGCGTGCATTTTTTATTGTGACTATTGAAGGAGATTGTGTTTGGAAGAGCATGTAGCACACAGTCAGCTCTCAATAAGTAGATCTGTTTATCTAAGTAGATGAATTTGCATCTGAAGCAACCAGTCCCACTTAGAGACAGTCCCTTGCAAAGCTGCGGAGAGTAACTTGGCCATTTCTTGACCTTCCAAGATGGTGTTTCGTGCTGGGCAGATTATCACTGTAGGCCCGTGACCCCCACGTTTGTGTCTGCATGCACATGCATTAGGCTATAAAGTCAGTCCGAAGGCTTTGACTGCATCAGCCTGTCTTGGCAGCCTGTCTCTTGGCCCACTTGACAGTATCAGGCTTCTGGACACGCTGGCAGTATTTTCCATACCCTGTTCTGCATAGTGTATATGTCTCAAGTGTCACACTCCTTTCCAGTTCCTTCACTACCAATACATCTCTAGGATCATGAAGATCATTAGAGAGCAGATAGTCATTTCATCCTTCTCCTTAAAGTCTCTTGCCCATTGCCCTAAGAATAAAACCCAATCCTGGGCATTCAAGGCCTGTATGATCTGTGACGTCATCCTCCACCCATTTCTCTAGTCTTATTTCTTGTTACCCTTTACATACCAGGAAAACCAGTGTTTACAGTTCTGTATCAATAGTTTGCCATTGCACACCTAAGTATCTTGGCTCTTGCTATTCTTCCTGCCTGGAATAGCCATTCCCCAGCAACCTGTTACATCTAACCCCTAACCCATACCACTCTGGCACCCCTAACTCTATCCCCCTCAAGATTTAGATTAATCAAATCTTCTTCCAGGAAGCCTTCCCTGACTACCCTAGACTGAGTGAAGTATCTCCTTTCCTTTTGTGCTTTCATTCAAGCCCGCCTCACGGAGTCTCAGAGGTAATGCATCATCTTAGTATTGCTGATGTGTCCTTCTCTTCCAGAGGAGGTGAGCACCCACAGGATGGGGGATCCTGTCTGTCTTGATCAGCACCCTATGCTCAGTAGCTGACACAGCTCATTCCCACAAGCACTGGCACTAATGGTTGGGGTCTTCAGGGTTGCAGCCATTTCGTCAGAGGTGGCTCTTCTCCTCCATGGGAGGAGCTTCCTGTCTGTTCTTGAAGGATCCCTAGGCTGTGGCCTCCAAGTCTACAACCTTGTGATCCTGGTTGGAGGCTCCTTTACCTCCTTATCGTTTGAATGCACAGCTGGCTGCTCTGGATGATCTGTGTAACATGGTCCCATAGGTCAAAGTTCTGATAAAGCAATTCACAATTCACTCACCAAGGTAGGTGGACTTCCTTCTTTTTCCATTCCCTCAAGGAAGGAAGCACCTGGGCCAGTGCATTGATTCATTCATTGATTGACTCAGCACATGTTTACAAAGTGTGTGCCCTATGCCAGGCACTGTTCTGGGAGGCAGCAGAGAATCAGAGAGGCAAGGTTTCTGCCGTCAGGGACCTTGCATTCTAAGGAGGGACGCAAACAATACAAAGCAAACAGGCAGAATCATTTCAGGTGTTAATAAGTGCTGAGAAGAGAAGAAAAGGGAGTGTGGGGTGATCAGGGGAGGCCACCCCAGCCTTTGGGCTGAGGTTGCTCAAGTGAAGAGCTATAGCTGCGCAGTCTTATCTGATTGCCACTGACCACATGTAGCTATTCAAATTTGTATTTAAATTAGTTAAATGACATTAAAAGGTCAGTTCCTCACTCACACTGGCCACATTTCAGTAGTCAATAGCCAGAATATGGCTAGTGGCTACCATATTGGACAGAGCGGATATAGAGCTTTTCCATCATTGCAGAAACATTTTATTGGGCAGAGCTGAGCTAGAGCAAGAACATTCAGGGGAAAGGGACTGTTAGTCTTAGAAGGAAGAAGAATTGAGATCCTGGAGTAGGACCACCATGGCTTGGGTATGGCATTGAACTAGCCCATCTCTGAGTCTTCCCCTCCCCCCAGCCAGCTTAAATCTGTTGATAGAACATTATTCAAACAAGCCCCTCAAATCAGTGAACCTGTGATGTCTGAGAAGAAAGGGAAGAGAGATTACTGGCGGAAGAGCACGTGTATCTGTTTCAAAGAACTGCCTCTTTTAATTTCACTTGTTGAAATTGGAGCTGAAGTCAAGACAGGATTTGTCCGATAGAATTTTTAAAGGAGAATGAAAATGATCTTAGAGATGTTATAAAGCAGGTAAAACTGCTTGAGAAAAGACCTATTGCAGAATAGGGCAAGGTATTGACAGGTGAATGGATACAGAGGTTGTGGTACATGTATACAATGGAATATTACTCGGGCATAAAAGGGAACAAATTTGAGTCAGTTTATTGAGGTGGGTGAAACTAGAGCCTCTTATACAAAGTGAAGTAAGTCAGAAAGAGAAAAACAAATGTTGTGTATTAACACATATATATGGAATCTGGAAAGATGATCCTGATGAACCTATTTGCAGGGCAGGTACAGAGACCAGACATAGAGCACAGACTTGTGGACACAGCTCAGGAAGGAGAGGGTGGGATAAATTGAGAGAGTAGCACTGAAACAGATATTTTACCGTAGGTAAACTAGATAGCTAGTGGAAAATTGGTGTTTAACACAGGGAGCTTAACCCGGTGCTCTGACAACCTGAAGGGGTGGGGAGGAGGTTCAAGAGGGAGGGGACATATGTCTGCTTCTGGCTGATTCATATTGTTGTATGGCAGAAACCAACACAACACTGTAAAGAAATTATCCTGCAATTAAAAAAAAAATAGGGCAAGAATATAGCAAGTCCTGACTCAGTGAGAAGTGCTGGTTGACTCTGGTGGCCAGTGGGTGAGGGGCTGCCCCTTGGCCTTAGAAGCAGGGAGTTAGCCATTCTGACTGAGGCCGAGAATATAACTTCCCATGTTGTTCTCCCAAATCTCTTAAAAACCGGATGACGGTATTTTTTTGTTTGTTGTTTATTTTTAATCCTTCTTAATAGTAGTTCTCAATAAAAGTAGGATTTTTGAAATTTTTATTTTATTATTTTTTTAATACCAAAAGCATTTTGTATTGGGGTATAGCCGATTAAAATGTAGGATTTTTGACTCTCGTGTCTTAGTTGGCAAGAGTTATATTCCTGTCCCATTAACAAGAGCATCTGTGTCTTGACTTCATTTTGTCTCACTTTTCATGAAGGGCTCGTTTCTTTTTGTGCCTGCCACTTTGCTAAACGGGTTTTCTTCCTCTCTTTGTGAAGGTTCCTTTGTCTGAATTAATAGTTACTTGTCTTTACTGTAAACAAGTGTCCAGTGACGACTCTTACTGTGCAGAGCCAGTGGCTTTGCAGGAGGGAAACCATCTTAAAGGTCACTTTCTGGTGTCTGTATTATAAAATAAGTCATCAGAATTTAAAAAACCGAAACAAAACAGTGGAACTATCCCCTGCCTCTCCAGGGCTCTGTTACCCCATTGCCTTTGAATGCAACTCCCAGCTCGAATTTGTCAAATCATAATTGATCTGATAAAGTGTAATCCGATAATTAGTAGCTGTTTACAAGTAAATACACTCCTGTTTCATTTGCCCTTGAAGGCTCTAACACGGTT
This sequence comes from Bison bison bison, assembly GCF_000754665.1. Taxonomy (NCBI): domain Eukaryota; kingdom Metazoa; phylum Chordata; class Mammalia; order Artiodactyla; family Bovidae; genus Bison; species Bison bison. The sequence continues at coordinate 6,589,145 of NW_011494755.1, forward strand.
CCAAATGGTACCTTTGAACCGGAGAAGTCGGGCCGGTTCACGTTGCAGTGTGTAGGCTTCTTCTGGGGCAGTGTCTACCAGGTACGTGTACACACAGGTTGCCAGCTCCGTGCTGCTTCATCTGAAATGCTGTGACCTTGCAGAGGGCTGTGTCCTTAACGTCGGACGTCCGACTGAGGACAGGGAAACCGGAGGTGAAGCTTTAGAAGCAGCTGGTTCCCAAGATCAGGTCGTAACTGAGGGAGAGTCAAGGTCATGATTGCCACCTGGATGTTCTTTTCTCTCTTTAAGGTAGGTCTCCTGGGTTGCCTGCTTTGACTGTGGAATTCTGCTGGGTGCCCGCCCAGGGAACTTATACCGTTAGGGCTTCAGACTCACAAAGGCACATTTCCTGTTATTCTTTAGGAAAATTACCTTTCTGAACTCCAGGCACTGGAGTCATCCACAAAGAAAAAGGCACATCTCTGACGTTTCAGACACTGGAAAGTTCTAAATAGCTGAAGGTGTGTTTCTCTGGGCGACTTTAAGAAAACCAAATCAGAACAGCTGCAAAAATGCTATTTGGTGTCAAGTTCCAATTTTGCTGTGAATTATTTCTCTTTCTCTCGTAATTACTGTAATACCTTAGGACTTTCCATTTATATAGTGCTTTTCTTCTCAGGGAGGCATGCTTAAGTGGGAACGTTCTCTGGGCTTTTAACCTGATGATTTAATGCTATAATTAGTTCTAAACTAGTTAGTAATAATTGCGGATGCATTGCCAGCAAGCTAAGTATACAGCTCATGAGCTTTGGATACATGAAAGCTATACAGGCCCGGCTTTCAAATCTGATCAAATTATTTGCCACTGACCTTGAACCTGTTGGCAAGGTAGGTCAACATAGGGGTCAAGTGAAAGAATACACTTTATGGTTTGAAAACTTAGGGTTGGAAAACTATTAGAGGAGCTTCTTTTCAGAACCACTCTGGCAAGGCATCCTGTCCCCTGCAGGCCTTGGGGGTACAGTTTCCATATTTGTGTGCTGCTCCTAGTCTAAGTCAAAAAGTGGAGGGAAATATCTGTATACTGCCTCTAGTGAGAGTGAAGTAAAGAGAGGAAGCATGGAGTTACACACAAGTTCACAAAGATCAGGTATTGTCCGTGATTAATAGAGACTTCAAAATATCCTCTTAATTCTAGACAGATGACTTCATTTTCAGAACTCTTTCAGATTCACGTGTGCTGATTTCTAAAGTAATGTGTGTGATCCTTGTGGTTTTTTGGATCCTGGACAGTTTTGTGTTGTTGATACATAAAAATATATATATTGTTTAAGATTCATTCACTTTTTATTTACACACAGTAAAAACTCTCTGTTTTTGCTGTATCGTTGAGTTTGGACAAATGCATACAGTTGCAGACAAGGTACAGAATAGTTCAGTTTTCTCTGTATTTTGAATTTCTATTGGCATGTTTTGGTATTGAGTTTACTCTTACTTCTGAAGATGGAGCCAAACCATTTTGTAACAGATAACACAGCTGTATCTGACACTTTCCAGGCTTAAGGTTGAGTGAGATATTAGAAGCAAGGTCTCATTTCCTGATTCTTTCCTCAAAGAATTATAAATAGGAAAATTGCACTATATCTGATTAGTTGCTTCTTCCTGCTATAATGAATGGATTAGAATGTCATAATGAATTGTACAATATATTAAAAATAACTGAAATTTATAATAAGTACTGTAATTAGTAAAAGTAATATAGTAAAAATGAAAAAAGTTCATGCCTTTTGCAGTTTAGGGTTTTTTGTTAAATGTAAATTGAATTCCGTGTGATTTTTTTTTTTTTTTTGAAGGGAAGTGAAATGCTGCTAGAAGCCAAGGACTTCATAACTCAAACTGGCTTATGAAAGGGATCAAAAGGGGTGGGTTTCAGGCAGGGCAGAATCCAGGGTTTCAGATGACATCATCAGTGTCCTGCCATCCCTGTTCAGCTGTGTTTTCCTCTGTGTTGGCTCTATTCTTGTCAGGCTCTTTTCCTTGTGGTATCAAGATGACAGCAGCTCCAGCCTTTCATCCTATTTTCTCAATTCCTTTCAGTCCCAACCAGTCTCAGGATGGAGTCTCTTTGGCTCTGATTGTTTCTCTTAACCCCTCGTGGCTCCAGAGGGAGGATGTGGGGGGAAGACAGAGTGTTCTGATTGGCCAGGCTTGGGTCACACACACTCTTGGAGCTGAAGGGATGTCAGCTCCTCTGGACCACAGGTGGAAGGAGGTAGTGGCAGAAGGTGTGTTTCTTTAAGGGGAATCATGGGGCAGACAAGGGCTTCCCAGGTGGCTCCTGCCAATTCAGGAGATGCTGGAGACACCAGTTCAGTCCCTGGGTCTGGAAGATCCCCTGGAGGAGGAAGTGGCAACCCACTCCAGTATTCTTGTTGGTCCAATCCCATGGACAGAGGAGCCTGGCAGGCTACAGTCCATGGGTCACCAAGAGTCAGATATGACTGAGCAACTGAGTGTGTGCACACACACACAGACAAGGGGCAGACAAATCAAGACAACACATGTATGTAATGGAACTTCCATAACAAACCACAAAGACAGGGTTCTGAGAGTTTCTGGGTTGGTGAACGCATGGAGATTCAGAGGAGTATTCACTTGGAGATGCATGGAAGCACCTTGCCCTTTCCTTTGCATCTCTGCCATCCGCCTGTTCCCGAGTTAGATCCTTTTATAACAAGTCAGTAATCTGGGGAGTAGTTAGATTCCTGGGTTCTTTAGGCTGCCTTAGCAAGCTAATTGAGCACAAGGGTGGGGGGTCGTGGAATCTCTGATCCATAGCTGGTTGGTCAAAAGCACAGATAATAGTCCGGGCTTGCAGTTGGCATTTGAAATGGAGCAGGGACTGTCTTGTAGGACTGAGCCCTTAACATGTGGGATCTGATGCTCTCTCCGGGTAGATAATGTCAGAACTGAACTGCAGGATGTCTAGCTGGTGTCCTAGAATTGCTTGTTGGTAGGGGAGAGTGGTAGTGGAAGGACCCTCTGCTCCCCGCTCAAACACACACACATTGGAATTGGTGAGCAGAACATTTTTTTAACGTAGTATGTCCTCTGGCCAGGAATGATTTAGAAATGAACTGTTTAGATTGATTGTCACAGATTGAGAAAATCCACTAAACACCACATCCTTGAGTGGTGAGTACTTAGCATCTCAGTCAATAAAGAGTCTGCCTGCAGTGCAGGAGACCTGGGTTCGTTTCCTGGGTCGGAAGGATCCCCTGGAGAAGGAAGTGGCAACCCACTCCAGTGTTCTTGCCTGGAGAATCCCGTGGAAGGGGAGCTTGCCAGGCTACAGTCTATGGGGTCGCAAGAGTCGGACACGACTGAGCGACTAAGCACATGCGCAGCATAGATTAGGTGTTCAGTAAATATGTGTTGAATAAATGCAGTCCTTGTGCTTTAGTTTAGGGTTGTGGGGAAAATTACCCAATAGACCTCTTCCAAATCTGTGCATTTTTGCACAGGTGACTTTCAAATCTTATCAAGAGCTGCCTCTGTCTTATGCCAAGTAGATGTGGGTCTGGGGCCACTTCAATGTTACTGTTAATGACCTGGACTATAATGCCAGTGTTCACCTCTGTGGAATGAGAAATAAAATCTCTGTGAATTTGTATAGAGTCTCTATGGACATAACGCTTTTGGAGAAATATAGCTGGATGAAATTTTATTTCTGCAAATGAGATCATTTTGTGAATTCTTGGAATGATAGCTCTGATGTGGTTTGGACCCTGAGATGTCAGAGACCTGGGTCGGCGTGCCTCAGAAACTCCGAGAGCATCAACTTTAAAACCATTCTACTGTATATGTGGTCTATTTGGCAGACGTCTGTGAAGTTGCCCCTCTGAGCCTGGAATATGCTAGATGCTAGAGGGGCAAAGATGGCTAAGACAGAATTTCAGCTTCTGAGATCTTACCATCTAATTAAAAAAAAATTGTGGTAAAATATACATAACATAAAATTTCATCATTTAAACCACCTGTTAGTGCAAAACTCAGTAGTGTTAAGTACATTCACAATGTTATGCAACCATCACCACCATCTTTCCAAACCTTTTTAATCATCCCAAACAAAATCAAAGAGTAATTGTCCTTTTCTGCCTGGCTCCTTCTATATAGCAAAATGTTTTCAACTTTGCCATACTGTAGCATGTTTTGGAATTAAATCCCCTGGACAGAGGAGCCTGGCGGGCTATGGGGTCAAAGAGAGTCGGACACGACTGAGCATGCATGCATGCATTGGAGATTCATAACTTTTGTGATTGAATAATACTCGTGTGTGTGTGTGTACCACGTTTTGTTTATCCAGTCACCTTTTGATGGACACTTGGGATGCTTCTACCTTTTGGCTACTGTGAATAGCGCTGCTATGAACATTAATGTACAAATATCAGTTTGGGTTCCCTTTCAATTCTTTTGGGTAACCTGGATTACTGTCCAGTTTTATATTTTGTCTAACCACATCCTTTAGCTACTTCTGGCCAAGATTTCTGCTGATGTTTACTTCTGACAATTACACTCTTTCCTACTATATGTGTGGGGATCTGAGTTGATGAACTTCAATAGGAAAGCAGAGAAATCAGAAAGTAACAGTTCTGAGAAGAGAAATAGTGAATCTTTAGTGTTGTGACTGCTGGCTCTCTATAAACATCATTGTAAGGTAGCAGCTCCGCTTTTCCCTGGAACTTGTACTAAGGGGCAAAGAGATGTTAGGAAGCCTCATAACAGCTTCCCAGAGACCTCTCCAAAAGCCATTGTAAATGGAGGACATTGTCTAAGTGGGTCACCCTGAGTAGATGATGTAGGATGGAAACCTAGTTATTAAATCCTGCAGACTTAGACGACTCTGGCAGTCTTTCTTTGCACAGACTTGCTAGCTCTGAGTTCCGTCGGGGAAGAATCCCATGAGGAGGCCTGCTTTGAACTCCAGCTGCTTGTGTTTGGGTTGGTGGCATGCCTTAGAAACAGAAAGGAGCCAGCTCTCCCTTCAGCCACCCCAGGCTTTCCGGCTGAGTTTCCTTTTCACCCTGGGATTTCACATGGACCCTGAGCTCTGAAAGCAGATCACATATGGCCAGCCGTCACGCACAAGAATAGCCCTTTGTTCGTGAGAAGTTTCACAAAGCAAGTGGGAGAGGGGGAAGAAAACCTTTTTTTAAGCATGAAAATGCTTTACTGTAATTCTTCCCTCCCATCACCCCCTGCCCATTTTGTGCCATTTACTGACATCAGGACATTTGCTTTTTTCTTAGGGCTGAATCACAGCAGTTAGCCATAGCAATGGCAAAGGGATGGCTGTGACAGCCTTAGAAGGAAGGAGAATTGAGATCCTGGAGTAGGGCTGGGCATGGCATCGAACTAGCCCATCTCTGAGTCTTCTCCTCCTCCCAGCCGGCTTAAATGTATTGGTAGAACATTATTCAAACAAGCCCCTCAAATCAGTGAACCTGTGATGTCTGAAATCGAATGCTCAAATCTGATTTTCAATTAGAGTGGAGAGAACCAGGCAGTCTCATGGTACTTTCCTGTGTATGAAGGGTGATATGATTCTCCTTGGTTTATCCAGACTGATTCATTCTTACTGCTCAAAAACAAACAAACAACAACTCTGTGGCATTAATGCCAATTTGAGGTCCCAGGGTCTCTGGGCACCAGTTGGTGATGGTTAATGTGATTTGGGTTTGGTTATTAAGTCTGCTATAGGCACCTGACTCTTCCTTCTGACTAGCTTAAATGGAAACTTCTAGGTGGTCCATGTATAATGCATGGCAGACACAGTTCTTAACCTGTCAATCATTTATTGGATTTCACTAAGGGCCAAATGTAGAGACCCCAGAATCAGTCAGATGTGCCCCTGTGTCCAGGGTTGTAGCCACCCTCCTGCCATTTCCTGGGAAAGAGACATTTTTTTTTTGGTTCAGGACAGCAAATTTGTCATAAACATGAGAAAGGAAGGCTGTTATTTTTATTTATTGTGTTCATGACATAACGAGCTTCCCAGGTGGCGTTAGTGGTAAAGAACCCACCTGCCAACGCAGGAGACATAAGAGACTCAGGTTTGATCGCTGGGTCAGGAAGATCCCCTGGAGGAGGGCATGGCAACCCACTCTAGTATCCCTGGAGAATCCCATGGACAGAGGAGCCTGGAGGGCTACAGTCCATGGGGTTGCCAAGAGTCAGACATAACTGAAGTGACTGAGCACTCATGCAATAATGTAATAAATAAGGAACTTTACTATGTCAGACTCTTTTAATAGGATTGTAGGATTTTCAAACTGGTTCAGAATGCTGGCTCTCCAGCTGGACAGCCTGGGCATAAGCCTCGGTTGACTTTACTATAAAGTTGTCATAGGACTGGATTCATAGATTTGTTGGGGAGATCACATAATTATTTTACAAAATGTGCTCAGAATACAGCCTGGCACTTAAAGCCATGTTACCTTTAAATCTCTGATTTATGCATTCCTCAAAAAATGAGTAGGGGTGATGGTTGCCCAAGTCTGTGAATATACTGAACTCCCTGAACTGTAGGCTTTAAAAGAGTGAATTTTATGCTGTGTGAATTGCATCTCAATGAAGCTGTTAGAAAAATAAAATAAACTGAGTACCTACTATTGCAGCCTTATGCTAAGTTGTGTCTGACCCTTTGTGACCCATGGACTGTAGCCTACCAGGTTCTTCTGTCCATGGAATTTCCCAGGCAAGAATACTGGAGTGGGTTGCCATTTCCTCCTCCAGGGGATCTTCCCAACCCAGGAATTGAACCCACGTCTCCTGCATTGCCTTTTAAAATTGAGCAGGTCAGTGACCTGCTGAAGGTGAGTAGCAGAGACAATTCTAGAGCTCAGATTCCTGGCACACAAGTCAAGCTTTTTTCAAACTATTTTCAGGAATGACATGAAGATCACAATTCAGATTAGAAGCTGAATTTCTGTCCTTTTGCAAAACCAGATCTTCAGTTAAGAAAGAAGAAAATAATATTTTAAAAAATAAATCACTGCTGTACAGCAGAAATTAACATAACATTGTAAATCAACTATACTTCAGTTTGAAAGAAAACTGACCATCTACGGTCATCAGATCTTTGCAGCAACTCCCCTTACCTGCTGCACACACCTCTGTGCTTCCCAAGATTTCAGCCAGGTTTAAATACCTATATACACTATGGAAAAGATGCCAGCATTCTCCCCACCCCAGCTCTGGATATATAGAACAGAGACTGTTCAGTTAGGTTTTTCGATGAGCTGTTACTTTCATAACCACTTTTTGACATTTAACAATTAGATCTTCCTCTTAAAAAAAGAAGAAAGAAGGAAAGGAAGGAAGGATAGGAGGAGAGAAAGAGAGAAGAAAAAAGAGGAAAGAAGGAAAGGAAGGCAGGCAGGCAGGATGGAATGCTGTCCCTGCCTTGCTTGTCGCATTGCAGGACAAGGACAGCATTTAAAAATTACCCGCACTTACCACCACTAACAAAAACTAATAACAAATTTGTCGCTGTGGTGAAGAAAACTTTCCTCGTTCTTGAGATTTCTAAGTTTAAGAAGTTTAAGAAGTTTAAGAAGTTTAAGAAGTTTAAGTTTAAGTTTAAGAAGAGAGGAATGTTTTAGAAATCAGATAGTTTTCCTAGACATATATACCCTACCATGTGTAAGATAGATAGCTGGTGCAAAGTTGCTGTATAACACAGGGAGCCCAGCTGGGTGCTGTGTGATGACCTGGATTTGGGGAGAGGAGGGAGGCTTAGGGAGGTGATATATGTATAATTATGGCTGATTTTGACTTGTTACATGGCAGAAACCATCACAACATTGTAAAGCAATTTTCCTCCAATTAAAAAATAAATTAAAAAAAAAGAAAAGAAGATAGTTTTGTTTTTCCTGCAGAATCCATTTATAAAGTAAATAGAAACCATCGTAGATCCGGAGCCGCCCCGCAGCCCTCGGCTCGCATCAGCCTCTTGCCTTTTCTGCCATCTGCTTTGTTCTGAGATCTCTTCCTTCGCCTGACATCTGGTTTGCGGGATAAGGGAAAGTCACTTCCTCCGAACTAGTGAAATGACTATCAGGAAAAAAAAATGGCTCAAGTTTCCAGGCGGTTATGAATGAGATGTTTTTCTGAGTGTCCTGAGAAACTATCTTGAGGAAGGAAACCTGAGAAGGTGCAAGCCTTCAGCGCCCCCATTTCCCCAGGATGGGCTTCAGGCCCTTCTTGCTTTAGTGGCCCGGAGGGCACCCGGCTTTCCCGAGAGCAGATGGGCGGCATTACCTCACCCCATGGCTCGTGAATAGGTTTGCTCCCAGGGGGTGGAATTGTCCCAGAGTCTATTATGAAATCTCATTTGCTTTGCATGAATCAATTCAGGAGTTCTGAGAAAACAAAATCTCAAAGACGAAAAATGGTAAAATAGGCCTGTCATTTGGGGCTACCCAGCTAATCAGGTTTGCTCTGAGGTTGCTCTGACTTGGCAGGTGATAGGCAGAGTAATTTTGCATTTTTGTGATGCAGAGGCCTTTTAATTGAATTCCATTTCTTATGGGGAGGAGCAAAACCGATTATAAATACCTTTCACCTTCCCCATCTCCCTTTTCTCTCTCTCTGTCTTTTTTTTTTTTTTTTCTAGGACTGTAGCCTCTGAGGCATATAATTTGGCCCTGAAAGCTGAGAGCTGGAGGAAAAGAGTGAAGGGGCGGGAATGAGGATGATAGCGGAGAATCATCCAAACAACACACAGCACCCTTTTTTTCTAACTTAAACTGTTTTATCAAGAAAAGTACAGAGAACTGGGTTTCCCTTCAGCCAGCAATCTCAGGCCTTTTATAAATCTGACTTTCCAAGGGTTGGGCTTCCCTGACAACTCAAACAGTAAAGAATTTGCTTGCAATACAGGAGACCTGGGTTCAGTCTCTGGGTCGAGAAGATCTCCTAGAGAAGGGAGTGGCTACCCACTTGAGTATTCTTGCCTAGAGAATCCCATGGACAGAGGAGTCTGGCGGGCTACAGTCCATGAGTTTGCAAAGACTAACACTTCCTTTGTCTTCCAAGGGTTACACATTTAACCTTGACTTAAGCTGAGGTTTGAAAGAGCAGGCTTGATATCTTTGGGCCCAGAAGGAGGCAGAGGTTGCCTTGCTGCTGTTTTAGAAAGATGAGACAGTGATGAACAAGGTCATGCAGCAGCCCCCCACCCACGTAGAAGAAGCTGATAATTGTCTACTTGCTTCTCTGTCTCTGGATCTAGTCTCTTCTCAGTCACATGGAGAAAACTAAGGCAGTTTATCATAGGATTCTGCAGAATCATTTTATAAGAAATGGGCTGAGGTTTTTGTTCAGAGAATAGGGTGATTCCCTTCAAGATTACATGGGCAGGAGTGGGTAGCCTGAGAAAGGCCTGGAAATAGATGGCTTACTTTTCATTCTTTTACTGTGTCCCACACAGAAGCTCCTTATGCCCCAAACAGGCAGAAGACCATGTCACATAGCCCCTGATATGTGGACACCCTATATTGCTCCCTGGCCCCTTGAAGGCCACCCAGGCACTCTTAGAGAAGGAGGGATGGTTTTTAGAATTTATCTCAAGGAACCTTTTTAGAGAGCCTGAATAATTCCAAAGATTCCTATGATGTCCTTATCTTGGACACAGGATAAAAACACGTGAGGCAGCGCAGGCCCATCTCAGCCTAAAAAAGGAGTGTATTTTCACAGGTGACTTGAAGGGGCTAGTCTGAGGATTTTCCATGAGGCAGAAGCGCTCTGCTGAGTGAGCCAAGGGTGGCTGTGCCCAGAAACCAAGTCATGCTGCCTCCTGATGTCAAAATGATGTTCCAGCAGACCTTTTCTGGAAATCTAGAATGGAAGAAATGGGAATAGAGGTTATGAAGAACATCTTACAGTAGTTGAAGCTTTTGAGAACCAATAAACCTTCATCAAGCAACTGAAGGTCCCTAATGTGATTAGGTGACTTTTCAGGCTTTTCTGTCAAATTAGGGATCAAACCTTGCTAAAGTAGAGATCTTAAAACCAGGCAGGGCTTCCCTGGTGGCCCAGTGGTTAAGAAATGGCCTTGCAGTACAGGGGATGTGGGTTCAATCATTGGTCAGGGAACTAAGATTTCACATCCTCGGAGCTGCTGAGCAGGGGGAACACAACTGGAGAGCTGGCGAGGCCCAGCAGGAGATCCCACGTGATGCGACTGTGACCCGCCACAGCCAAATAAGTAAAATAAGGAAATAAGTATGTAAAACAAAACAAAAACCAGGCAGGCAGGATATAGGGTTGCCCCTGGGAGTCACAGTCCTGCTTGCCCCAGTCCCTAAGTGCCCCAGGGCCAAGGCTGTAGGTCTGGAAACGGCCCCCCTCACTGTATCCTGAACATTGGCCCGAGGGAATCATCTCTCATGGCCACTTTCTGGGTCTGTTTGAAAGAGAAATCGAGGGTAGGAAAATCTCTCAGTGCTTTTCAAGGTTACGGGCCAGAGCGGGGCCAATGGAGGCAGACACACTTGCACTTGGCCACTTTTGGATGTGAGCGGCTCTCCACGTGAAACCCCTGGCAGCTGCTCTTATTCCCACTGGCCTCCCCAGAGGGAACACGGCCGACTTCTGCAGGCCTGCCTGAAACCATCTGCAGCTGCTGCGTGCTTTCAAGATGAGAATAAAGGTGTTTCCGCAGAGGTTAAGCTGGGAAACCCTCTGTATGAGATATTTTCCTTTTCATGGTTCCAGTTCCCTTGGGATATAATATATAAGCTACTTACTAGGCAGCTGGGTGGGTTGCTGGCCCACAGGGAGCCATGGCTGTCTTCTCCAGATTATTATACCAGCACCAGCCTTCTTGCCACCATGACAGTCTTGCTAGCCGAACCCCTGCCCTGTGCATGTTATGTATGGGATCTCCTTGGATACAACGTCTCTCTAAGGACCATATCCCATTTTCAGATAAGGAAACCGAGGCTCAGAGAGGTCCAGTGTGGCTTCTCCAGCAAGCAGGTACAGAACCAGGATCAAAAACCTTTTTGTTTATTTCTGGA
>NW_011494755.1:6600310-6630702 GCF_000754665.1 Bison bison bison
CAAAAACTTTTTTGTTTATTGCTGAATCCCATGCTCTTTCTAGGGCTTCCCTGGTGGCTAAGACTGTAAAGACTCTGCCTGTGATGTGGGAGACCCAGGTTCAATCCCTAGGTTGGGAAGATCCCCTGGAGAGGGGAATGGCTACCCCACTCCAGTATTCTTGCCTGGAGAATCCCATGGACAGAGGAGCCTGGCGGTCTGCAGTCCATGGGGTCGCAGAGTCAGATATGACTCAGCGACTAACACTTTCACACTCTTTCTGCCTCTGAAGTTCGGTTTGCTTTGTATCAGCACTTTCAGCCTCAGCTGCTCCTCTAGCACCATCTGAGGGCAGGAATATTCTTATTAACAGAATAGTGCCTAAAGGCTTACTTCTGTAATCAAGACAATGTTTACTGAACTAATAGAAAAATGCAATGTGTTTGGAAATAATACAGAGATTTATTATTCTGTATTAGAGTATAAATTTTATCAAATGAGAGAAAATTTGCTGTCCAGTGTTCCTGGTATCACATACTTTTTGTTTGTATTATCTTCAGAGCTGGATCAGAAAGGTTAAGTTAAGAAAACAAGATCAAACATTTAACAGTAAATGTGTTACTTCACTCCTGGCTTCAAATTTATTGGTTTTATGGGACCACTGAATTGAAATCCTGAAGTCCTTGGACCACTGCCTCTCGGAGCCTCAGGACAGCATGGCCACCGCTGGGATTCCATTCCCTCACCAGACTCCTGGCTTGGTTGGGGGTTAGCCAGAAAGCAGGCCTCTATCAGGACAGAAAATCAAGGCTGGCTAAGCAAATGGTACATCATAAACCACTCCTATGCTCCACGGCACCTGAACTTAAGACCCAAATTCTGTATGGTCTGGCCAATCCACCTCTCTAGACATCGTTTCTAACATAAAACCCCTGCTCCATCCCAAGGCAGGGAAGGGGTAAAGGGGGGACTTTTCCTCTATGCAGCTTAGGTTCCTTGGCTGGAGTCTTGCAAATTAGACTGAGAAAAGACAGGGTAACAAGAGAAAAGGAACCATATTTTTTAATGTGTGCATGCCGTGCAGTACACATGGGAGTACTCAGTGACGAGTAACTCAAAGGGGTGGTTAGACCTTGAGTTTCTGTATTATCTTAGCAAAGAACAATTCTTTTGTAGAGAAGTGACAAGACAAAAGAAAAGGACTTTGAGCTTCGAGGGTTAGCAGATTTGAGATGGCAAGTCTATGGGGAGACTAATGACAGATTGGGCTTCCCAGGTGGCACCAGTGGTAAAAAACCCACCTGCCAATACAGGAGACATAAGAGACATGGGTTCAGTCCCTGGGTCAGGGGCGTCAGGAAGAGCCCCTGGAGGAGGGCATGGCAACCCACTCCAGTATTCTTGCCTGGAGAATCCCATGGACAGAGGAGCCTGGTGGGTTACAGTCCATAGGGTCGCAAAGAGTCGGACACGACTGAAATGACTGAGCATACACACTGGTAGATCAGGGCTATTAATTGTTAAGGGCCATCTCTGAGCTGATGAGGGTCTGGGGTTGCCTCTGGTAATTAACTTCTGTCCTTCCTGGTAGAGAGAAGAAGGGGGACGCCTTTGCAAATGATGTCTTGCTGCTGCTGTTGATAGGTGTTCAGTCATGTCTGACTTCTCTTCCAGGGTATCCTCCTGACCCAGGGATAGAACCTGAGTCTCTTGCATCTCCTGCGTTAGCAGGAGGATTCTTTACCATTAGTACCACCTGGGAAGCCCTTGATGTCCTGCTTCTGGACAAATAAGGGAAAAGCAGAGAGAGTTTTTTTTTTTTTTTCACATCTGCCTCTTCACAGTTGCATTCAGTTCAGAATAAGCCCATGCCAGAGAACCATACTTTGGGGTGGCAATCCTAATACCATTTATCAGCTGCCGATGTTTCGTACCGTTTCTTGTCCTTGCTTCTCTTGCCCGCACCCCAGGGCCTTTCACATCTTCCTGGAACAAGCTTCGGTTCTCACCATGGCTTAGTCAACTCGTCATCTTTCAGATGGCAGCTCAGTTGTCACTTCCTCACCAAAGCCTCCCCTAGCTCAATCACCCTGTTAGAGAGTGTCAAAGAACCCAGTGCCTTTTTCCCCAAGCATTTATAACAGATGCAACTTCACATGTATTTGTGACGAAAAAACATCTTGCTTTACCACTCCCATTAATTTCCAGAGGGCAGCTCCATGCCTGGTTCTCCCCATGTGTCCCAGTGCCCGGCCCAGCACCTGAGACACAGAAGGTACCCGTTTGCCACAGCAAGTGAGTGGGTGCAGCTAAGCGCCCCCCACACACCGGGCCCTCCCCTCCCCCCAGTATCCAGCTCTCCTGCTCATGGAGACTGTGGAGTCTATGATAAAGTTGCAGCCGGGGAGACAGTAAGTAAATGAATAGCTCACATGTCTTAATAGTGGTGTTAAATTTAGAAACAGAGCTTCAACCATAAAAAAGAATGCAATCATGCCATTTGTAACAACATGGATAGGCCTAGAGATTATTATAGTAAGAAAGAGATTATAATAGTATATAAGAATGATATCACTTACATGTGGGATCTAAAAAAAATGATACAAATGAATTTATTTATAAAACAGAAACAGACTCACAGACAGAAAACAAATTTATGGTTTCCAAAGGGGAGAGGCAGTGGGGGAGGGACAAATTAGGAGCTGGGGATTAGCAGATAGAACTGTTATGTATAAAACAAACAACAAGGTCTTAGTATATAGCACAAGGGAAGTATATTTAATATCCTGTAATAAGCCATAATGGAAAAGAATATAAAAGGAGAGCTAGCCATGCCTCACTTCAAATTTCCAGACTTCTAGACCTCAGCAGAAGGCAATGGCACCCCACTTCATTACTCTTGCCTGGAAAATCCCATGGATGGAGGAGCCTGGTGGGCTGCAGTCCATGGGGTCGCTAAGAGTCGGACACGACTGACGGACTTCACTTTCCCTTTTCACTTTCATGCATTGGAGAAGGAAATGGCAACCCTCTCCAGTGTTCTTGCCTGGAGAATCCCAGGGACAGGGGAGCCTCGTGGGCTGCCGTCTATGAGGTCGCACAGAGTCGGACACGACTGAAGTGACTTAGCAGCAGCAGCAGCAGCAGGGAAGAAGGGAATTCCAAAGATGCAGCTTTTGATAAAGCCTTGATCTTCCACCTCATGCAACTTCTGCTTAGAAAGGAATTAGAACCTAGAGTATGGCTGTTGCAAAGATTCTTCTTTGCAGTTTTCCCTCTGGCTGTTTTTTTCTACTTTGTCTTGAATTTTTATCTTGATGGCAAATGTCTCTTATGAATCATGTTGTGTATGTAAGTTCCCCTAACAGGTTTATTTTTGTTTGAAATTTGATCTGCTGTCTATAGAGGCACTGGCACCAAGACCTCCGTGGTTAGAACTGAACCCTTCTGAATGGAGAGAAATTATTCACTTTTTGGGCAAAAGATCCATTTTAAGTTTTTATTTCTTTCTTGCTCAGCTTTCACTTTTGGCCTTATGAACTTGGATCCATTGTTCCCATCTCCTTTATGGCTGTGCCGTGATCCCTTGACCGTCTAAAGGGGTGCCATCTTGTAGGATTTCTCAAGGGTCTCATCCTGAATCAGTAGAACCTCTTAAATTGCCCCCTGGAAGCTCCCATGTTTCTGTATGTTTGTCACTTAGACACAGTTCTTTTTTCTCCTTGCTTGTAATCTAAATGCAGCCTAGGAAATTTACAAGAGTTCAACTGTTTTTTAAAATTTTTTTTGAACAGTAAGGTGTCACGTCTTGAGTTCAGTTCAGTCTCTAACTGGATTCTGTCCAGATTTATTGTTGGGGTTTCAGAGATTTAGCCCCAAACTGAGAACTATATTGAAACAGGTCCAGATCTGCTAATGTTTGAGATTCCTCCCAGAGCACAAATGGTCCCTCACTTGAAGCTCCCCTAAGTGCGGTTCTTGAATCTTCCATCTCTGTGTTCCCAGTAAACACTCACGGTAGAAACAGTTAACAATTAATCTGCTTATGTTCTAGTGACTTGAAAATTAAGCATCAACATTTCTGAAGCCTCTTTTTATCAAGGTCTGAAGGGTGGTTTTCATAGCTGATACAAGGCCTTGGTTTATCAGCTCCAATGGTCTGGAAATGCCTTAGACCTGAATATTTGGGATGAGCAGAGTGTGCTCAGCTTAGGAATTCCAAGAAGGCAGAATCAAGATAGAGAGCAGCCAAGGATCCCAGGTGTGAAATGAAACCAGTTTCTAAACCTGATTCTTCTGCTTAGTTGTAATATTTAACACTTGGACTCCCTTGAGATTTTTGCACCTGGTTGGAATGTTTTGAACCTTGGAATAATGTTTCTTTGTGGATTTACCTGTGAAACATAACATAGTTCCAAGCTATCTCATAAGGGTGCTGTTGACATCTTCAAAATGTTGATTTTATCTTCCTGGTGCTTCAGAAGTATGAAATGGTATCCTGAGACTATCTGGGCCCTTTCTCTCTATTGAGATCTTAGTTGACAGATGAATCAACTTGCTCAAGTTAGTGATACTGTCTCTTAAGTGATGTACTGCGTCATCCTACCCAGCATCCCCATTTTACAGGAGGAGAAATAGAGATGGCGGAAGGAGCAAGGCTAGAATCCCTTCCTTCTACACTGTAAATTCAGGCAAGGGTCTATATACCTCTTAATGGTTAGTTTTCTGGAGTTTCACCTCGAAAGATAGTAAGTCAGAAGCTTGAATACACATGTGTCCTGTGGCTCTTTTGAGACTGGCTTGCAGTAAACCCCTTGGGTTATTTATACCAGGAAAGGGCACACTTATACCAGGAAAGCATGAATGTGTGATGTAAATGCTTGCATTGTAGTTCCCATACAATAGCAATAATCTATGCTCATGGTTCCCTGATAGCATCTAAGTATTGATATTATTGCAACTTAAAATTTGGTTGCTTTGTAACTCCTACATGGGAGTTGAATCAACTTCAGTGCACTTGACCCAAGTTTCTGCTTTTTCTATAGTTTTGGGGAGGTTTTGTCATTAATGGCAACCCACTCCAGTATTATTGCTTGGAACATCCCATGGACAGAGGAGCCTGGCAGGCTACAGTCCATAGGTTTGCAAGAATTGGACACGACTTAGCACTATCTTTTTTTCTTTGTCATTAACAGGTAGTAGTTGTTTTAAAGGACTAGATCGTTAAAAAAATAATTAGGAGTTAATTTTTAATAATGTCCATTTGGTGGCTACAAATTACTATGTTTTAAAGCCCCTGTTATTTGACCCCTGTTCATTTCCTGCTCCTGATTGGTGGTGAACAGCAAGGCTCAGCAAGGCTAATGAAATGCCTAAGTACTGCTGTGTTTCACAGCTCATTACTCTAGGGAGTTGGTCTTTTTTTTTTCTTTTTTAATGTAGGTAGACATAAAATTTATCAGCAGGCAAATCCATGAGGAACTAACTTTATTACAAGGATCCTTTTAGACTTGCAAATTCCCTCTGCTAGTTAATTAATTTTGCACAATCATCTATTTGGTTTTTATTCCAAAGCTTCTTGCCTAATGTAAGAAGGCTCTGCTTGATGAAGCGGTGTGGTCCAGTTGTTTTTTATTTCTATATTTCCCTGTCTAGTCTAATGCTCTTTTTTACCTCTCCAGATTCTTTCAAACTCCCTTACCCCTCTTACGTACAACATAAACACACAAATTATTACAAGTCACTGAGATCCTTAGTGATTTGAGAGATTATCAAGTGGCTACATTGCATATTTTTGCATTGACGACTGTGTTTCTCTGGCAAGCACGGTTTAGATTTTTTTGAAGAGGTAAACCTCGGGTCCGTCAGGCTGGTTTTCTCTGTGGTCAAGATGCTGGTGGAATCCTCTGGGTCACAGCAGGCTCACAACTCTGACCCCCAGATGATTGTGACTAAGGTCTGAGAGAGTTGACTACAAAGGAAACCAGAAGTCCTGAGAGCCAGATCCAAAGGTGGCTGGCAGGAAGAAGATTCTAATCCAGAAAGGCAGCTTCTGGGAGTGTGAAGTGAGGTTTAAAGGGGAGGGACCGTATGTCTGACCACCTCAAGGCTTCTCCCATCATCACCTCTGGTGGACATGTAAGCCTGCAACCTCTCTTAGGGGAGAAGAGAAGCCTCCCTTTGGGCTCATGCTAAAGGAAAGCTACTGGGAAGATGGAGGATGGGTGCTCAGTGCTTTTTCAGTCCCAGCTCAGGTGCCCCGAGGCTCGTGTTGTTTTGTGTGTGAACACAAGCACGTGTGCTCCTAGACATCCATCAGCAGCACAGAAATTGGTTGCCATTCAGCTCTCAAACAAATGGTGAGTTTATTAAACCGCAAACTGCTATCTCCATTAGGAAACATTCAATTCCACCATTAGCCCTGAGGGTTAAAGAGCCCCTCTTTCCTGTCTGCTCTGCTCTGTCCCTAAACAATGCTTTGATGTGCACGGTGCTCCTAGTGGAAGATAAGTCGTCAATTAACCCAACTGGAAGGTTCACCTGAAAACAGACTTTTCAAAGAAGGGATTATCTCTGAGTTGTTAACCACTGATTGACGTTATCTGTCTGGGATATATTCTTACGCCAAGGCTTAATCTCCACCTATATAACAAAGGTGCAAAAGTATTCTAGTTATTTGTTTTGTTTTTAAAGTCACTGTAGAAATTGGATCTTAGATCACTTGAGGCTGGGGTAGAGGTGACCATAGCCTTTCCCAAAGAAGTTAGCATTTTAATGCCTTCAAGAATTGGTCCTAATACTATTAAGTTATTCGGGTGTTATTTTTTAAAAACAAAGTATAACAGAACCATCTATTTTTAGAATTCTATTAGCAATATTGTGAATTTAAGCATAGTGCAGATGCAGCAAACCTGTAATTGTGTGCTTGGGATTTGCAAGTCAGAACAAGGCTTTTTTTCCTCCTCCTCCCAGATGCTTTCGAATGCTGACAAACTGGCATTGATTTACAACTTTTCTGGAAAATATCATTTAAATAAGTTAAGCTATTTCACTGTTATTTTTTTCATTGTGCCTTTAGTTTTCTAGCGTGCTTATGAGACCAGCAAGGGGCTATAAAAATTAATTGCAAATATTTAGAAAGCAAAATAGGGTGGTCACTCCACTATCCTAATATTAATGCAATTAATAGTTATTTTATTTTCTTCTAGTCTTTTTTCCCCTGTGTTTGCTACAAAGATATAATCTGTCTACCTAGATTCTGCTTCCAAAGTGGTTAGCTTCACAGAATGTTTTAAAAATTATAGTCCCTAACTGCTTAGTGGGTACAGAGTTTCTCTTCGGGGTAATGACAAAAATCTGTGGTGATGGTTGTACAACATTGTGAATGCCAATGCCTTGTACCCTTAAAATAGTAAAAATGGCAACTTATAAATGTTTTACCACAGTAAAAAAAAAAAAGTATATGAAAGATTTGAAGATATGCCTCCAGATTGATTTTTCTTTTTCTTTTTTTTTCTGTTTTGAGAATTAAAGCATTGACAGGTTTCAGAGTTTGCTATGGGCTGGAAGGAAATTTTAGTGTGGAGTTTATTTTTCACAGAAATCAAAAACTTCAACTTTTCAATACTGCTTAGGGTTTGCAATAAACCTGTCATTTGGAGGGAAAGTTTCAGCAGTGGGATGGCATGTTATTATAACATCAGAAACCTTGGAGGCTGAGAAGTGTTGTTTCAGGTCGAGGTCATTAAAACCCTCCCAGGGACACAGAAGCCTCTGAGGGCAGTGCCGACAGTCTTTGATTGACAGTGGCTGATAGTGAGGTTCACAGGCTCAGGTGAGGAGAACCCTGCCCTCAGGGAGCCCCAGCAGTGACCCAGCAAGTCCTCTAGAAGGAAGCGGAGATTCACAGAGCCATTCATTCTACAAGGCTGCTTCTCACACCCAGAGACTTGGGATGGATCGGGGAGCAGGTTGGACGTGAGGGAGGGAAGGGCCAAGTCTGAGGGGCCACCCAGGGATAAACTTAGGAAAGTAGGGGACTTCCCTGGTGGCCCAGTGGTTAAGACTGCGCTTCCAACGTAGGGGGTGCAGCTTCAGTGCTTGGTCAGGGAACTGAGATCCCACGTACCCAGCAACGTTGCCCCAAAAAATAAAGAAGGAAAGCAGATCGGGTTTGGGAAGGATGCTGCTGCTGCTGCTGCTAAGTCGCTTCAGTCGTGTCCGACTCTGTGCGACCCTATAGACGGCAGCCCACCAGGCTCCGCCGTCCCTGAAATTCTCCAGGCAAGAATACTGGAGAAGGGTGGAGGGCCCTTAATTCCAGACTCAAAGGTTTCTATTAGAAAATAGTCCAAGTGACACTGATCACAGTCCTAGTTGGGCCAAGCTGTGGTGGGGGAAGGAGGATCCAGACGCAAACCACAGTGGCACTCCTGATCTCCAGCTGGGTGGGGTTCAGATCACTAACTAGGGTTGCCTTTCTGGACCACACACCTGACTTCCTTTGGCCCTGGGAACCTCAGTCCCAGAAGTGGTTGTTATGGTACATTTATGTTCCTGAATTCTTAAGTACTGCATAGAAGGATCCAGGCTTACAAAGAGGAAGGCAAGCTAGTTGTGTGAACCTAACTGGGCTCCATGTTTTAAACAGCTCATGCTCTCTCAAGTGCTTCCTTTGTGTTCCTATCCCAACCTCTGAAATTAACTGGCCTAGTACCTGATTTGTTAAACATGAATTAGAGAGTGAAATCAAGCAGTGATTTTAAAGAATACTTCTTATAATGGGCTCAGCCACATTACTGAAAGGAAGCCTCTCAGCATTGCATGCTGACATGGAGGGGGGCTGACTTGGTGAGGACGTGACAAACCTCTTGGTGCCACTGCAGTTTTCTGCAGGTAAAGCCTTGCTCTCTCTCCCTTCCCCACCCTCTTAATGGCCACCATGCCCTGCCAAGATGAGATACAGGAATTGTTGTGTTTTTTTTTTGCAGGTATTAACTCTTAAAAAAATTTTTTTTAATTGCAATATTGATTTACAGTGTTATGTTAGTTTCAGGTGTACAGCGAAGTGATTCAGTTTTATAAATAAATTTTCTTTTTCAGATTCTTTTTCTATACAGCTCATTACAAAATACTGAGTAGAGTTCCCTATGCTATATAGTAAATCCTTGTTGTTTATCTGTTTTATACATAGCCGTGTACATATGTTACTCCCAAATTCCTAGTTTATCCCCCCGCCCTCCCCCTTTGGCAACCGTAAGTTTGTTTTCTATGTCTGTGAGTCTGTTTCTGTTCTGTAAGTAAGTTCATTTGGAGATACAGGAGTTTTAGCTGTCTGCACCAATTCTGAGGTTCAGCCTGCAATCACAAACACAGGGAGCATGGCTTGATGTTATATTTGCTCAGTTTGCATAAGATGTGCTCAGAAAAACTTAGGGGGAAAATACGGGAGATGGAATGTTTTAGAATACAGCAAAGCAACATCTGGGCTCAAGGCAACCTCTCTGTTCCATCAGCCTTCTAGCATCTCACAGCTTGAGATGTTTGTTGGTTGTGTTCCCAAGGCACTGAATGCTCCTCCCACCCCAAGCCTAGTCCCTGTTATTTCCTGACTTGGGGCCCCAGCTTCTGCCCTGCTTGCCTGGGGAGGGGTCCACATCCGGAATGGACTGGCTGCCCTCAGATCCTTGCTATTGTGGTCCAAACTGTGTACCAGTCAGAGAGACATTCTTGGGAGTGGCCAGACATTATCTAGAGAATTCCAACCACTCCACTGAAGAGAAAGTCATTCACCTTGAGCCTTTAGAAGAGAAGTCTAGGCATCTGAAGTGGGGGCAGATGGCAGATACAGTTAAGACTAAGCTGAGACATACCTAAGAACTTAGAGTGAATTCTTAGATTCAGTGGGCCGTGGAACATCCTGTGTCTTGGAATGCAAAAAGGATGTTAATATTTGCTTCTTTATAGTGAACTTAAAAGAGGTGGACAAACCAGGGCTTAGAGCTTGACCCTGTCACTTCGTTGCTTTATGTCCTTGGGCAAGTTGTTGAAGCTCTGAGCCTCAATGTCTTTCTCTGCAAAACAGATTATACCCTACTTCAGGGTATTGCTGTGTGGCTCTCTTGAGATAATGTATGTAAAGGGCATAGTGAAATGCCTAGACATCATTGCTGCTGCTGCTGCTAAGTCACTTCAGTTGTGTCCGACTCTGTGCGACCCCATAGATGGTAGCCTACCAGGCTCCCCTGTCTCTGGGATTCTCAAGGCAAGAACACTGGAGTGGGTTGCCATTTCCTTCTCCAATGCATGAAAGTGAAGAGTGAAAGTAAAGTCGCTCAGTCGTGTCCGACTCTTAGCGACCCCATGGACTGCAGCCCACCAGGCTCCTCTGTCCATGGGATTTTCCAGGCAAGAGTACTGGAGTAGGGTGCCATCGCCTTCTCCAGCCTAGACATCGTAATGTTCAGTTAATAGTTGTGACCACTGTCATCCATAGCAGTTCTATTTCCTGTGAAGGAAACTGGCACACAACTGAGGCAGCGAGCTCATGGGAAGTGTTCCAGGATTCATTTAGGATATGTGGTGAGGTAGACAAAGAATCTTGGGGCTCATCTTTCTCGTGTGCTAAGTCCAACTGTTCCAGCTTCTTCAAGAGGCAAGATGGTAGTTAAAATTCCTGAGACCAGCAGCTTCACCACTTACTGCTGTATGTCTGGGGGACAAGTCACTTAAAAGTCCCTGGGTCTCAGTTTCCTGAGCTGTACAACAGCGCTAGGAAGAGGCCTGGCCTCCTAGGGTGGGTTTTGAGGAATAAACGTGATTCTGCTTTCAGATTGCTTAGTCCGATGCCTGGTATATCATAAATGCTCAGTGTAAGGTTTTCATCCTCTGATCATCGACCTCAGCCGACCCCTGAGGTCTCCTGGCTGCCCAGTTTGACAGGCACATATGCATCGCCAGCTCCAGGACTGCAGCTTCAGTCTTCGCTGATCACCAGCATTCCCGAGTGCTTCTGCCCGCAGCCGTGCTACCTGAGGATGCCCTGATTCCACAAGTATCTCTTTGCTCTCCCCAGTTTGTCCATGAATTTTCAAAAGTGCACATACCCTGTGGCCACCCGCCTCTGGCAAAACTTGAAAGCCCTATTACTGGCCTGCTGCCAGAGGACAGAGCAAGAGTGACCTGCCTGCCTTGTGTCCAGGGCCTCCCCTGCCCTGGGCAGGTGACAAGCTGCTTTCACGTGCTGTCTCTTAGGGAATCTGTGTTACAGCCTTAGAAGGGAGATGTGTTTGTTTCCCTTTGCTGCCATCATAAATTACCATAAATTTAATCAGGGTTGATTCCTTCTGGTGGCACATAAGGACAATCTGTTTCGTGTCTCCTCCTAGCTCCGAGTGTTGCCAACAATCCTTGGCACTTTTTGGCTTGTAGACGAATCGCTCCAATTTCCGTCTCTGTATTCACATAGAGTTTTCCTTTGTGTATGTCTTTGTATGTTCTTTCCTCTTATCAGAACACCGCACCTGTCACTGGACTGAGGGCTCACCCTAATCCGACATGACCTCATCTTAATCAGTTACATCTGCAAAGACTTGATTTCCAGATAAGGTCATATTTTGAGGTTCCCAGTGAATGTGAATTCTGGGGGAGAGACCCTTTCAGCCACCTCAGTAATTAGTATACCCCTTTCTTGTCTGGTTGCTCAGTCATGTCTGACTCTTTGCAACCCATGGGCTATAGACTCCCAGGCTCCTCTGTTCATGGGATTATTCTTGCAAGAATACTGAAGTGGGGGGCCATTTCCTCCTCCAGGGGGTCTTCCCAACCCAGGGATCTAACCCACATCTCCTGTGTCTCCTGCATTGGCAGGAGGGTTCTTTACCACCCAGCCACCTGGGAAGCCCATTATATACTGTTAATAAAGGAGTAACCCAAGTTTCAGAGAGGAGAAAATCCCTTACATAGCATCACACAGTTTGTGTGATACCAGAGGATTCAAACTGTGACCTTTTCTCTAGACTTGAGTTCTCCCCATTGGATCATCTTGCCACTCACAAGTAAGTAGAAAATAAAATAAGGAGATTAAAAAAAAAACTAAGGCAGCAAACTGGTGAGCAGCAGTTGGCCACTGGATCAAAGGCGGGCTCTGGAGGGTAAACAGGATGAACGGAGACTGTGCGAGTGAATGGGGACCCCTCCCCCCTTTTTTGTTTCTGGTTCTCAGACTTTATCCTGTTTCCATAGTTAGTATAACTTGTTGGCTTTCAAGCGCAGTGCTTGCTCCTGGGATTCCGCAGCCCTGCAGAGAGAATCCTCAGAAATGGGACCTGAAGTGCTGATAGTAAGCCAAGGGAAGGAGCACATTTCTTTGTGCAAAGTCAAATACCTTCTGTGACTCCACCTTGCCCTGACTAACTGCTAGTCAGTGTTTATCATGCATCCCCTTGGTGGATGGAGAAATTCCATGCTCTTCTTCTCTTGGAGAGGTTCCTTCCTGGCACTCAGAGCCACAGAAGCATGTGACTGGCCCTCAGCTTCCGGCAGAGCCAGGCTCAGGCTGCCCAAACCTTTCCCAGTATGTGGTCCAGCATAGCTGGCCCCGGGCGAGACTGGGAAGCACAGAGCTGTGGGCAAGGTAGTGGTGGTGGGGGTCGTATCACAGGCGCTCCCTGTTTCTGGCTAAAGCACGGGACTAGAGCAGAGTCAGAACCAGGGTAGGTCCTCGGAGTCAAGGGGGAGTTTCCCTTGGTTTGGGCTCAGTATCCCACGGAATCCCTGGCATCAGTTCACGTAGGACGTGGAGTCAGCAGATTTTATGGGCCTGGCTTGAGCTTTTCAAAGTGCTTCTTGGCTACCCACTTACACCCTGCTCTTCATCAGGCCAGTGTCCCCAACGCATGCGCCAATCCAGAGCAGTACACTCAAAATTGATCATCTGGACTGTCCTGGGGTCCTCTCTTCCTGCTCAAGCAAGTCAGAGTGAATTGGATCGGAGGTCTGTTTGCTGCACAGCCTGACTTTGTGCTTTCGAAGAAGCCTAAGAAAGTACCATTTGTGAGTTTTCAGGCTGTCGGTTCATAGTGACACTGATAAGCATGATGATGAGGCCTGTTGTGTGGATGAGAGTCTAAACCTTCTAGAGCCTTCCACTGGTTCCCTTGCAATCCACAGGTCCTGACTCAATAGGATCAGACCTCTTTTCTGTTGGTAAGTGGTAGATCCTTTTGCTGAGTTTTGTTCAAGCTCATCAGGTATTTCATGGAAGGGGTACCTTTGATTGTTGGGCTTTTCGTTCTTCTCCAGAGTTGTGAGTGTTGTCTTGGGGAAGTAAAGCCTTCCTGTGGGACATCTCTTGCCTTTGAGTGGAGAAGAACTTGGTGGGTGAGCTTGTAAAGAGGGCCCAGCTCCATGCTGAGTCCTCTTGCTGACCTCAGATGCTCAGGCCTGGCCTGAGGGCTGGAACTAGGTGACAGAGGGAGGGGATCCCGAGGCAGAAATGGCACTTGGGTCCAGGGTTAAAGATTGCTTTGCAGAATTATCCTGCATCCCATCTTCCCAACACTCCCTGTATTTATTTATTTTCTAAAAAAAATTTTTTTTGTTTTTTTGGCCACACTCCATGGCATGTGGGATTTTGATTCCCTGACCAGGCAGGGATCGAACCCTTACCCCCTGCATTGGAAGCAGAGTCTTAAACCACTGTATCGCCAGGGAAGTCCCAGCAGCATTACTGGGACATACTTTAAACATTAGTGAGATGTGGTGTTTTTGCTTACAGAAGACTAGACTTAGCAAACCCAAAATATTATTTTTAAAACTTGACTCAAAGCTTTGAACTACATTTCAAGAACAGAAAAAATTGATTCAAATTCACTGAGTCCCTGTTTGTGTATCTGTCCAGATGTCTGTCTGATAGGTGGATGGGAAGCTACTTGATTGACTCCACTGCACAATTAAATTGAGTGCAGCGCAAAAAAAAAAAAAAAGACTTGTTTAGAATAACAAATCAGGTCAGCCTCCAATTCTTGCCCTCTGCTTGCTAATCAGAGCTTGGAAAACTTTTTAATGGGGTTTTCCTATGACATATCCTGTCTGTGACACAGTTCATGAAACTCTATGACATTTGACTCCCAGAGAGGAATTTGGTTACTCATAGAGTGTTTCACAACTTTTCTGGGAATAGACAGCTCATGGAAGGAAAATGTCCATCTATAACAGATTACAGTGTCACACGATTGTGTAGTGTGAGCATATGATACATTATAGCATAAAAAGCATAACTTCCTCCAGGGAAGGTCACGTTTGAAGCACACTTGTCCATCGTGGCTGAGTAAAGGAGATGGAAATTGGAGATTGAGAGGTGTTGGAATACCTAACAAGTAGACAAGATGGTCTTTTTTAAGTCTGCATGTATTTCAAGGTCAAATTTGTAACATTTATTGATGTATGATTACTTTCAGTGATTACTTTTCTAATTATAAAATTAATACATGCTCAATAATACAAACCTTTATAAAAGTTATGTTTCACTTCAGCTTATCACTCTGCCCTCAGCATTGAGTTTCCCCATTCTCCAAGGTTGACCAGTTAATATATTGATGTGATTCTTTCAAATAATATGTATATAAATGGTATCCTTGGCTTTGAGAAAGTGATTAATCTTCAGGTGTATAATCTGCCATCATGGTCCCATATTTCCTTTTAGTTCTTGCCCATATCACTATTTATGTTTTAATGTACTTAATTTTTTTACAAGTTAATATATGCACATGGTTGAAAATTCAAAAGGTGTAGAAGGGAACACAGTGAAAAAAAGTACTTATACATTATACATACCTGGAAACTAATATAAATATGTGCATGTGTGCGTGCTAAGTCACTTAAGTCATGTACAATTCTGTTCACACCCATTTTTTTGTTAACAGCTACCTCACATGTCCAGTCCACCCCATTCCAGAGAAAACCATTGTTGTCTCTTTGACAGTTACGCTTTCTGGGAAGATGCCCTGGAGAAGGGAGAAGGCAAGAGAGAAGGACCATTCTAGTCCTCTTGCCTGGAAAATGCCATGGACGGAGGAGCCTGGTGGGCTGCAGTCCATGGGGTCGCTAAGAGTCGGACACGACTGAGCGACTTCACTTTCACTTTTCGCTTTTATGCAGTGGAGAGGGAAATGGCAACCCACTCCAGTGTTCTTGCCTGGAGAATCCCAGGGACGGGGAAGCCTGGTGGGCTGCTGTCTATGGGGTCACACAGAGTCAGACACAACTGAAGCGACTTAGCAGCAGCAGCAGCAGCCCTAGAGAAGGGAATAGCAACCCACTCCAGTAGTCTTGCCTAGAGAATTCCATGGATAGAGGAGCCTGGTGGGCTATAGTCCATGGGATTGCAAAGAGTTGGACACCAATGAGTGACTAACACACATACACACATCTATTACATATACATTAGATACACCTAGAAACTAATACAAATATATATAAACTATATGGTCACCTTCATTTTTTGTTAACAACTAAAGTAGCATGGCATGTACACTGTCCTGTACCACTTGTCACTTAACAGTAGATCTTTGAGATTGTTCGATGCCAGTTCTCAGAGAGCCGGGAGCTGTACTCTTAAAGGTTGCATATAATATTCCATTTTATGGATAGTCCAGGCCTCTAACTTGTAGTCTTTTATTTGGCCACCTCATGCGAAGAGTTGACTCATTGGAAAAGACCCTGATGCTCAGAGGGCTTGGGGGCAGGAGGAGAAGGGGACAACAGAGGGTGAGATGGCTGGATGGCATCACTGACTCGATGGACGTGAGTCTGAGTGAACTCCGGGAGTTGGTGATGGACAGGGAGGCCTGGCGTGCTGCAATTCATGGGGTTGCAAAGAGTCGGACACGACTGAGCGACTGAACTGAACTGAACTGATTATTGCAAGAAGTGTGGCATTGAAGATCTTTGGATAGAGGTCATTTTATACACATGCCGCTATACCTGAGTATAAATGCTTGAAAGTAGAATTACTGGGTGAAGAACATTGCATATTTTAAAGCTGGATGCATATGCCAAATTGCCGTGCAACTTCATGGGATTGGACGAGGGTACTTTTTTCTTCCCTTACTGATAACTAATTTTCTTGGTGAAAAATGTATCTCATAGTTTAGCTTTTCTTTTATGTGAGTGGGATTAGGAATCTTTTTCTAAGAATAATGTATATATTTTTTGTGTGTCAGCTATTTTCCGTGTCTTTTGTCCATTTTTTGTGTTTGGGTTGTTAGTCTTTTACCTATGGTTTGTACAAATTCTTTATAAATCATGAATATTAAACTCTTGTGACATGTTGTAACTATTTTCTCAGTTTATTTCGATTTTAGCCACCATTCACTGAGTCCTTTTATTGTAGGACAAAGCCCCTAGTGGTCATCGTACTTCATGTCAGCTCCCTAAGGTAGCAGAAGTTTTGTATCCTTTTTTACAGAGAGAGGCCCAAGTGTGTTGGATACCAAAGCCCATTCTTAACCAGAACTTTGTACCCCTCTATACACAATATATTAATATAGCATCATTCCAGGTTGCCAGGTACTTTTGGAACTATCCTTTCTAAAGTTTGACCAGCATTCCATCAGTTCAGCAAATTGCAGTTTTCAGGTGCTGATTTTAATGACCACACATTTTCACTGCCGGCAGGTTTTTACTTTTCTAGACAAAATTGCCATCGATGCATTTCTCCTAAAGCTTTGCTCTCCAAGATGCACCATAATGGCACCAGTATTCCTGCAGGAGATAAGGGTACAGTGTCTGAAGGAGCTAACAGAGGGACCTTTTGAATCTATGATCCTTGATGGAGGGACCCAAAACAGACTCAGGGCAGAAATGAGGTTCCCAGCTTAGGG
The DNA here is from genome assembly GCF_000754665.1 of Bison bison bison. Taxonomy (NCBI): domain Eukaryota; kingdom Metazoa; phylum Chordata; class Mammalia; order Artiodactyla; family Bovidae; genus Bison; species Bison bison. The sequence goes on from NW_011494755.1 coordinate 6,617,173, forward strand.
GTACTGTACTGGCCTTCTAGACTTTTCAGCCCCTTTCCCATGCATGGTCACCACTAGCTGCCTCTGGTTGTGGAATGAAGCATACCATATATTTCGATTCCAGATTCTCCTCCATTCGAAAGCCGCCTTTTTGATCTCTACTGGAGGCAGGTTAGAGGGTGCAGTGGAAAGGCGAAGGGCAAGGAAGTTGGTGAGCGATTCCTTTTTCTGTAGAATTGTATTTCTTCCAGGAATAAATGCGACCATGGTACATGATGGGTGGTCTGTACTTTCTCGTGTGTTCTCCCACACCCCCTGCTCTGTGGCTTTCAGGGTCCTGAACACTGAGGAGGTGCCACTGAGTCTAGATTTCCTGCAGCCTTTTAAGGGAAGTTACCATTCTGTTCCTGTATCATCCCTTTTCTCTCGATAAATTAAGGTCTGGTTATGTTAGCTTCCCATGTGCCTGTGCTCAGTCGCTCAGTTGTGTCCAACCCTGCGACCCTTTGGACTGTAACCAGCCAGGCTCTTCTGTACGTGGGATTATCCTGGCAAGAATACTGGAGTGGATTGCCATTTCCTCCTCCAGGGGAATCTTCCCAACCCAGGGCCAGGGCTAGAACCCGCATCTCCTGCATTGGCAGGTGGATTCTTTTAGCAGGGCCTCCTGGGAAGTCCCTTAGTTCCCTACACTTCAAGCCAATTAGAGATTCTTCTGGGTAAACAGCTCCTATTTTAAATTGTAAGTATTCCCATCAAATTTATGTCTAAGTGCAAATTCCTTTAAACCCCTTGGCTCCATGCTGAGATGTGGCACCTTTTGGAGGTGGGACTGGAAGGAGGCACCCCCCTGAAGGGGGGGAGGGCAGCAGCCCAGAAAGGAGGAGGCGTCCATAGCCATTTAGAAAGGACATGTGGAGATGCCCCAGCTGACATCTGAGGAAGCTGATGTCAGAAGGAAGGCCCAAGCTTCCTTCAGCGTGTTGCTTGAATTAGGTCTCGGAGCAGTTTGAAAAGCTGCCAACTTCCATCTTCTCTGCACCGTGGAGAGGGTGCCTACCCCATGCTGACCTCACCCCTCCCTATTTTACAGTTCCAGGCAGCAGGCTGGGTAGGACCATTTGAAGCCAGCCTCTCCCTCCATTGTCTGCTGCATCTCAGCAAGTCCATTTGGAACATTCTATCACACTGAAGGTACATAAATGGGATGGCTCTATTTAGCAGAATAAACTCCATCAACTAAAGAGATAAAGTTCTGACCAGGGGAATGTCAGAGACAGAGCGGAGTTCCTTCCCGGAATCCTTGAAATCTCTTGGCAAAGGTTTTGAGCAGTTTCAAAGAAAGCAGCTGCCCCCATCTGCTATCTGGCTTTCTCTTGACACTGCCCTCATGGTCACCAGGCTCAGAACGATCCTGGGCTTCACCTCTGTCCAGGGGCCATGCCAGTGTCACAGAACAACAGAGTTTAGGGGCAGAAAGGAGATGCAGTTGGAAGGGTTCATCTAGCTTGGCTCCTTTATTTTACAGAGCAGAAAACAGACCCAGAAGAAAAGCCTGGTCTTCCTAGGGTCATGGAGAAGCAGGCATGTGGTTTCAAAGGCAGTCTGTTACTGCCTGCAATTTGCTTTTTAATTCTTCCCCTTTGATTCTTAGCCTACTTGCTGGGTCTGCTCCATCCTGAACTGCCATGGGTGCCTTCCAGGGGACAGAGCCCTGCCTCATGGGTGGGATTTGTGGATTCCAGCCAGATCTCTGTTCCCAACCAGCTGTGTGACCCGGGGGAGGGCGTGACTCCTGAGGCTGAGGCCCGCCCCTTGGTGGAATGGGTGAGGATCTCCACCTTGCAGCTGGTCAAAGGAGGGTAGAGAGAAATTATGTGAGTGTGTGTGACCCAGGGTGGCCCCCAGGAGGCGGGCAGTAGACCTTCGCTGAGTGACGATCGCAGTAGCATTGATGACCTTCCCACCCCAGCTGCTCGGTCCTCACAAATTGCACTTTGCTTCCCAGCCAACCAGGACCAAGTTTCCAAAGCGATTCCTTGCTCCCAGTGCAGGGCACCTCAGAGACTAAAACAGATCAGGCTACAGCAGCTGGAGAATTAAACTGGCAGTGCAGTTTGTTTTCATAAACTCAGAAAACCACCCCCAAACGTGGAGTCTGTGATGCGAGGGAGGAGGATGGACATGTAGCCTCGAAGTGTAGATACTGCTGGATTCTGCTCTGTCCCTTCCCATCGGGAGACACCCCCCACCCACCCATCTCGCTGCCTCTAGAATCATCCCCTGCTAACAACTCAGGTGACTGCGTTTGTAATTTTGTGGTTTCCATCTAGCTTGCCAACTTCATTTCTCCCTCTGCCTCTGAGAACAAACCATTTTTTCTGGAGCATCTTGCAACAGAGCATTTTTCCTAATTTTACCATATTTTTGCAGCCAGAGGGAGGGGTATGTGGTGTGTACCAATATGAGTGATGCATGTGCATATGTGTGTGTGCACAGGTGTGCGTATGTGTGAGCATGGGTATTGCTTTGCTGGGCCTGTTGCGACAGCAGACCACAAAGTGGGCAGCTGAAGCAACAGAAATTTATTGTTGCACAGTTTGGAGACAAGACATGTCAAACCACGGTGTTGGTGGAGTTGGCTTCTTCGAGGGCTATAGGGAAGGCTTGTTCAAACCCCTCTTCTTGGTTGACGGACCCGTCTTCTCTCCCGGCCGCTTCATATTCTTTCTAGGCGTGCCTCTGTGTCTAAAGCTCTTCTTTTTATAAGGACACTAGTCACACTGGATTATCACACTTGACTTGATAACCTCTGTAAAGACCTTTGAAGTAGTTTGAGGTCCTGCATGTTAAGACTTCTGGAGAAGACAATGGCACCCCACTCCAGTACTCTTTCTTGCCTGGAAGATCCCATGGACGGAGGAGCTTGGTGGGCTGCAGTCCATGGGGTCGCTAAGAGTCGGACACGACTGAGCGACTTCACTTTCACTTTTCACTTTCATGCATTGGAGGAGGAAATGGCAACCCACTCCAGTGTTCTTGCCTGGAGAATCCCAGGGACGGGGGAGCCTGGTGGGCTGCCGTCTATGGGGTCGCACAGAGTTGGACACAACTGAAGCGACTTAGCAGCAGCAGCAGCATGTTAGGACGTCAACTTACGAAGTTGGGTTTGAGGGAACCCAATTCAACTCATAACAATGTGCATGTATATCTGTGTGTTTGTGTAATAAACCATGACATCTCAAACTCCAGTCAAGAATGTATCTGCTACTTAGGTACTAGCACTTTAAGAGCACATGCAGTACTCCCTGGTGGTACAATGGTTGAGAATCCGCCTGCCAGTGCAGGGGATATGGGTTTAATCCCAGTCCAGGAAGATTCCACATGCCCTGGAGCAACCAAGCCCGCACATCACAACCGCTGAAGCCCACTTGCTCTTGAAGCTGCAAGAGCACATATGATTTCCTCTTTTGCCAACACGGGAGATTTAAAACAATTTTTTACACACTTTGTGGGTATACTGGGGCAGGTGTGAGTATGTAGTGGGTCCTGGTACCACTCCTGCCTCTTGGCTCGAAATCACTTCTTCATGGAGGGCCGTGCCTTGCTCTCTCATTCCCGAGCAGAGCAGTGGCAATCTGGGTTTGGGATGTCCTCTCCACATTTTACTTTAGACCCTAAGTAGCATCTTTAAATGTATTTGGCCCTACAGTAGAACATTCCAGTTATTCCAAAGGGCGGGGCAGCCTAACATCAGAGTTTCCATAGCATAGCGCTCCCTGGAGACTTGGGTATCACCCAGTCACCGAGAAACTCCCGGATATTTCTAAATAAAATTCAGCTCATTAAAAATGTCATGTGGATGTTGTAAACAGTTAAAGTACACTAAACATTAAGCTTCCCTGGTGGCTCAGAGGGTAACGTGTCTGCCTGTAATGCAGGAGACCCGGGTTCAATCCCTGGGTTGGGAAGATCCCCTGGAGAAGGAAATGGCAACCCACTCCAGTATTCTTGCCTGGAAAATCCCATGGACGGAGAAGCCTGATAGGCTACAGTCCATGGGGTTGTAAAAAGTCGGACACGACTGAGCGACTTCATTTCATACACTTAGCTTCCTTGTCAAAAGAGACTGCCCGGGCTTCATCCATGCTGGTGACTCCTTCCCAGACTTGTGTTCCCGGGAGAGTCACAGGGATCTGCGATGCTGACCTGCCACCGTCTTTGGACTGTTCGCTGCTTCACCAGGGTGGCTGCTCCCAAACTGACCCCAAATAGATGGCCCCACGGGACTATACTTGATATCTGTCCTCCTTTTTCTATGTAGTTCACTGTGAATCTCTGTGCTCTTTGTCTCTTCTAAAATCTTAACGGAAGAAAATGAGTTCTGCATGGCCCTGATAGCCCTGGGATTCTGATTGACTTTCCAGTCAGCCAAAACCCTAAATTATGCCCCAGACTTTGCAGGTTAACCCAGGGTTCTGGGTGACCAGGTGAGTGGAAACTCGTCCACCCTGAGGCAGTGCTGGGAACCACTCATTAACGAAACATGAGCCTTAGTGTGTTGTGCTAAGGGTCTGCTTCTCTGGTGAAAGAGCGAGGGATGTATGTGAGGCAGTTGTGCCTCCCCAAGGCACACGTGGATCTTTTCTTTTTTTCTTCGTGGCAGAAGATACTAGTTAGCCCTGAGAAAGGGGAAACCACTCCCCCCAGACATCCCATGAATTTAGCACTCATCCCTGTCTTCAAGTTCTGTCCCATTTCAACATGGGATATAATGTAACCACTGAAAATATATCAGACCCTGACCCTTAAAGGACATAGAAAGTGCTTGTGAGATAATGTGAAGTGAAAAAAAAATTTGGCTACAAGATTGCCTATAGTGTGGTCTCAACTCTATGAAATACCTATTTCTAAAAGGAGACTGCATGATTAGCTCCCTTCCTCTGAGTAGAGGGAAAATGAATGACTTTTATTTTCCAAATTTTCTACAGTGAGCATTTATTATTTTATACACACATATATAAACCCTAAAACGAAGTTGCTCAGTCATCCGACTCTTTGTGACCCCATGGACTGTAGCTTACGAGGTTCCTCCATCCATGGAATTTCCCAGGCAGGAATATTGGAGTGGGTTGCCATTTCCTTCTCAAACACACATACGTAAGCTGTCCTAAGAAGTTCCTCTAACTGGATGCAGTCTGTTTACCTGGATCTTCAGGATCTGTGAGTTTGTTTGTTTGTTGTTTTTTTTTTTGCTTTGCTGCCTTTAACATCACTGAGATATTCATTCCCTGCCTGCCCAAGGCCCATATCTAACTTTCCAAGAAGACAGCCCTAACTGGTTCCTTTGAGCATCACTAGCCTCCCACCTTCCCACTCAGCCCTGGACGCAGGGAGTGAACGAGCGCGCGGCCTCTGGCTGACTGGCTGCTGCCCTCCAGGCTCGGGCCAGCTAGGGAGGGGCCGGACCTCTTTGAAGGGGGTTAAAGTCCTTCTTTGTGTGAATGGCCTTTGAGGGAGCGGAGGGAGGGCCAGCCGTGACCTCACAGTCTTCTGTCAGGAGACTCAGAAGGAATTTGTCCAGCTTGAGCCAGGGCGCAGGAAACTGCCTGGAAAAAGAGGCAGTTCTGAGCGGGGACGTGTGAAGCGGGCACTCTGGGCAGGGTAAGCCGAGTCTGCTGACCTAACTTACTGTCCTTTGCTTTCTGATCTGCAAGGAGAGGGTTCCCTCGTGAGGCCAGAGTCTTTATGGAGGAGGCACTCAGGGCGGGGACTGCAGCGCTGTGCTGTGGACGCCTTTCCTGCTGGAGAGAGAGTGGGCAGCCGGGCTTGGACAGGAGACTTGCTCCTTTTCTTACTAATCTTGTCAGACTCCCAGCTTTCATGCTAACCGGCAGAGCAGGAGCTCCGCACCATACATACAGCGCGGGCAAAGGCGCACACCTCCTTTTTTGCCAGATAATGCTTTGAAGATGGTGCATGAGTATGTGCCTGTGCATGCCTGAGTGTGTGTGTGTGTCCCCTTTTCCACATCAGAACCAAGTGGCCCACCAGTCCTGGTGACTGTTTATCTTGTTATTTAATCTACAAGCCCCCATTGCAGAATGTGGCACATTCATAGAGTGACTTGAGGCTTTGCGGGGGAACATGTATCCCCATATGCTTGGGACCCAGGGCTATGGGAAGAAAACTGCATCAGCTCTCTTCCTAAGTACAGGACTCATCCGTGGACAAAGAGTTAATCTCGAAAGCCTCTGGCACCGTTTGCTCCTGGCTCTGCGTTCACACTGTGGATTTTTTGCCGGGTCCACGGTGGAGCCCAGCTTTTGCTGTCTGCCATTACTGGTTGGCCAGGCCTGAATCCAAGATCCCGAACTATTTTAAAACTAAGAAGGACACAGCTAAGTTATACAGGACTAAAGCCAGGGACTTGCTTTCAGCAGAATCAGTTACCCTAGAAATTTCAGGCTGCAGGAGCCAGAGTTCCCTCTGTGGCCTTGACCTTGGTTTATTCTGGAGGTGGGGGACTGTTCTATGAGATAGTTTCAGAGTGAAAAGGGTCTTCTGTGGGAAGAGCATCTGAGGACTCCTTGATAAAGAGCTTGGAGTGTATCCCATCAAGGAAGAAGCAAAACTTGCCTTTCTTGGAGATGAAATAAGTCATCTCGCCTCATTCAGGGGAAATCTCCCAGTGCTTCTCAGTCCCTTTGGTAGGGAATGGGTCTCCAAGTGACTGAAGAAAATAAGCCTTTCACTAGCTGCTGCAGAAGAGGCAACAGCTTCTTTCCTTGCCTCCTCCCATCACACCCCCATCACACATACACTTTTTCGTTTCTTTCAGAGAGAGCCCAAGCTGTAAATGTGTTCATCAAACCACACCTTAACATCTTCCAGATGTGCAGCCTGACATCTGAGCCACTGACTTTTCAGCAGGGTGAAGGGGATGCTATTAATAGGGCAGGCTGCAGTCGTGGGGAGATTCCCCTTACATTACAAAGGGACCACTTCTTTATCAGGATTGCCATCGAGTCAAGACATAGCCCAGCCTTGTTTCCAATGGAAGGGGGTTCCAGAAGTGTTTTTGTGCCGTCGTCTGCAAGCCTGGACCTGAGACCTGAGCCAGAGAGAATAGCAGGAGGGTGATTGCTAAGTTGACCAAGACCATAGAAGCTCTCAGAAAGAAAAGCTGAGCCTGTAGGAACAGAAAGTTCTTTTTAGGACTGTCAGAGTCACATTTAGCCATAATGGCTTCATGGCAGGAGGTCAGTGGAATGGGGTGGGGTGGGGGGAGGAAACCCTAGAGGCAGAGTTAGTATTAGCCCTCTCTATTAGGGGTCATGTCATTATCCCTGAGCCCATCCAGTCTAAATTTAGCTGTAAGTACCCTGGAATGCTGGGGGTCTTAGATCTGCCTCTTGTCAGCCAGGAGCTGGGTCTCTGGCCTCCTTGGGGAGTGGCCCGCCTCCTGGCTTCCCACGGTCAACACCAGCCTGTAAGCCTTTGGTGTTACAGGCCGGAAGACGCTCTGCTGGGGTGGGGTGGGGCGAGAGGAAGTTCTGCCTGGGACTGGAATGCGGTCCAGGTTAACTCCGGGGTCTCGCCCCTCCACTTCCTGGCCCAGAAGCCTGGAGCCCAACCCAGGAAGCAAGCCATCCTCAGACATTCCCACTCTCTGTACCTTCACAGGGGTGGGTGGAAGGGGCCACTCAGAGTCCCAGCGGCTTCTCTAGTTGGGGTGGGGGTGGGAGAGGAGGTGCAGGCCAGCTACTGAGGAACCCTGGTGCTCCCAGCTTCCCTCATCCGTTCTCAGCCTGCCCCGTCTGCCACCTTGAACAGACCAGGCGGTTTCCTTCTAGTTACTGTTGTAGCACTCTCTCCACTTGCTGTCTCTGCTATCTTTATGTGAATCTGTCCTCTCTCTCTGTCTGCAAGGCTGTAAGCTCCCTGCTGCAGCGTGAGGTGCACTCCAGAGCCCTAGGGTCCTCCCAGGGCCCTGGCACAGGGCTTGTCACTCTACAGGTTCTCAGGACGCACCGCAGAGATCCACTGTTACCTCTTCAGCCTCTGTGCTCCCCTTCCACGCTCCTTGGGTTCCCTCAGGCTTCGGTCTGTCTCCCCTAGACCTCCGGACTGGTGCTCCACCCCATGCCTCCACGGCTGATGAACCTCAGCAGCCCCGGGTGGACATCTTCCCAGTGTCTGGGCATCATCCCCCTGCCAGGTCGCACCCTCTCCTCCCATTTGCCATCCTGATGTGGAAACTTTAGCCAGAAAATAAAGAGTCCTGAATAAACCATTAACAACAGCCACTCATGGCCTATGGAACACAGCAGTTGTGCCCTGTGTCTTAAAAACTCGACTTAGGAAAGAGAGGCAGGACAAGAAAAGGAAACAGATGCCCTCTGGTTCCACAGCCATGAGGGAGTTTTTCTTCGTACGGTGCCCCTCTTCCTAGGCCAAGAATGAGTTCATACTTTTGGTGGAACTTTAAAGTAACTAGATTAAAGGATCAGGTCACTTATTACCTGGGGAAATGTGTTTCTAATTTAAATACCGTGGCTTTAGTAGGAAGTAATCTGGGTTATTCAGAGCAGAGAAACCTGCTTGTGCAGCAGGCGGCTGATGTTTGAATGAATTTGGGTCACACAGTGCATTTAGGCTAGGCGCCTGGGAAGCTGGTGACAGACATCGTTAACAGTAGAGTGTTGTGTTAGTTGCTCAGTCGTGTCCAACTCTTTGCGACCCCATGGACCGTAGCCTGCCAGGCTCCTCTGTCCGTAGCATTCTCTGTCCATGGGATTCTCTAGGCAAGAATATTAGAGTGGGTTGCCACTCCCTTCTCCAGGGGATCTTCCCAACCCAGGGATCGAACCCAGGTCTTCTGCATTGCAGGGGGGTTTCTTTACCGTCTGAGCCACCAGGGAAGCTCAAGAGTAGGGTAGGGAGGTAGAGAAGTGACAAGCACAACAGACTGGGGAAGTGAGTAGAAGCATCTACTTCTCACTTGACCTTGTAGCAAAGGACACCTTTCTGGCGTCCCCCTGGGCCCAGCCAGATCTGCTAAGGAAGATGCATTGCCTTCAAGTTCTTTCTGTGCCTGATGTCCCCAGCCACAGGCCCAGGTAGGTGTCCTGGGAAGAAAGAGCACACAGTCATCCGTGGCCTAACTGAGCAGGCTGCAGGGCCCTGGTGTATCCTCTCTGCAAATCAAATGGCTCCTAGCACCTCACCTGTGCTGCTAACTGGTGCTGGGGACAAGTCGCAGCCTTGTCCACTGCCATGACTGTGATGTGGGATTTCAAGTTTTGCCTCTGGATGGCATCACAGGAAGCAGAGGACCCGCCGCAGAGGCCAGATCCGCACACTGAGCAGGAGGTCCGCATCCCCAACTCTATCCAGAGGGTCCTGCAGGTAGAGCAGAAGACAGGAACTGAAACTTAGGTCTCCAGGGTATCTGGTTGGTTTTGAAAGGGGTCCTCGACTTGTGAAGCCCAGTTGTATACTGTGACTTCTAGAGATTCAAGTGTGCAAACCATCAGCCCGAAAGTCACGCAAATGATCTTCAGATCCATACACCTTCATAAGACTTCCCTTGTCATTTTGGAAGCTTCCAGTCATGGAGAACACCTTTTGAGGTACTGGGATAGAATTCAGAAGAACTGACCTTCCTTCAGGTCCTGGCTGTGCCATTTATTAGCCAGGGGATCCTGGGACAATCTCTCTAAACCTCTTTTTTTGGTTTTGTTTTAATTTTTACTTTTTTAAATTATGAAAGTGTGATAACACATTTATATGAGACTTAGAAAATACAGAACAAGGTTACATATAGTTCCACTATGTGCATGCATGCATTGTCGCTTCAGTCGTGTGCTACCCTCTGGACTGTAGCCCGCCAGGCTCCTCTGTCCATGGGATTCTCCAGGCAAGACACTGGAGTGGGTCGCCACACCCTCCTCCAGGGGATCTTGGAACCTACATCTCTTATGTCTCCTGCATTGGCAGATGAGTTCTTTACCACTAGCACCACCTGGAAATTAATTGGGAGTTTCAATATCAAACTCTCAAAAATTAATAGGATGAATATACAGAGAGGTAGAAGGATATATAATACACTTGATCTAAACCTTTTATTCTCGCCTTAATTATGCCAATTAGCACAAGCCTCAGGGGCCCTTTGGAGAAGGCAAAGGCACCCCACTCCAGTACTCTTACCTGGAAAATCCCATGGATGGAGGAGCCTGGTAGGCAGCAGTCCATGGGGTCGCTAAGAGTCGGACATGACTGAGCGGCTTCACTTTCACTTTTCACTTTCATGCATTGGAGAAGAAAATAGCAACCCACTCCAGTGTTCTTGCCTGGAGAATCCCAGGGACGGGGGAGCCTGGTGGGCTGCCATCTATGGGGTTGCACAGCGTCAAACACAACTGAAATGACTTAGCAGCAAGGGGCCCTTGGGAGTTAAAGAGAGCTAAACTGGAGGAGAGCAGGTGCCTATGGAACGTGGGATTTCTGATTAGATCCTGGCTGACCATTCTTGGCGTATGTGTTCCAGATTAGGGTGTCTGCTCCTGGAATGTAATTTAAGCTAACTTCAGACATACACACACACAGCTATATTATATTGTGTCTGCCTGAGTATTTTAAAGTAAATTGTAGACATCCTGACCAGCTGTTAGCTATTCTGGGAAACCAGGAGGCCAGCAGGGCAGGCAGATATTACATGCCAGATTGTTAGGTCTCCACCTAGAGATTCAGTCCCCCTCCACCTGGGGAAATTCGATCCTTGGGTTGGGAAGATCCCCTGAGGAGAAATGGCAACCCACTCCAGTATTCTTGCCTGAGGAATCCCATGGACAGAGGAGCCTGGCAAGCTATAGTCCATGGGGGTCAAAAAGAGTCAGAACTGAGTGACTGAGCACACAGGTACACATGCGTACTCTATTTCAGAAAAGCTTAACAGTCCATTTAATGAATGTTCATTTTATCTGAATTTGGAGTCAGGCTAACCTTATCTGAAGCATGGAGAAAATTCTGGTCTTATCTTCAAAGGGAGCAGTGAGTATTTATTGGTTTAAATATGACATCATTTAATTGCACCAACCCACTCCAGTGTTCTTGCCTGGAGAATCCCAGGGACGGGGGGAGCCTGGTGGGCTGCCGTCTATGGGGTCACACAGAGTCGGACGTGACTGAAGCGAATTAGCAGCAGCAGCAGCAGCAATGACATCAAACCCAGACTCCTGCCAGATCCTTGCACAGAGGGGTTCCTAGGCCACTTTCACTCACCTGGTACAATGATGTGGTGGCTTTGATCACATCAGGCCATCCAGCACAAAGGTAAATTCTGCCTGCTGAGACAGAACTCAGGAATTTGCTCTTTGGTTATAATTGTTCCCTAACTTTACAAAAACTCAGGAACTCTGAGGCAGAAGTGTAAGCCAGCAATGCTGAGTTGTTTATCTCTTTAAGGACTTCTGCCCTAATTAGGGTTTAGAACTCTGTTCCCTGAGATAGATAGAATCAAGTCTCAGGAAGAATTTTCTGAATTTGTGGAAAGGAGCTGAGGCCTCATGTAACTAACAGGAAGGAGAGCCTCTTTCCTGTTTACACTCCACAGTGTCTAGATTTTTGTGGACAGTATTGGAAAGCAGTCACCTCAGATTACACTGAGACTCCAAATTTGCCTGTAATTAGCATTTTTAAAATGTTTGCCACATCTCAGACATAACTGGTGAGACTCATTATTTCCAACTCAAGGCTAAAGCTGTTTAGTTTTGTTTTTGATATTGCAAAAATGTACTGTCAAATGATGTTCTCAAGATATTTAAACTTTTGAATTGGGACAGTTGTTGCTAGTTCAGAATATATCCTTGGAAAAAGGATAGAGTTTTTAAAGTTCTTAAAAAAAAAAAAAAAGAAGCTGTAGAGCATCTGCTCCTTCATTATCTGATGTGAGAACCATGAAGCATCCAGGAGAAGGGGATGATGCTGACAAAGTGTTCCTGGGGATGCTGTGGAGACAGGCTTAGTTACTCCAATCTCTGTGATCAGCAACAAGAGGTTAATATAGGCAAGTGTTTCGCTTCACCTGACCAGACTAAGTAAACCCCAAAATAGATTTATGACTTCCTAGGAAGTATGGGAAATCCAGTTTTTGTTAAGAAAAGGGTGTTGTCTCCTGGAACTTATTGTTGCTGCTAATTTCATCATGGCCCTAAAGAATAAGCCTCCTGCATTTTAAATGAATGAATCCATGACTAACTGAACTATAGAATTAATTACATGCCTTTCTGCTTCTTTCAATGTCACAGTGCCCTTTTTCTTGTCATGTCAACTATTGTAAAGTGTTTTCTGTTTCAGTAGAGCAATATTTTTCACCATATTTCAGTCCCAGCAGCTTCCTACTATTTTCCTACCTATTTTCCCTCCCCAAAGCCAAAGGGATAGAAGGAAAGCTCTACTTACTCCCATGAAAATATTAGCAGTGAATCATTGGCCAAATGAAGCCGCAGGTGGGAGCGTCATGGCAGTCTGATTTTCACCATAGCAGTACTGTGTCTCTTTTTGTTGCTCAGCTTTCCATAGAGCAGGCTAATTTTGACCTAGGTTTTCCTGACGTTTGAACGGCAGCCAATAAGTTTCACGCATTCAAATTTCCTGTAATTCTTAAATGACGTAGAAGTTACTGACAATCTCTTTAACAGAAGAATGTTTAATTAATGTTCTTTAAAGGACAGTAGCAGTTGTCTTTGTCATGTCTTTTTAGTTCATTCTAAAGGGTGGCTCAGTGGTAAAGCATCTGCCTGCTAATGCAGGAGACACAGGAGATACAGGTTTGATCCCTGGATTGGGATGATCTCCTGTAGGAGGAAATGGCAACCCACTACAGTATTCTTGCCTTGGAGAATCTCATGGACAGAGGAACCTGCTGGGCTACAGTCCATGGGTTCACAAAGAATCAGATAGGACTGAGTGAGTGAGCTAAGATAAAAGAGCCACTAGTTAACGGTGGTCCCAAATAAAATAAAGATCAGATCAGATCAGTCGCTCAGTCGTGTCCGACTCTTTGCGACCCCATGAATGGCAGCACGCCAGGCCTCCCTGTCCATCACCAACTCCCGGAGTTCACTAAGACTCATGTCCATCGAGTCAGTGATGCCATCCAGCCATCTCATCCTCTGTCGTCCCCTTCTCCTCTTGTCCCCAATCCCTCCCAGCATCAGAGTCTTTTCCAATGAGTCAACTCTTCGCATGAGGTGGCCAAAGTACTGGAGTTTCAGCTTTAGCATCATTCCTTCCAAAGAAATCCCAGGGCTGATCTCCTTCAGAATGGACTGGTTGGATCTCCTTGCAGTCCAAGGGACTCTCAAGAGTCTTCTCCAACACCACAGTTCAAAAGCATCAATTCTTCAGCGCTCAGCCTTCTTCACAGTCCAACTCTCACATCCATACATGACCACAGGAAAAACCATAGCCTTGACTAGACGAACCTTTGTTGGCAAAGTAATGTCTCTGCTTTTCAATATGCTATCTAGGTTGGTCATAACTTTC
>NW_011494755.1:6630802-6651497 GCF_000754665.1 Bison bison bison
ACTCTCAAGAGTCTTCTCCAACACCACAGTTCAAAAGCATCAATTCTTCAGCGCTCAGCCTTCTTCACAGTCCAACTCTCACATCCATACATGACCACAGGAAAAACCATAGCCTTGACTAGACGAACCTTTGTTGGCAAAGTAATGTCTCTGCTTTTCAATATGCTATCTAGGTTGGTCATAACTTTCCTTCCAAGGAGTGTCTTTTAATTTCATGGCTGCAGTCACCATCTGTAGTGATTTTGGAGCCCAGAAAAATAAAGTCTGACACTGTTTCCACTGTTTCCCCATCTATTTCCCATGAAGTGATGGGACCGGATGCCATGATCTTCGTTTTCTGAATGTTGAGCTTTTTAAGCCAACTTTTTCACTCTCCTCTTTCACTTTCATCAAGAGGCTTTTTAGTTCCTCTTCACTTTCTGCCATAAGGGTGGTGTCATCTGCATATCTGAGGTTATTGATATTTCTCCCAGCAATCTTGATTCCAGCTTGTGTTTCTTCCAGCCCAGCATTTCTCATGATGTACTCTGCATATAAGTTAAGTAAACAGGGTGACAATATACAGCCTTGACGTACTCCTTTTCCTATTTGGAACCAATCTGTTGTTCCATGTCCAGTTCTAACTGTTGCTTCCTGGCCTACATACAAATTTATCAAGAGGCAGGTCAGGTGGTCTGGTATTCCCATGTCTTTCAGAATTTTCCACAGTTTATTGTGATCCACACAGTCAAAGGCTTTGGCATAGTCAATAAAGCAGAAATAGATGTTTTTCTGGAACTCTCTTGCTTTTCCATGATCCAGCGGATGTTGGCAATTTGATCTCTGGTTCCTCTGCCTTTTCTAAAACCAGCTTGAACATCAGCAAGTTCACGGTTCACATATTGCTGAAGCCTGGCTTGGAGAATTTTGAGCATTACTTTACTAGCGTGTGAGATGAGTGCAATTGTGTGGTAGTAGAGATTATAAATCTTAAGTATCAGACTTTGACAAAGACCAGATCAAGAGTGGAAGGTCCTTTGAGACCAGAAGGTTTTGACAAAGAAGGAATATTTATTGTCTATTATTGAAGAAGGAATACATATTATTTGATTGATTAAGTGTAAAGAAGAAGGTGGGAAACAGTGAAGGAAACCCTCCTCAGTTTGTGGATAACCTTCCAGTTCCTGGTTGACCAGTGAGAGTTTCTCAACATTCTGACAGCAATGCAGAGCATATGGCGTGAACTTCCATGTTTTTCTAGGTATTATGAACAAATCCATAATCATCACTTTTCTTGAAAGAATTCTGAAATTAATCCACTGAGGATTATCCCAGGTGGTGTTTTAATAGTATGTTCTAAATCTTTAATGTTTAAATAAAAAATTATATAATATTGCAATTTGCACTGTATTATATCCATAATAGCAGGTACCCTCTAGACCTAAGACGTGAAACAGAGCTGACAAAAGTATTAGTGAAATACTTGAGGGAACTCAAATTAAGCTCACAACTTACCGCTGAATTTTCTGAGATAAACCAGAGACCTTTGGTATGAAAAAATATGATCCTACAGTTTGAAAATTAATCTTAACTAATGCCAAATAAACTGACATGCAATAGATAACTAATGAAAAACATGATACATTTAAAAACATTAAAAAAGATAGTTTTCTTATTTAATCACAAAATTGGAGCTGTCACATATAAAGCATTTTAGGAACTAGATGGGAGGTGGTGTTGTCTAGCCTTTCAAAGCAACATTCACTCCTTAACTAAGGAGCATTGTTTTGATGTTGTTCCAGGGAATAGAACTGTGTGAGTCAGTGGCTTTGGTTCTGTGTTTATAATGCACATGGTCAATTTCAGGCATGCAGTGGGATACGGTAGCTCTCAAGGGGCCATTGAAGAGATTTACTGTTTTCCAGTATTTTATTTTGGAAAAATTTTCCTAAAAGTTTCCTGTCTACAGAATAATTGCATTACATCTGGCAGAGAATCATGTTTTCAAGATTGGTTCCTGCAAAAGGGCCTTCTTTTTTATAGCTGGGGACATTACAATAGTTCTATTAACATTTCTACAGAAAATCTGCCATGAAATATTTTGAAAAGTTGTGGTACAATTGATACTTAATCTCTTCCACTTCAGAAATTATTTGAGCAATGTCATCAGATGATCCAAATCCCAGTTTACTTTTAAATGTAAAAATGGAACTAGCATTTAATTAGAATTTTATGGACACCAGGTAAGCAAAATGGAATCTGTAAAATTAAGAAAGTTTAGGTACTTGTTACTGTAACAAAATGAATATATGAAGGCCTTTTTAGAAGAGAAACCTTTATTCAAAAGATTCTGCCATTGTTGTTCAGTTTTCCTTCCAGTTAATTATCAGCTCATGTCTGAGGTTCACATCCATAAGCAATGAGGTCGTTAACTCTGATTTCTGTTTTCTCTTTATTCCAGAAGCCTCCCGAGCTTTCTGAGGATGATACCCGGCTAAAACACGAGAGAGACAACTGTAGTGCCAAAGCCCTGGAATCTATCACCAGCTCTCTTCCCCCAGATCACAAGAACATGGAAATTGAGGTCTCTGTTGCAGAATGTAAGAGTGTTACCGGAATCACCTCGACTCCACATTCCATGGACCACCCCTCCCCTTTCTACTCAACCCCCCACAATGGCCTCCTTGCTGATCACCACGAATCTCTGGATAATGACGTGGCCAGAGAGATCCGATATCTAGACGAGGTGCTGGAGGCCAACTGCTGTGAGTCTGCTGTGGACGGAACCTACAACGGCACATCCTCCCCGGAGCCTGGAGCAGCCATCTTGGCCGGAAGCCCAAGCCCGCCCACCCCCGCGGCTGTCCAGCCGGAAGTCACCGAGAGGGCAGCTGGCAGACAGGCTCCTCCGCACCTGGAGCTCCATCAAAGCGACTCTGACACCATGGCCGAGGGCAGAAGAGCCAACGGCCACCCCCCTGAGCAGCCTCGAGACGTATTGGGGGACAGCCTGCAGGTGCCCGTGAGCCCCAGCTCCTCCACCAGCTCACGGTGCTCCTCCCGGGACGGGGAGGTGACGCTTACCACGCTCAAAAAGGAAGCCAAGTTCGAGCTGCGTGCCTTCCACGAGGACAAGAAGCCCTCCAAGCTCTTCGAGGATGACGAGAGTGAGAAAGAACAGTACCGTGTCAGGAAAGTGAGGCCTTCAGAAGAGATGCTGGAGCTGGAAAAGGAGAGGCGGGAACTCATCCGGAGTCAGGCCGTGAAGAAGAACCCTGGTATCGCCGCAAAATGGTGGAACCCTCCGCAGGAGAAGACCATCGAGGAGCAACTGGATGAGGAACATCTGGAGTCGCACAAAAAGTACAAGGAGCGCAAGGAGAGGAGGGCGCAGCAGGAGCAACTGCTGATGCAACAGCAGCAGCAGCAGCCCCCACCACAGCTCTGCACGGCCCCCGCACCCTCACGGGAGCATCCCTCTGTGACTGACCACCCAAAGGAGGACATCGTCACGGAGCAGATAGACTTCTCCGCGGCGCGCAAACAGTTCCAGCAGATGGAGAATTCCAGGCAGACAGTGGCCAGGGGCCAGAGTACACCCAGGCTCTTCTCCATCAAGCCCTTCTACAAACCTCTGGGGTCCATCAACTCAGACAAGACACTGACCATCTCCAGACCAGCTTCTGTCGGGGCACCTCCTGAAGACTCCTCAGCAGCCAAGGGGCAGAAAGCCCACTGTGCCCCAGAGAGTCAGTCTTCTGGAGGAGGGGGCCAGGGCAGCACAGCTCCCCAGGGAAAGGAAGGGCCGTACAGTGAGCCCTCTAAACGTGGGCCCTTATCCAAACTGTGGGCAGAGGATGGTGAGTTCACGAGTGCTCGGGCCGTCCTCACCGTGGTCAAGGATGACGACCCTGGGATCTTGGATCAGTTTTCAAGGTCAGTCAATGTCTCTTTGACTCAAGAGGAGCTGGACTCTGGTTTGGATGAGCTGTCGGTGAGATCCCAGGATACCACCGTCCTGGAGACCCTGTCCAATGACTTCAGCATGGACAATATCAGCGACAGTGGGGCCTCCAATGAGACAACCAATGCCCTGCAGGAGAATTCACTGGCCGATTTTTCTCTGCCCCAGACTCCCCAGACTGACAACCCCTCAGAGGGCCGAGGAGAAGGGGTCTCCAAGTCATTCAGTGATCATGGTTTCTATTCCCCTTTGTCCACACTGGGAGACTCTGCGTCAGTTGATGACCCCTTGGAATATCAGGCTGGTCTCCTGGTGCAGAATGCCATTCAACAAGCCATCGCCGAGCAAATAGACAGAGCTGGGTCTGAAACCACCAAGGGTGGAGCAGAACAACAGGGACCTCAAGTAAGTCAAGAGAAAGCTGGCCCCAGGGCTCCCAGCTCAGAGAAGCCTCAGAGCATGTTTGAACCACCTCAGGTGTCCTCCCCTGTTCAAGAGAAAAGGGATGTATTGCCAAAGATTCTGTCTACTGAAGACAGGGTGCTCAGGGAAAGGGGGCCCTCCCAGCCACTGCCAGCGGTACAGCCCAGTGGCCCAATAAACATGGAGGAGACCAGGCCGGAAGGGAGCTACTTCAGCAAGTACTCGGAAGCGGCTGAGTTGAGAAGCACAGCCTCGCTCCTGGCCACTCAAGAGTCTGATGTAATGGTTGGGCCCTTCAAGCTGAGGTCCAGAAAGCAGCGGACTTTGTCCATGATTGAAGAAGAGATCCGAGCAGCCCAGGAAAGGGAAGAAGAGCTGAAGCGGCAGAGGCAAGTCTTGCAGAGTACCCAGAGCCCCAAGGCAAAGAACGCCCCATCACTGCCCTCCCGAGCATCGTGCTACAAAACTGCTCCAGGTAAGTGAAGTGTCGCAGGCCAGAGACAGATGCTGCAGAAATCGGTGTTGTTGATTCCAGCTTACAGCGTGGAGCCACCTCTGTGCGTGGCTATCTCAGTGTCATGGAGACACTGGTCCAGGGATCCCAGTGTTCAGAGGCACACAATGGGGATGTCAGAGTGTCTTCTGGAAGACCCTTGAGCCTGGATGGTGTTCGCCGTTCCCCAGAAGGTGTAATGGCTCCTTTCTTGTCCTTCTGCTCTGGCCTTCCTGTAATATGGAGAGTTGTTCTCTGTTTATTGTTCTCTCTTGGTTGAGCTAGGCTGTGTGTGGTGCCGACCTAGAGTCGGCTGTCGTGTGGACTGTGTTGACATCAGTAACTTGACCCTCTGTATCTGCAGTTAAATCAAGCCTATCTGGTTTGGGAATGTCTTCTCCTAACCCCTTCTGGATGCTGAGTCTCTTCCCAGCAATGACAGTTATGGGTTGGTACTGCAGATTGACCCATAGAAGATGTTTCTGTCCATCTTCTGTATAATGGGATTTGTCTTTCCTTAAATCACCATAAAGCAATTACTTTGGAATCAAGGTCATCATATCTATTTGTGTTCTGTGACCCTTTTGGAGAAGTTGAGTTCTCTATGTAAAAGACAAGCCTCTAATCTCCTCCCATTGCTTGGACAGTTCCCTATCTTGAATATTTTGTATAGATGGTTGATGTTAATTTCAGTGATAACTATTGTTGTTACCATTATGGATAACAGTGTGACCAGTAATTTTTATTTCCCATTTGGATATGATGTTACTTGGGGAACCGCACATCCTGCCACAGAGAAGGGCTGCTCAAAGTGTGGTCTGAGCTCATTTATGGCTATTCTTGGTCCATGCTAAGCTCAGTCCAGACATTGGTAATGAGTTTGAAAACTCTTGGAGCAATTTGATACCGTCTTCAAATCCAAGTGTAGGATTTTGTGTTTTTTTTTAAAGTATTGGTCCATAATGGACAGGGCAGAAAAACTATTCCTTCACTGGAGAGAATTTCAGAAGTGTTGCCTTACCGTATAATTACTGTATTTAGCTTGGTCTATTCAGACCTTGGGCTTCCCAGGTCTATTCAGACCTTGGGTTTCCCACGTAGCTCAGTCGATAACTGCCCGCAATGCTTGAGACCTGGGTTCGATTCCTGGGTCAGGAACATCCCCTGGAGAAGGAAATGGCAATCCACTCCAGTATTCTTGCTTGGAAAATCCCAGGGACAGAGGAGGCTGGCAGGCTACAGTCCATAGGGTTGCAAGAGTCGTACATGACTTAGCACTATCTTTCTCCTTTTCTTCTTCTTCCAGACCTTAATCCCATCTTGATTCCTTAATCAAGATCAAATCTATAATGACACAAGTTAACTCTTTCCATATTAACCTTTAAATTTTGAAACAATCTCGAAGCTAAAGGAAAGTCCCCTAGTGAAGTACCAATATAGTTTTTATTTAGAAATGTATAAGAGTAAGCTGCCAGCATGATGCTCAGTCACCCCCAGTTTTGTAGAATGTCCCTCAGTTTGGGTTTGTCAGATATTTTCACGTGATTATGTTTGGGTTATGCATCTTGGGGAGGAATAACACAGAACTGATGCTTATTCTCACAGTATTCAATCAGGTAGGATATCGTGTCAGTTTGTCCCATTACAGAGGCAGATGTTAACTTTTTTCACTTAATACTGATTTTGATGGCTTGATTGAAGGAGTGTTTGCCAGGCTTCTACACAGTAAAGTTACTTTTTATGATTAACAAATATTCTGTGGGGAAATACTTTGGTGCTCTGTATGTAATCTTCATCCCTCTCTATAATAGATGGTCTCATGGATTCCTGTTATATTTAGTAGGTTATAATCCATTTCTGTTATTATTTTTATCCTTAACTACTCAAATATAGTTCATAGGAGCCCTTTCAAGCTCACTTTAGTGCCCTTTTGACATGTCTCCATTATTTGGGCATATCTTTACTTTCTGGTGCTGCAAAATGTTTCAGTCTCATCTTGTACTTTCCTAACCCTGGAATCAGCCCTTTCAATAAAGAGCATTAGTTCTTGTTAGTGGAGAATGGTGGTATTTTTAGTGGTATTTAGAAACCAAGATCTGGGTGCTTGGTGTGCTCACTGCTATTAGATAGGCACTGTTCCCAGGCACTCTCAATGGTCAGAAGTCTATCTGTTGATATATCAATTAATTGATCTGTCTACCTACCTACCTATCTTACCTACCTATCTACCTACCTACTGAAAACCATGACCTCACCCTGATACCTTTAATTTTAATCTAATACCACATGGTTCATCTTCTCTCTTTGCAGATTTGTAACCTTCTCCTTGGCAACAAGATACCTGGTTCCTATTATTCTTCATTTATCTATTATTTGATCAGTTCCCCCCTGTGGAACCAATCCACTGTTTTCCTCACCAAACATCTTTTTAGGTAGACACTGCTGTCCCCTGCACGTTCCTCACCCATCTTGGACCCCAACACCCTATATTGGGTCACCCGTCTCCCTGCCCACCTTGCTCTGGCTCCCACACACCACTCTGGGCCACTGTGGCTCCTCCCCCGCTCCTTGCAGAAACCTGTCTCAATCAGCCCCACCTAATGGCTTTTGGACTAAATTGTTCAGGAAGGAAAGGGGAGGGAGCAGGAAGAGGAATAGCATGGTGACTCTCCTGATATGTTTCTTAATTCCTTCAAGTTACGGGGTAATAGGCAACTGAGTGAGTGAGGCACAGAAGACTTTCAGGGGAGGTTTTTTTGGTCTCTGCTTAATGGTGACTTGCTGGCTTTCCCTAAAGGTCCTTACTTGTCAAGTTCACTTCAAATTCTTGTGGGCTGGCTTGGCACAGAGATGCAGTTGGGCATTCTGTATGGTATTCTGGAAAAAGATTTGGTACCACTGAATTCATCCCAGTCTGGGGAGCCTACCATCACAAGGGTGTGATTGTAAAGGACCTCCATAAGAGCCTGCAGTCTCACTAATGGAGGAAGTCTTTGCAGGTACCTCAGCAACTTCTGCTCACATGGCAGGCAGATTCCATGGCTCTGATCAGTTACAGCTGTCCCACTTACCTAGGACCTTCTGTACATTGCATATGCTCAGTGGTATTTTCAATTTTCTCCTCTCCACCTCTTAACTGAACCCCTTACCATATTGCGTCCATATTTTTCTAGCACACAAACAAAAATTAAGATATTTCAACACTTTCCTGACCTGCTGTGGTTTGTCAGGCTTCCCGCCAGACTTTTAAACAAGACAGAATCCTAAGGTATGCCCCCTGCAGCCCCTTGTTGATTTCTTTATACTTCCGCCTATGCTAATGTTAATCTCCTCCCCCCATATTCCATCCCCACAGGGTTGATTCCTGCTCCTTTAGTAAAATGGTAATTCATCCCTGCAAGCTTGCTTGGGTCTGTGTGTCACACTGAGCACAGTCATGATAATGACCTGTTTTGCAGCTCATTTCTTCATGTTTATCTCTAGAGCCCTGAAAGTAGATGGCAGGACTTCCCCAGAATTACAACATGGACTGAAAGAAACGCAATGCAAAAGGCAAAAAAAAATGCAAAAGGCAATTTTTTTCTATCCATGCCTGGAAATGTTCAGATTATTGTTTGGCCAGCCAGCTTCTTAATTTGTGATCAGGAAGGAGGCTGACACATCACTCTGAGCCACCAAACTGGACCATTCATGGTGAGGATCAGAACTGTTGGTTCCAGTTTTGGTTTTGTGAATGAAGATGTTGCCGAGTCCCTACTCTACTACTCTATGTTTCATGCCATTAGAGGAGATTCAGCCAGTTCATTGCATGACTCAGAGTGACAATTTGATATTAAGTGATGAAAAATACACTTTTTAACATCTATAGTAGAAATTAGGCTGGTGACATGTTGGAATCCTAAAATCTTAAGGCAAGTAAAATTCACTGAGAGCCAAAATGTGATAAGGAAAGAGAAGTGCTTTCCAAATATTTCCCCGGGTGTTGAAAAGATACTTGTTATTGCATTTGGTTCTCTTCCCTTTTGAGACTGGAGGATGATGGGATTCTGTTTTCAAAAGTATGTAGTCATTTTCAAAGACGAATTATTAGGAGAAATTTTATGGAAATTTAATCTCATTGGTTCTTATGTAATTTTTTTATTTAAAGCTTTTTTTTCTTTTTTAATATGGACTATTTTTCAAGTCTTTTGAATTTGTTACAATATCATTTCTGTGTTGCGGGTCAGGGGTGGGTTGGCCATGAGGCCTATAGAATCTAGCTCCTCAACCAGAGATGGAGCTCCCACCCCCTGCATTGGAAGTCGAAGTCTTAACCACTGGACTTCTAGGAAAGTCCCTCTAATGTGATTTTTAAAGGAAGAAGAGTTTAAATAGAGTTTGTGTGGCATTTGTTCATACAGAAATGAAAAAGGCAGATAAAGTCCCCACCATCAGGGAACTTAGTTCGGTAATAGAAGCAGCCAACAAAGATAGCTGTTTCATCACAGAGGAGCGTGGAGACCTGTGTTAGCATGGGGCCAGGAAGACCACCTTATGGGGAGGGTAAAGAAAGTCTTCCTTTCTCTCGAAACTATCATCTAAGCTTTGAACTGAAGGCGTGGAAGTTTTGTTCAGGGAAAGGGAAAGGACGTTCCAGTCACAAGGAAGGGCCCTTAGAGAGGCCCCAAAGGAAGAGCACATTTGAGGTGCTTAAATAAAGTTAGGGTGGGTTAAAGGAAGAGATATAAAACAAAACAAAAGAAAGTTGATTTGGAGCCAGACAGTGAAGAGCTATGTGAATCATGCTAAAGGTTTTAGATTTTACACTTTATCCTGTGGTCAGTGGGAAGCCAGGGAGGACTTTTCAAAGGGGTGATTATCTCCACACCGCTAAAGCTATCCTGCCTTCATCCGGGAATTGATGGATTTTAAAAGTCATTCCGCTCTCCCGAGTCTGTCCCACGGGCTTCTTTTCTACGTAGGTCTAAAAGGCCTGCCACCATTTTGACGAGTGCCCTGGGTTATAAGAGAAGCTATGCTCCCAAGATGTGGGATGGTACTTAGAGAATAAAGGAAGCTCTTCAGCAGGTACTCAACCTCCACACTGCCGTAAAACACCCTTGAGGAATGAGTTTGGGAGGGAAACCCAAACATTTTACTCAAGTTACAATCAAGACCTTTTCAAAATGTCTTTTCATTAGGAAGGGTGTCAACGGACAGTTCTCTCTTTAGCGCTGTGTCTATTATTAGATATCCTGATTACACTTCCCAGTTCTTGGCAGGCCAGAGAAACCCAGTTAGTTAGGTGATGATTAGCATAGTTTTTTGAACTAGTTTGCATTTTCATGCCAGGTGTTGAATTGATTTACCAAGTCAGACAGTTTGCCCAGTAGAACATTCTGGATAGCGGTCAAGGCAAAGATATGAATATTGAGTCCCATAACTTGTCTGTTGAGGTCTTTTAATATGTGGAAAGATGTAATAGTTATACACCTTATGAAAATAAAATTTCCAAGGGTTTTTTTTACTTCTGTGGTCAGTTTGAATTAAGATTGCATGTGTGATTATCATATTATTATAAAGTTTTTGGACTGGGTACTTTTCTTTTCCCTTCATTATCTTCCACTCTCACAAAGAAAATGTCCTAGGCGGAAAAAAGTATTTATATCAGCACAGTATTCAGACAGCAGAGCTTGGTGGCCTCGTTCCACGATAAACAGCTGGATTAGGTTGAGTCTCACTTGTTGCTGTTCAGTTGTGAAGTCATGTCTCTTTGACTACAGTGCTCCAGGCTTCCCTGTCCATCACTATCTCCTGGAGTTGCTCAAATTCACGTCCATTGGGTTGGTGATGCTATCTAACTGTCTCATCCTCTGCCGCCCTCTCTTCTCCTGCTCCCAATGTTTCCCAGCATGAGTCTTTTCCAATGAGTTGACTGTACACATCAGGTGGCCAGAGTATTAGAGCTTCAGCATCAGTCCTTCCACTGAATATTCAGGGTTGATTTCCTTTAGGATTGACTCCTTTGATCTCCTTGTATGAGTCTCACTTGAGATGCCCCCAGTCCTCCACAGAGTAGAAGACCTTGTGTGTGTGACTGATGGAAGTATTCCCCCGCCCAGGTCCAGCTAAGAGAGGGCTGTCCTTCAGGAGTGCCTAGGATTTCCCTGTCCTGCTGGCAAGTACAAATTGTGCCACTTCCAGGGGCCCAGCTGACTGTGTAAAGGTTCTTTTTTTGTTTTGTTTTACAATTTTGTTTATTTGACCATGCTACAGGCATATGGAATCTTAACTCCGCAACCAGGGGTCAGTCTCATGTCTTCTGCAGTGGAAGTGCCTTAACCACTGGACTTCCAGGGAAGTCCTTGTGTAAGGTTCTAAAGCTGAATGTGGTGTCCTACAGACAGTTATATCTACCAACATGTTCCCTGAACTTTCGCTGGTGACACAAGCCTAATCATGCTAGCTACAACTCACCAAGACCTTAACGTTGAGTACTACTCTGATTCCTTCATACACAGTTTACTCCTTTTCATTTTCACATTTAGTCTCCCCAACAGCCCTCCAAGATAGAATCCAAATTATCCAAACTCTTGAGAGTATATTCCATATTTTTCCAGATATAGTCCACATTTTTCTTATGTTAGAAAGGCCATAAAGTGTATGTAGAAAAGCCGTTCAATGCATGTAATAGTATTTAACATACCCAGTAAGGTCCAGGGCAACACCTGTCATCAAATTCAATTTCTGTTGTGAAACTTAGGAAGAGTTAGTTCTATTAAGTGCGATCAGTAAAGACCAAGAAGACGCTCATGCTGGTTCACATCAGGTTTTGTTGCCAAAGAAGTTATGATAAAATTTTTTTGGGGGTGGGGTGGGGCCGGGGAGGGGGTTGGAATTGTCGCTTAAGGGATCATTAACCTGTGGTATTATTCCGTTTTCAGTAACAGAGCCCAGAGAGATTAGGCCAGTTGCCTGAGGTCACCCAGCTAGCAAGTGGAAAAGCCAGGTTCAAGCTCAGGCTTGTTTGACTTCAGAGGCCATAGTCTTTGTACACTTCTTGTCCTCTGCTGGACCTGCTCGTCCGCTTCTGAGGTCTATGAGATGCATAGTAACAGTCCCTCTCTCCACTCAAGTCTCCCTCTACCCTCTCCCCAGTCTCAGGGCTAACCCCTGTTTTCTCTGGGTCCTCCTCCCTCTCCTTTTTGGAGCCATGATTGCTCTGGAGTCCTCTGCTCCCAGTGGTCTAGGTGGATGAATTTTCTTGCAGAGGCCATGAGACAGTGCTACCCTAGTGACCTAGGATGGTTCCTTTGTGCTTTCAGAACTTAATTCCAGTGCTTCAAATTACAGTAGGGAAAACTGCTGGTTCTGTCCCAAAATCTAAGCAGATGGCCTAGGGACTAACATCGTCCATGTCAGCCATCTAGCCTGGCTGCTCTTGTGTGTTCTTCCTGAACAAACGTTTATGCCCAGGAGGAAACTCGGTCATTCACTCTAGAGAGAGGCTCACTGTTCCTTTCACTGTCTGAAAGGAACAGGCACTCAAGCAAGGAATCTGTTTCTTAATCTGAGGATGAGGGGGAAAACGTGTTCACTCCATTGCCTGAACACTTCTGGCGAAGTGGGGCCAGAGCTGACCAAATTCATTTACTAGTGTTCGTTGAACACCATGTCTGCTCTCTGCTTTTGTTCTCTTTTGCTCTTTAAGATAAGATAGTTCCTTCTGCCTTGAACCAGAAACTCCTTGTATTTTTTGTATCTGAACCCAGCAAATAGGTTCATTAAAAAAAAAAAAAATGCATGCCATTTGGGAAGGAATTGGTAAGAAAGTTTAGATCAAAATAGTTTGGCAAGGGATGAAGGTATGTGGTGAAATCAGGACTTCTCAAGTTACAGAATTCAAAGTTCTTTTTGGACATTGCCTTCAGTGGTTTAAAAAGGCCACTGCCATGGTTAAACCCATCAGCCTCACTTCTGAGAAGACACAGACTCTGGTCTTTGTTCTGTGACAAGCCTATGATCATGTATTCTGGATTATAGAACTTTGGAAAAGAACAACACTTCCCAGCACTCCCTTCTGCAGCAGGTTCTGCTGTCATCGCTGATTGTGCTGGGTCTTCTGGTATACCCAGGCTTGTCTGGGTTGTCACCTGCCTTGCTGGGGACACCACGTGGTGCTCCTTTTCCTGAGTCTGGCTACTCTGTGCTCCAAGTTAGGAGAGCTGCTTCCAAAGATTCAGACTCAGTCACATGCAAATCAATATGCAGTCATGAGCTGAGAATGAAGAGATGAATCAAAGGACCTAATTCTTGTAAAACTCCTGCTCTAATTAATGCCTCATCAGAAATGTGAGCTAGATTTCATCTAAGCCAGGCCTGGGAGCAAGATAGCCGTCATGACGGTTGGCTTTTAGGGCAGGATGTGACACTTTCGTACTAACTATGGCGACTTGCCATGTGCTTCCCTAGGGAGACTGGTATTTCAGATCCAGTTCATCTTTGTGAATAAACTACTTACTACTTACAGGGTGGAGGACCATGGACGGTCATGGGAAGTGTGTGCAGGACAGGCCATTAGAGCCCTGGGGAATACATCCATATCACCTGTAATGGTATTTTATTTCTCATGGCCTTGGTAAACATCCAAGGTTTCCCCAAAAGTTGTATGCGTCTGACATCACAGTATTCTCAGTCCATCTTTTATTTCTCATTACTGAAATATAAATTCATACTAAAGATGGGCAAGGAGAATTATGTGCTTAAATGTGACAGTCATTTCTCTGGATTCATCTCTAAAGGTTAAATCCTGATTCCACTTCTTGTTAGCTGTGTAACTTACTTACTTCACTTCTCTAAATCTCAGTTTCTTCACCAGTAAAATGGGAATAAAATAGCATCAGCCTCATCAATAAGTTCATAGAGTCAGTGCACAAAAGGCTTCCCTTTAGGGTTATTATTATTTTTGTTGTTATTGCAGTTTTTGTTATGTTTTAGGAAAAGACTTAGAAAACTTTTAGCAGAATTACTTAAGAGTTATTCAGTAGCTATTGGGAGCCTGACATAAATGGCACAGCTTGCTTTATAAAATTGCGTTCTAGTCCTGAGAAGTATTCATCGTTATTTCCTTAGATTTAGTTTCTCTCATAACATCTGAGTTCACAATTAGCTTTCAGTAGTCACCTGTGATTTCAAAAAACAAAGGCCATTATTAAGCATGTTGGGTGAGAATGAAATTACAAATCACTATGAAAATATTTTCTTTTAGGGGGTGGTTGTCTTCTTCATAGAGCCAGGCTCACCATGTTGGTAGAAATGTGTTTAACCAAAAGATCTTGGTCCAGGATTCACTACTTACCATGATTTTCATTCTTACTGGTTTAGTTAAATTTTTTTCTTTTTTTGGTCTTAAACTATATTTGCCCTGGAGATGCAAAACTCTTTCCTTCTCCAGTTTTCCTTTTCCAGCTCCGTTCAGAGAAATGACAACTCATCCCAACTCATCCCTCCTTACCCTGAAGTAGTAATATTTGGAAGTTTCTGAGACTTGTGTCAGCAGGTAGGGATATTTCTCATTTCTCATTTCTGAGCTAGACTTATAGTATGAAGATTCATATCATAGCATTCTCCCACTCCTGGGGCCTTCAAAGGAGGAGATGAAAGGAGCAAGGGTGTGTGGGTCACAGCTGGAACCATACAAGCCAGTGGGATCCAACAAGCAGGATATTCCCTTGTACTGGGAGGAAATGGATTGCAAAACCTAAGTCTGGACTCCTTTCTTTCTGGTGATCTGCGAGTCGTTTAGATGTTTGCAAGCGCACCCCAAGGCTCCGTGAAGAAAGGAGATCATTGAAGGAGGCTTGGGCCAAGGCATGTTATTTGGTGGGCGTCTTTGTTCGGTTTGGTTTTTAAGTAAGAGTGGGTGATGGCTTTCTCTTTTCTTTTGAGAAATGTAGAAACAAAGGATCTTTGATTTTTAAGACATTAGACGCCATGTATATAGAATATGATACTCGCCAGAAAGCTAATGTTTGACTGAAATAATTTTCTAAACTTTAGGACTCCACCCTCTTGGCTTCATAGAAGTTAGTCCTGAAGTTAGTTCCTGAAGAGGGAGGGTGTGGGCCGTCAGGAAAGGCAGCGCCTGTGTACCCAGGACATGCAGCCTCCACTCCGGTTCCCTTGAGTGGGAGGAACTGTGGGGTTTTCTCTCTTCCCCCATCAGCACAGGGAAATCCATCTTGTTTGGAAAAGCCAGAAGCAAGTCAAGGCGTGGCTCACTCTCTCCGGATCAGAACGTGTCTTAACTATTTATAATAAACAGGAAACCCAAATTCATGGTTCCTGGTTTTTTCTTCCACCCATCGTGGGAGACAGCATTTATGAATTGGGAGTGAAATTCTGCTGCCCCCTCTGCTCCTCAGTCTGCCTCCCATGTCACGCAGACAAGACCAGTGCTTCTCTGAGGCCTCCAGGAGGGGTTAGCCCAGGGGTCCCCTGGGCCTGTGCTGGCTGGTGAGACACAAGAAAGTCTGGATCTGCCTAGTCCATGAAGTTTAAAGCCTCAACTTTATCTGCTCTTCTTAGCATGAGTAGTAATACCTAAAGGAAAAAAATTCTGGCTTGTTGTATAATTTAAAATTAATTCATGCTTATTGCAGAAAAAATGTAGAGAACAAAGGATAAAGGTAAAAGTGATTTGTAATCCTAACCACTACATGTCTAATTATTCTCATGCACTTACGTGCATGGAAGATAACATTAGGTCTCTATGTGTATTAGTCTACTATTGCTGTAGCAAATCACAAATATAGTGACTTAACAGGGCTTCCCAGGTAGCACTAGTGGTAAAGAAGCCACCTGCCAGTGCTGGAGATGCAAGAGATGGTTTTCAATCCCTGGGTTTGGAAGATGCCCTGGAGTAGGAAATAGCAACTTGCTGCAGTATTCTTGCCTGGAAAATTCCATGATCAGAGGAGCTTGGCAGTCTACTGTCCATGGGGCCACAGAGAGTCAGACATGACTGAGCACAGCACAGCACATGGTGACTTAACACACATTTACTATCTCATAGTTCTCAAGGTCAGAAATCTGAAATGTGTCAGCTGTGGACTGAATTTTGCCCCCCTCAAGTTGTGAGGGCCTAAACTCTGATGTGATGGTAGTTGGAGACAGGGCCCTTGTGAATAATTAGAGTTAGATGAGGTCATGAGGGTGAGGCCACTCATGATGGTATTAGTGCCCTTATGCAGAAAGACCAGAGAGCCCCTTCTCTCGCTGAGATGTGTGGTCACGGCAGGAAGGTTAGCCATCTGCACGATAGGGGGGATACTGTCACTAGAACCTGAGCATGCCGGCACCTGTGCTGATCTCACACTTGCAGCTTCCAGAAGGATGAGAAAATCATTTCTGCTGTTAAAGCCACAGAATCTGTGGTATTTGACTTTAGCATTTCAAACAGATTAAAATATAGTCATTCTGGGGTACAGTCAAGATGTTGGTGGGGCTGTGTTCCTTCCAGAGGCTCTTAGGGAGGACCATTTCCCTCCCTTTTCCAGTTCTGCAGGCTGCCTGCATTCCTTGGCTTGTGACCTCTTCCTTCATCTTCAAAGTTAACCGCATAGCATCTTCAGATCCCGCTCTCTGATCCTCCTCCATCTCTTTTATGAGGACCCTTGTGATTACATTTCACCAAACTGGATAATCTAGAATAGTCTTCCATCTCAAAGTCCTTAACTTAATCACACCTTCAAAGTCCTTTTGCCATGTAAAGAAGTATATTCACAAGTTTGGGAAATCAGGGCTTGGGTATGCTTGTGGAAGCCTTTATTCTGCCCACGATAGACTGTTCATCTTACCCTGATTTAGCTTTTACTGTGTGTCATGTGTGCACTTTTTTTTTTAACTTTTACACAGCTAATAAGTAATGAGCTAGGATTTAAACCAGGCAGTCGAGCTCTAGAGCCTGCACACTTCAACCCCTGCAATATTTCTGCTTTTGTAATCTGCTTTTTCTCTTAATGTATTTTGAGTATCTTCCATGACTGTAACTATTCCTTTAAATTTGAGAGACTAAAACATGATTTATTATGGCTAAATAATACACCAACATCTGAATAAGCCATAACTAATTTAACCCTTGTCCCATAGTCAGATGCTTTTGTTGTTCCACATATGTAATTATAAACAAAGAAACAGTAATAAAAGTTCTTATACATAAGCTTTGTGCCTATACTTAATTATTAGCTGAACCTGTGCCTACAATTGGTGGTTAATGGTTAACTAGTATAGAATGGTAATTTCCCAAACTTGAGATGTTAATAGGGTTTCTATGAAATGAGGTTCTGTAATTAAATAAATTTGAGAAGTGCTGTTCACCCATCCTTAAACTAGAGATTCACAATCATATTAGCACTAAAACTTCGGAGAAGTCCTCTGGTAAAGAAAAGCTATCTTGTTTTATTTAAAACTTTCTTTAGTCGAGTATGTCTCAAATTTATTTGACCAATGTCTTTTTGACTGTTTGCAGCATTGAGTACTATCTTACAAAGCTAAGGTAATAGGACATGATTTTAGAAACACAGCTTTGGCATCATCCTGCCAAGTGAAGCTGCTTATCCTCAAACACCTTTAAATGCTTAAATCTAAAATCACTCTAGACGGAATAGTTTGGACAAAATCACGTGTAGGACATAAACTTGAGAACATTTTCTACCCTCCACTCCGAATTGCAATCTAGCTTTGTTCTTTTGGTTCCTATGTCAGTCGTGAAACTCACATCACCCCTGCTCTGTAAATGTCAGGTAGCAGCTCTTGGCCAAGACCAACACAGGTCTGCCCTGAGGTCTACATGACACCCCAGGGATGCCAACTGGGCTCCTTTAAGGGAAATGTTTTGTAGAGTATTCTGCCCAGGTATGAAACTAGATAACAGGATGTTTATCATTGAAATAGAGGACACTTCCAGCTACTCTTAGCTGTTCAGTCCTTCCCAGCTGAACAGACTGAGAACAAGTTTTGGTGAGACAAGTGGAGATGGAACCTGAGGGTAGCGGAATCTGGGTTCATGCCAGCAAACACCAGAGATAACCATCACTGTTTGAAGATCCTGATGAATTGTGTCCTAAGGGCCAGGGAATTTCAAGAGGCCCCCCAGGGCTGTAGACAGGATGAGAGAGACCTCTCAGGCCTGTACCGCAAATTACTTGCATCACTTGCTTACTTGTTTGTGTCATGAGGCCCAAACGGTGGTGTCTGCAGTGTCTACTGCTGGGGGATGAGCATGAGACATTTTTCACCATCCTGATCAAGGGGAAAAGGGACTTTCCTGGTGGCTCAGTGGTAATCTCCTGCCAGTGCAGGAGGCATGGGTTCGATCCCTGGTCTGGGAAGATCCCCTGAAGGAAATGGCAACCCATTGTAGTATTGTTGCCTGGAGAACCCTATGAACAGAGGAGCCTGGTTTACTACAGTCCATGGGGTCCCAGAGAGTCGGACATGACTTAGCAACTGAACGACAACAAATCAAGGGGAAAACTTGATTGAGCTGCAGACTAGGTTTTTGATGACCTGTGTGATTCCTAAGATGGGGTGAGAATTCCAGGCTTAGTTGGAACCATACTGGAGGCAGGGTGGTTGGAGATCACAGCAGAGAAGCCCCACCAAGCTGACTTCCCCCGATATCAACCAGACCAGAGGTCTGGGGGTGGGGTGCAGTGTCTCCTTTCTCTGGGGATCTGTGACTGCTTCTCCTGAGGCTCAAACGTAAGCCTGGTTATCTGAAACCTGTTGTCTCCCAGGCGTCCCCGCCACCTTCTCTGGAAGCTGCCACTGCAGACCTGCTAAAGCAGTCTTTGGTTCCTATTACCCATGTGACCTCTAGTGGTCGTAACCGGTAAAACTGGCTTCAGGGATGGATTTGCTGGAGTACTAAGAAATAAACCGGGGAAGGCAATGGCACCCCACTCCAGTACTCTTGCCTGGAAAGTCCCATGGACGGAGGAGCAGGAAATGGCTTTAATGTTTAATAGCTGACCACTTCTCTGTAGTAACTTTTCACCTTCTGTTATTCTCTTTCAGCACACACCCAATTACATAGTTTAGCAACAGTCGACACAATTTGGATTCCAGACCTAACCTTGACTGTTGCTAGCTAATATAATTTGGACTGATGTTAAGCATCTGAGCCTCCAGGGTCTAAACTGTTCAGAGATGTCATGACATCCCCCCTGATTACTACATCCCAGGGTTGTTTTAAGGGTCAAATGACATGAAGAAACCTATCATTGAAATGCTGTATAAATGTGTTTGCTGTTACTCCAAAGCTGTTCGTGTCTATGGTTCTGTAGACCACAATCGTTTTATTTCATGTGCTTTGGTGAAGACATTTAAACTCTTTGCTCAGATTCTGTATTGGGAATTCTGTCCCAGTCCACAAGTTATTTAATTAGTGGCTGCTATGTGTATTTCAGTGGACTTACTGGTTCATTCAACAGCCATGAACTCCTGCCTGTGCCAGATGCCACAGTTGGTGCTGGGATCCTGCAGTGACCAGGGCAGACAAGGTCCTGCCCTAGAGAGTGTATATTCAGATGAGTTAGGGGAGTTCTTAGCCTCAGACTGAGCTGATTCCTATCTTCAGGTGACTTTATAGCTTAACTGAGAAGAAGAGTTTAAACAACCAGATATGACACAAGTCAAGGTGTGAAAAAGGCTTTACAGAAGTATAAACAAAGTGTTATGAGTCAGGGGTCCTACTGTGGAATGTGTGAAGGGGTGAAGTTTGAGGCAGTGAATACAGACTGTCTTTCTAGGAGTTTAGTACTGGAGGAATGGCTAGTAGGAGATGATTGGGACCTCTTGAGAGGTCAGTTGAAAAGTGACCAACCTGATCTTTTGGTATCTGTTTCTAGTTTTAAAAGAGTTGCCAAATTTTTATGCAGAATTCCCTAGAAAATTGCTCATTCTTACTCCATAGACATAATTATTCTTTGAGATTCCAAATAAATAATGACGACTCACTGGATGCTTACTGTTCTAAAGATTAACTTTATAAATATTAATTTGGTTCTTGTACCAACTGTATGAGGTAGGTACTTCTATCAACGTGCCAGTTTTATAGATTAGGAAACTGAGATAGAAAAACTTAAAAAAACGAAACAAGTAACTTGCCCAAGGGTATTTTGCTGCTAAGTAATGAATTCAAACCCAAGCACACTGGCTCTAGAGCTGCGTGCTGGCCACTGGGCTGTATTATTTCTCAAAGCTTCATTATAAAAGTCAATCAAAATTTTTAGAAATACATACTAAGTATTCCAGAATTATATTGCCTGAGGTCTGAGATTGCTTCAAATATTTTCGTACAGAGTGGTGGGAGGAAGACAGGTAGATAGCATAGATGAAACAGGAGTGGTAAAATCTTGATAATGTTAATATAATTGATAAGTCCATTGGCATCATGATAGCATTTCCTAATTTTCATAATAAAAAATAGAAACCATTTCCAGAGGATTTCAAGACCTTCAAATATTTGTACCCTTACTGTTAATATCAAAAGACTTTTTACCAATGATCTGGGTAATTGAGATCAAAGCAATGAGTTTCATTAAGTTACTAATGTAACGGTGCCAATGTATTAAAAATTAAAAATTTCCTACATAATTGCCAGATGGGCTGGTCATATACTTTTTTTTGAAACCAGTAAAGGTTGATCTTCTTGCCAAATATATTTGATTGAATAGCAAAATGTTTGAGTTAGAGTAGACTTCTAAGACAGCGTCTCCCCGTATTCTCATTTCCTCGCTGCTGCTGCTAAGTCGCTTCAGTCTTGTCCGACTCTATGCGACCCCATAGAGGGC
>NW_011494755.1:6651597-6678486 GCF_000754665.1 Bison bison bison
AAAGTGAAAAGTGAAAGTGAAGTCGCTCAGTCGTGTCTGACTCTTAGTGACCCCATGGACTGCAGCCTACCAGGCTCCTCCGTCCGTGGGATTTTCCAGGCAAGCTAGGGAAGTTGAAACTTGGAGAACCTAAGTGATCAATCCAAGATTAAAGTGGGAACATAATATGGTTGTCTACAGCCAACCTCATGGCTGGTTCATGAGAGAGCAGAAATTAAAACCCAAGCTTCCTGAACTCTGAGGGGCTTCCCACCTCCCATCAAAGGAGCTCTGCCTGGTAAAGTCTTATAGCCACCCACATAGAGATGCAGACCCCAGGCTTCACTTGTGATTTTGGCTGGCTACATCAGGCAGTCTGGGGAGTAAGGCAAAGAAAGATGACCTGCCTTCATCCTGGGTCTGCAGGAGGGGGGTCACGTGGGTCTTGAACCTCCCCTGGTCGTTTCCAAACTTTTGTGCTTTAATAGCCCCGTATATTTTGTATGTTTTCTCTACATTCCTTGTTTACAGTCCCTATGTCTCTCACAAGGGGCATAGTTGAAAACATCATGACTGTTGAACCTGAAGCTACTTCTCAGAGGTGCATTTGGGGCTCTGGCAATAAAACCCACTCCTACCTGGGCCAGAAGTCAGGGCCAGGCTTTTCCAGAGAGGGTGGGATGCAGGCAGTCGTGGCTGCAGTGCCTGACATCACCACACCACTGCGACTGAGAACCTGATCTCATCCTAAGAATTCCTGTTTGGCATCTCAAAAGCTGGAACCTCACCTTTCCCAAGTCTGTCACACCCCTTTCCTACAACATGGAACCTGCGGTTGTTGGCATTCATTCCTTAAGACCTGGGAACTCAAACCTAAATGCTTTCAGGACCATGGCAGGTAAGGTAAAAAAGTGAAGCTGGCTGATCGATGTAAGACCAGGAAGAACAGGCTTAGTTCTCACCCAGGGGTTTTACAACCCCTGCTGTCCATACGAAAATCTCGGGCTGGTCATCTGTCCATCGGTGACCTCTGATGAGAAAGAGCCTGGGAAGGAAACCAGGAGACCTGGATACCATCGCCAGCCTCCTGGTGACTCAGCAGAGCCTTCCCTTTGCAGAGCCTCAGTTTTCCTTATCTGTAAGAAATGGGCCTTTAAGATTCAAATAGAATACATGTCCCCAAAACAACCAGAGCCAATGTCTGTCTATGTGTCTGTCTGTCTGTCTGTCTGACGTATTTGCAAAATGCTTGACAGGTCTCTTTGGTCTAACTGACTTTAGAACCAGTTTCCTTGAGGTCTTTGTTGGATGCATTTGTGACATTAATCCTTAAGCACTTGGATCCTTGTAATAAAATGACCTGCACTTAACCATCATTCTGGTACCACGCTCTATGT
The DNA here is from genome assembly GCF_000754665.1 of Bison bison bison. Classification (NCBI taxonomy): domain Eukaryota; kingdom Metazoa; phylum Chordata; class Mammalia; order Artiodactyla; family Bovidae; genus Bison; species Bison bison. The sequence continues at coordinate 6,652,974 of NW_011494755.1, forward strand.
CACAGGTTGCTTTTTTGCCAGTGTTCTCTTCTTTCCGAAAGCTGTCATGAGCAGACAAGCTTATTAGAAAGGGTGTTCTCTTCGTGTTGTTTGTTTCAGGGAAAATAGAGAAAGTCAGACCTCCTCCATCCCCCACACCTGAAGGTCCCAGCTTGCAGCCTGACTTAGCCCCCGAAGAGGCTGCCGGATCGCAGCGGCCCAAGAATCTGATGCAGACCCTCATGGAAGACTATGAGACACACAAATCTAAAAGGCGCGAGAGAATGGATGATAGTAGTGTAAGTTTCTCCTCTTTCCTCTTTCCTGCATCCAAGGGTGAACGTCGGCCTGGTGTATGGTACTGTGGATCAGGCTCTGATGTGTGTGCGGGTGTCTGGCCAGCATCATGGGACCAGAACCAATTTTCAGATGTGTGGTTTTAACATGCCTGGAGTTGGGTTGGGGTTTGTCTTGTTTCTCAAAAACATTGATCATGCAAAGAGTGGGTCTTTTTACTGCCAAGTTTTGGTCTGAATCTACTGGCACAGCTTGTACATGAGATATGGGATGTGTAGAAAGATACCACGCAGGGGGAACACAGAAAGAAGGACGTAAGCTCCCTGAAATCACCCACAGACACCAGGGAGCTGACCGCAGCCATTGCTCGCCTGCTCTGTATAGATGTTATTTCTCTAGGCAGGAGTCCCCAACCTCGGGGATCTAATGACTGATGATGATCTGAGATGGAGTTGATGTAATAATAATAATAGAAATAAAGTGCACAATAAATGTAATGCACTTGGATCATCCTGAAACCATCCCCCCATCCCGACCCTGGTCCATGGAAAAATTGTCTTCTGTGAAGCTAGTTCCTGGTACCAAAAAGGTCAGGGATCGCTGCAGAGACCTGTGATGAGGCTGACCCTTCAGTGTCAGCTCCGGGCAGTCCTTGTAAGTGGTACCCAGTGCTCGGAAGGCTCAGTATGTTTCGGCTGCTACCAAGCCCATGTGTACAGTGTGTCAGGAAAGAGCCTTTTAAAATGACAGTTAAAAACCACACGGCTACCCTGCTACCCTCAGCTCCAAGAACTTTGCATGTGACGTGCCCATCAGCCGCGAAGAAAGTCGTCTGCTCTGTGGTTTCTTTCTCTAGTAAGAGACTTCAGAGCCCTTGTGCCCCACAGCCTGCACAGCCAGGAGCCTGGGGATCAGCCTCAGGGGTCCATGTCAACCTCGGAGTCTGCTGGCTTCTGTCTCTTAGCATTTATTGAGGTAACCACCTCCTCCCCTGAAATAGCTCAGGTCGGTTGAGGATATGCCCCAGTTGACCCAGGACAGTCCTGGTTTCTGCCTCTTATCCTCGTGTAATTATTAATAGCATCCCCTTTCCCTCTTAAAAGTGCCCCAGTTTGGATGATAAATTCTCTGCTCACCTTAAACTTGAACACAACGGGGCTCACAGTAGGAGTTCCATGCTGATTAACTGCCTTTCATATTCTAGTTGGCTGAGTGAAAGGATACTGAACATTTTAGTGGTAAAGAAAGTGAATGTGCCTGTGGCGGCCGAATGACCCACTTGGTGTCTCTCAGCCTCTTACCTGGGCTTGTACCTCAGTTGCTTGGAAAGCTAACCCAGCTCCTCTGGTGGGCTGGAGTATTTCTGGGCTGTTCCCTGTATTGTACAGTGGGATGGGCCTGGCCCTTGATGGCTGCTGCTGAGGTTTCCACCACTAGGGCTCCTTCTCTGAGCCTGTAAGACCCTTTCTGCCCTTCTTTGAGCCTTTCTTAAAATTATGGAGTTAACCTTTAGGTATTTTCTGGAGCCTGTGACCATCTTGAAGCTTGGGGCTGTATGTACGATTTCACACTGTATATCGGCAACCTTGGTGGAAGTTGGCTGGGATGTGGGGATACGGAGGAACTAATGGATTACTTTGCATGTGACCCAGACGAGTGATTTTGAAGCACCCCCTCTGTATCTCTTGTGCATGCCTTTTGTGTTGAAGGGCAGGTGTCAGGGGAAAACGCCATACCTGGAAGTAAAGAGCCTGCTCGCACTCATGTCATAGGCAGAGATGAACAGACTCTGACACTTAGGCAGCCACCTGACGTATTTGACTCAGGTTGGATTTCCCCCTTTGCATGAAGGAAGCTGCTTGGAATCGGCCTTTTAATACTGATTGCCCTTTACTTACACACTCCTGTCTCTGTTTTTTTTTTTTTTTCCCAAGTATATCAACATTTTAGATAAGGAAGAAACCTACTAAGCAAACTGTTCATATTCCCAGATCTCAAAGTCAAGGCCAAGTGTTCTGCACTGTTGTTGATACTGCAAGAGAACCAAGTTTTTCGCTGTTGAAAGTTCTTAGGGATAGAAAAAAAATCTATCCAACCTACTGTATCTCTTTTAAGAGACCCAAATCTGGAAGAAACAAAAGAACAGTATATTACAGTTCTTTTGAAAGAACTGTAGTATACTGTTCTAAAGCAAATGAATGATCATCAGTGAGACTTCATCTCAGAGCCACCTGTTAACCTGTCTTAGTCCTTTTGATTCAGGGAATCTTTCTATTGTGTCACCATCAATCACTGCAGAATATGTTGAAGTTTACCTGTAGGAATGAACAAGCCTTCATCTCTTTTCCTAGCTGATCTGTGGCCTTTCTTTAATTGTCTTTCATACCAAAATATTAACCATAGGGAGCAGATGGATGGCTTGAAGCCTGAATTTTGTCACTGGCTTCCCTGCCCCAGAAGCTGGTAATTCTGTTCTTGCTCCATCCACATACATGATCCTCGGGGTAAGATGTGGCTTCTTAGCTCCTCCAGCTTCTATCATCCTAAGTCATCTGGGTCCATTGTGACTCAGCACTTGGGCCTGCCACCATTTCTTCCCCAAAGCCACTCGGCAGCTATGAGTCACTCACGTGTGATCAGGACCCAACCACAAGTGTTCACCCTTAGGAAGTGGCAAGTTCTTTCTGAACTGAATGAAGAGAATTCTTACATACTGTACTTCCCAAGGAGAAGGCAGGCTTGAAACCAAGACTGGGATGTGTGCGTAGTGATGCGCTGGGTACAGTGATGTTAATGAGGATGGGAGGAGAGAAGAAAGAGAAGACAAATGTAGCTGTGCCTGCAGTTTGCATGAGTAGTTTTTGCCAACTTATCTGGCGGAAAACCACTGATCCTTACCATCAAAACAGGTATAGCATCCCTCCACCCCAGAGTAGCACTGGCATCTGGAGACCAGTCCCTAGTTCAGGACCTTCCATTTCCCCACTTGATAAAATATCATATGTGGGATAGGAGGGAAGACTCTGGCTCAAGGAGTCCCTGGCAGGCAGTGGCATGAGGCAGCTGCGGAGTATATAGTGCTCTTTTTCATACTCTTCAGCTAGCCTCTCTCCTCCTCAAACCAAAGTGAGGGCTCAGAGAACAACAGAAGGTGAAATATGAAATCATGAATCTCTCTTTCTGGGAACATCTGCCCAGGAGTTGATGTGAAAGTCATCTGTGGATGTTTTGCTTCATTTTGCAGTTGGGGATGAAGTCAGTGACAAGGAACCAGGAAAAAAAATCCCTTTTCTGAAAAAGTGACCCCCAAATGGCCATCCTTGTTCCCCAGCTCAGACCTGGGGCACAGTAATGCTTCAGTAGCAACGGTCTTCATCCGCCTGGGCTGGGGCCTTCTGCTTGGCGTGGTCACTGATGAGTGTCACCATGCTTGAGGTTCAGCCAGGCTCTACCTCTTAGTACCCCCTTGGCTAATTTAGGGGTAGGAGGATTGCTAACCCCAACCCTACCCACTTACCCTGGGCTGTTTACCGGGCTGTTTACCAGCCTTTAAGGACTCTTGTGAGAATTAGGAAAAGGCACGCTTTTCTAAAACTCTGTGAGGGTGCAGTCCTGAGTCGGCTGTGCAGCTGGGGAGGAGACCGGGGCACTGAGCTCAACCTCATCCATCCCCCACCTGGTGTTTTTGTGCAGAGCAGCCGTCCTGCTCGCAGTATAGGTTTCTCTAATCCGGAAATGTTATCTTACATGGAAATGTCCCCTTATCTGGGCCTGATGCTGTCTCTGGTCAGTCATGCAACTCATAAGGTCCTAATGAATCATAATTTCCTGTAGGGTTTCTTGGTACCTTGCAAAGGAAGGATATTGAGGCAACACTGTTTTTCTGGCCAGTTTTTCCTCCAACCTGACCTAGTCTCAGAAGGCAATGAGTTCTTGAATCAGGAGTGCTCTTGAACTTGTTTGGTAGACTTGCTTTCCCTTTCTCAGTGGAAGGGGTGCTGTGCTGAGTCCAAAGTACAGCCTCCTGGGCTTTTAGCCCCATCCTCAGGCCTCGCACTGAATCTACCCTTGGTGGGTTTTCCTGTGTTCTCTTTCTTTCTCCTTTGCCCCCAAGGTAGTTATGAGAGGGCTTTCAGCCTTTCCTGCCTGTCTTGGAATAAGAGAAGGCCTTTTCGATTCCTGGGTTAAACCAAGGTCTCTTTGATTCCTGGGTTAATTCCTGGGCTAGAAGTCACTACTTTTCCAAGAATTCCTGACACACACTTCCTTCCAGACCAAGACATCTTCGACGAATTCTCACTGAACTGTCCCTGGGTGGGCGGAGGAAGCTTGTCTGCCTCCAGTGCCCCTACGCTGCAGGCTGAGAGTTCAGTCACCCTCAGTGATGCTTCATTCCCCTAGTTCTCACACACACCCTAGGAACATGCAGGGGAGGGGAACACTCCACATTCATCAGCCCCTGGTCATCTGATCATGATGCAACATGTTTTCCAAATGCAGCACCTAAGAAGCAGTCGGTGATCACAGTCATATGATCCCCCATCCAGCCTATGGTCACCCTGCCAGAAACCAGTTAGTGCCTTCAAGGTCCCGTGTGATATAAATGCAAGGTCAGGACCACAAGTCTGAAGGGAGCTGTCAGAAGTCGGTCCTTCTAACTCATCACCCACAGCCAGGACATTTTTTCGCTGAGCTTTCTTTACAGTGACTTTTAGTTTCCTAGAGGAACTAAAGGATCATTCTAGTTCCGACATAATTACCCCATTCTCAGGAACCTATCTAAGTCCCCCAAGGTAGAGATGAAGCAGGCTGCTTGCTGTCTCATGGCAGTGCCATCCTTAGATCAGGTTCAGAGAATCTGCCTCCACAAAGCTTGCATTCAAACCATTCTTTGTCTGTGGTTAGGGTCTTCTTTTCATGAGACAACAGATGACAAGATTACTTTGGGCTCAGAGAGGCCTACAGGAAGAGGAAAGGGCTGTTTGTCTACAGATGACTACAGATTCTAACAAGTCCAACATGACCCTTAAAGATCTTGCTGGGGGGTAGCTGGTTGCATAAACAACAGGGGAAAGAATCTTGTTAATTCAGATCATAGCAAATGGAAGTGACAAATCTTGAATTAACAAAGTCTGGCTTATCTGATATTTTTATGAAGAAATAATAGGGTATCTGCTTGCTACAAAAGATACACTTTTTAATAAACTGATATCAGATGAAGCAAGCCTTGGTGTGGGTGTGTCCTGGTCTCCTGACGTCACTTCCCCTCCTGTCCCCCCCCACCCCCGCCCCCCGCCCCCCTCGTGCTGGTCCCCAGCTGAGGGGTGTTCCCCATGTCTCTGCCATTTACTAACCCTGGTTTTTCCCTCTCTGCCAGTACACCTCTAAGTTACTGTCTTGCAAGGTGACTTCCGAGGTACTTTTCCACTTGTTTGTCTTGGTCTTCCTGCATGCCCGACCCAAGTGCATGCTGTCGTGGTTTGCCGTTTCCTGATGGTTTTTTTTTCCTCCCTTCCTTTTCTGAATGGGATGATTGCCTTGAAATGTTGGCGTCTATGCAACAGTGGTATATGAGACTGTGCTTTGCTGTGCTGTGTGCTGGGCTGGACAAGACCTTGCCATGCTCATGGATCTGGAAGATGTTTGGACTAGAGGGCACAACCAATGGGCTATTTGGATTTTTGTTTGTTCTTTTAGAAGCTGATAACAAATCTGCTCTGGTCTGGTTAGAAAATCATGTAGCTCAAGTGGACAGGGGCTGTTGGGTTGGATCAGTCCTTGGTTTGGCTTAACACAAACCCAGAGAGCTCCATGCCATCGCTTTAGGATAACTTATTCCAACTGTGAACCAATCCAGTTCCCCCTCCCTGCCATCTTTAAACCTGTGTTTTTGTTTTGGACGCTCCTGCAAGCATTATATTTCCCCCAAAGCCTCAACCCTACAACTTCCTTCTACACAAATTTCTCAAACCTGTAGTATGAAAAAGCACATTTTAAAATGTTTTCCGTCTTTTCCACATATATATTGACTTATTTATGTGCTATGAGAAAGCATATTGGTTTTTATATTTTTAATTTCTATAGCATCATTTTTATTTTAAAAGACTTATTGCAGATGTACAGAATTGTAGAGAATCATTTATTCATTCACCTGGTTAACAGTTTATCCAGGACCTATTACACATCAGGCACTTTCTTGGTTCTGAGAAGATAGTAGTCACCTCAACAACGTCCGTGATCCCATGGAGCCAAGGATGTGCCAGTGTGCCAAGTCTATGACAGAGCAAAATAATGAGGCCAGCCTTGTCCATTCTTGTCATTTGTAATATTTCCTTAATATTTTATAAAGAAATAAATATTACCAATACCATTCAAGCCCTCTTGTTACTTCTCCCAGCTCTCATTTCTTTCTCTCTCTCGAGAGAAAACTTCTCTGGAGTTTGGCATTGATTGTTTCCATGCATGTTTTTATCCTTATACTATATACTATATATGTCTGTATACATAAATTATATCTAATGGTTTTGCATGTTCTAGAACTTTCCATAAATGTATCATATTTTAGCGCCCAGTAATCTTTATTCTGTCTGCATCATTTTTTAATGTGTCCATGTTGATACTTCCAGCTCTACTTCACTCATCATAGCTGCCGTGTATAGTGTTCCATTGAATGAGTACATATGTATTGATTATCCTTCTGGTGATCGAACTGTAGGTTGTATCTTTTCTTTGCCATTACAAATAATGAATCAGTGAATGTTATTGTACAAAGCTCTTTGTGTGACCCATGGAAGAAGGTCTACAAATATATCTAGAAGTAAAAGCACTTGTTCTGGGGCTTATACAGACTCACATTCACTACCTATTGCAAATTATTCTTCAGATTGGCTGTGCTGACCTATAGCACAATATCTTGGTTTGACCCAAAATGTTTGTTTGGGTTTTCTATACCATCCTACAGAAAACCTGAATAATCTTTTTGGCCAACACAATATATTTTATATCTCCATGTTTAGCAAAATAAATGTAGTTAACTATAGATATGAATTGATGATTATCAGTGGGTGTTTTTTTTTTTTTTTTCCAGAAAATATAAAATGAATACTGCAAATATCTTTACATGGACCTTCTTCAGTGTCTAACTGTGGTTCTCAGTTGGGGGAAGGTAGTTTAAGAATTAGACCCTAAGCCCACATTCCCTTTGAGTCAACATAAGATTGATGAAAATCTGGTCTCATCCACCCAAGGAAGATAAAACTGGGCCCTATCTACCTTCTGTGGAAGAGATGGGGGGTCAAATATTAGCACATCTTAACACGTCTGTCTTTTGTTTCACATCCCCAAAATAAAGTTGACTAGGCTGATTGCTACTCAAAGTGAAGCGATTCACTTGAATTCCGTAAGCATTGGAAAGAAAAATTAATATTAGAGGACTGTTCAGAGAGAATTGATTTTTTTCTTTCTCCCACCAGACCTAAATCTGAATTAATTTGTGGAAGATAAAACCTTAAATCAGGTCTTACTATGTTTTTTTCTCTCTATTTCTATGGAGAATGTATATTGTCCTTTCTGATTCTTCCTCCTTCAGATTCCTCCCAGCCACTGAGCAGCAGTGGAACATGGTATTCCAGACCATTGACTCCATACCCAGAGTTCTGGGGTCAGATGTTAACTTTTCCTTCTACTAGTCTGATTATTTAAACCTCCTTTTGGTTCAGTTTTTTCATATGTGAAATGCAAGTAGTAATGGTATGAACCCCCACAGAACAGTAGCAAGGATTAAAACCCCAGCTGGTTCATGGTACCTGTGATGTATGTATTTATTATTATCAGAGCCCTGGAGGCAAGTGCTTTTCTTAAACCAGAAAGGAAAGGAACACACTTTAGGAGACAAAGTTAATATGCAAACATCTAGAACAAGAGTTCTAGATTTGCTAGAGCTATATTCACACACACACAGTACTCTATTAATTGTGCAGCAGAGACTCATCTACATACCTTCCCCAAGGGCTTGGCTTTTGAATCTTCAAAAGGCCAGTTGTAGGATGGCTTCACTCCTGAGCCAGTCTGATCATAACCTCGTGGACCTGAAGACAATTTTATAGCAAGGTCACTGGCTCTTTTAGTTATGCTCTGCTGCTTATCTGATCTGTGCCTTTACTAACAACTTTAGATTTCATCAGAAATCCAGGCTCATGATAAGAGCATATAAATAGGGGAATGAAAGAAGAAAAGGGGGCTCATTGTTGGTACAGATGAATTATTTGGGTTGCCACAAGTAGATGTTCAAACCCAAGCTGTGCTGAATGTTTCCATAATTATAAGTATCATTTCTCTGCCCATTGCACTTTTTGGTGACTAAGCTCCAGGAGGGAAGAGACTCTTCTGTCCTAAACATGAAGTACTATGCCCGACACTTGGTAGAAAGCCAAGAAATATCTGTAAGATGATTGGGTAGTTGGATTGATATAGGTTCCCAAAGAACAGAGTACAGTAAATTTATTCAACATGATTGAGAATTAAAACGGGGCCTAAGGCCATCTGAAATGGAAGGGGACACTCTTTTTCAGAACCTTAGATTGATTTTTAGCTCTTATGTAAACCATTTGGTTTGTATATGCAGTCTGCAGGGCAAACATATGACTGTTTTACACAAGGAGAGCTCCTTGTCAAAATGCCTTATGTTAGAATACCACTTGATTGCTCATAAAGCCCTTTCACATGATGTGAGAAATGCAAAACTACTGTTTGAGAACTTACTATGCCCTGGAAACTATGCTAAACGCTTTACATGCATTGCCTCATTTATTCCTCAGACCAACTTGGTACTATAGTTTTTATAATCCCCATTTTACATATAAGGAAACTGAGGCACAGAAATAATAAACCTTCCCAAGGTCATGTAGTTACTAGGATTTAACCTTAGTCTGCCTGGACTTCAGAGTCCACCCCTCTTCCTGAAAAAGCCTGTGAAGTAGGGCAGGTGTTGTGTTTGTAGATAAACTTTCTTTATACATAAGGTTTAAGAGACACAAGATGCCATGAACAGCAGCAACACGTTCCAGGCAGAGAGCTAGAAATAAAGCTCAGCACTTGCCATTCCAGTCCCGCACGGCTTCCCGGTACCATGCTACCACGCATTGACCTGAAGACTGCTGTTTAACTCTGCCAGGCTTGGAAGCATCCTTCTACTGATGTCTTATTCTTAGATATTGACTAAGTGACGATGACATGCTTATACACCAACACTTTAGGGCATGGCTTATGTTCTTCATGATGAACATCCCTTCAGGAGACCTGACCGAGTTGTGTCCCATATGTCCTGTCTAGCCGTCCCTCCTAGGAGGACTAGGGAAGCCTTCCCGGAGAAAAGTGCACTGTAGCTCTGAGAAGTCCATTACTTTATCAGAGGTGCAGAGAAGCAAACTGAGATTCCTCCCCCTGCTCCCCTTGCCCTGCCTAGACCTTTATCTGTCCAGAATCTGCTTATGTCTGGGCTCCCACCACTGCTTGTAAACCTTTATCTCCTTGCTTCTCTGAAGTTGTCAGCATCTCTGTCGCTTGCCAGAATGATTGTTCTTCACAGAAACAAAAGCTTCATTCCATATTGGTTGGATAACCAACCAGTCTTGGCTCTACTGGACTTTTCTTTAAATTCAGAAACTGTGCATCCTAAGCCAGAGCCACAATAACTGAACTGACTGGTGTGCATGGGCTTGCTTTTGGCGTAGCACTGTGAAATTGAACCGTTTCTCCCGCTTTGGCAACATAAATGTCCTTCATGCGGATGTCATCTGGATCAAACTCAAGCAGGAGCAGACTGGCCGAGGGTTTCCCCCGGAGTCCACAGGCTCTTCTAGGGAACCAGAGGGAGGGTGGCTCACCCCGATGGTGGTGAACCAATTTGTTCTCAACGTTGTCACCTTCCATTTCCTTAATGAGTACCTGTAGCCCTGATGCTACATCAGCATGCCCAGATTCCTTTATTATTGGCTTCAGAAGCTCTTTTTTTCCCCCCACTTAATTCCTCTTGCGAGCTTAATTATACCAAAGTAGATTTTTGTGATATAAATAAGATCACAGCTTGCGTAGGTCCATAAAGTTTGATGGAATGATTCCGCACTGGTTCCGTTGTTTGGAACTCTTTTCTGGAGACTAAGACCATTCATAGCTGTGCTAATGTGGTAGTCACTAGATCCAAGAGGCTACTGAAATCAAGTGTGTAGTTTCTCAGCCGCACGAGCCATGTTCTAAGCACTCAGTAGCTGCCATACTGGATAGTCCAGATGCAGAACATTGCCAACAGACTGCGCTCATCTAGAGCATGTAGCGATCGCTTTGTTATCAAAAAGCTTGATGCAGGGCCAAATTTAGTTCTAGGAAACTTGCAGAACATTTCAGGGAAATTAAATCTCTCTATACTGAGAATGATGGGTCAGATGGCAAGTGAACTTGGCTGTGAGATGATGGCGCCCCCAGGACCTCCCACCACCCACCTTCACTTTCATTCTCTCCGGTCTCCCAGCTGGTTCAGACAGTTTCCCACTTTCCTCATTCAGTAGATACTGTTGAGGGAGGGAAAGGAGAAAAGAAACAGAGAAGTCAGTTTGTGTATGTGATTGATATCCATGAACTCTGTGTAATTTTTTTCCTTCTCTCTTAGGTCCTTGAGGCCACACGGGTTAATCGAAGAAAGAGCGCATTGGCTTTGCGCTGGGAGGCGGGGATCTATGCCAACCAAGAGGAAGAAAACAATGAATAATCAACTTCCTTCCACCCAGGAAGCTTCTTTGGTGCTTGGGGTCCCAAGAAACCAAGAAATCAACAGTTAAAGCATTTTAATAGAATATTTATTAAAGTGCAAACAAACTCAGCAATCCTTATGCAGGCCAGAAGTTATAATTTACAGTGAAAAAGCAGTCCACCCACCAAACTCAAACTCCTGGGAGTCAAAAGGAAAAGGATTGTGTGTGTGTGTGTGTGACTCAAAAGGATCGCCTGGGTTTGGACCACAGTTGATCCAAAAGGACAAAGAAATTATGAGCAAACCGACATGGTTGCTCCAGGCAGAAGAGACCAGGCTGCCTGGGTGGTGAGGAAAACAGTGGAGATGTGGCCCTTTGGAGAATCTGAGAAGCTGGCGCCGTCCACCTGGCGGAGGGTACTTCCCTGCGCCTGCACCAGTTCCCACCCGTGACCACATCGCAGGTGGCGGACCAACTCCATTTACTCCAGCAGCCACAAAATAAGGTTTCTCTCCATTTGCCCAGAAGAGGCAACTCTCGTCCCATATCTCTTTCATTTAATTGTTTTTAATTAGGAGCCATGAATGATCACAATCCGTATTTTGAAGACAAGATTTCTTCCTGTTGCAAACACAATCTGTTCTACATTAGGAGGTTGAGGAAGTGGGGGCAGAAAGCCAAACCAAATAGATTATTTTACCTTTAGGGTCTTGTCTGCTTATGATACTGACTGAGCTACAGTTTATGAGAACACATTTTCACAATTCTGTTTCTTTATATGAAGACTATATTTAGGGGGCAACAACTATTTTTATGATGGGGTGGGGGAATCTATCCATGTATAAAACCTGTACACATTGAACAGCATGGTTCAAGAGGGGAGGGGTGTTTTTAGAATGGCAATAATCGAAACAAGGGCGAACTCTGCCTTGGAGAGGTAGATGAGAAATAAAGAGGTGTTTATAACTATATTTTATATATAAAGTGAACCTTCAAGGGAGTAGGAAGATGATAGATTATTTTGGATTAGTCAGGGAAAGGAAGCAGTAAAGAAAGCTCATGAAAGGTAGAGAATAAGGGAGGGAGAAAGAGTGGGAAAATGAGGAAGTAAGAGAGATTATTTTTGCTGAGCAACCAATATTTTTCAGGATGATACAGAGAAAAATATAGAAGTTTAAGTGCAGGCTTAGGATCAGCTACAAATCCTAAAGATGGGTGTGTGTGCGTGCGCACGCACACACGTGCCTATGTGTCCACACATGCCTTTGTGTATTTTTGCAAAGCGCGTGAGTGCTCACGAGTAAGGGGGGGTGTGTGTGTGTGTGAGGAGTAAAATTCCAGAATGGTCATGGGACAAAGGTATCCACTTACTTCCTCCAAAGCTGTTTGCCAGCGTCAGGAGTGAGCGAGAATTTATTTTTTATGAAAAGGATATAGAGGCTCCGAGCTGATACAGTATTTGTAATATTAAGTTGACCTAACATGGTATTTGCATGAGTCACAATGGCAAAGTTTTGAGCAGTTTTGTAATTTGACATTTAGGAAAGTTTCATATTTATTCTCATGCTTTGTATTCATGCTTAGTATAGGCTAAAGGATGCCAGCTTTACTCTTTTTGTCTTTTAAAGCAATATGATCAGGGCATTCAATCATGGAATGCCCTCAATTTCTGGATGAGAAATTTTTTAACTCTGGCCATGAGAAAAATACTGACCAGCATTCTTTTTTTTTTTCGTCCCTTTTGTTTTTTCTTTAAATTAGAGGATAATCACTTTACAATATTGTGCCCTTTGTTTTAAAACTGTGTTTTTTTAAAAAAAAGCAATAAGTAAGTTAGACCTCACTAAAATTCCTTTTTGTTTTTATATTATTCTGTCATAAGCGCTAATAGGTTATTCTGACAAGTAGCAATTCCACAAAATTTGTATGTAGATGTCATGCACACTATCTTTGCTTCTTTTATTAGACTAATGTCGACTTTAGGGGAAAGTTTATTCATAAACAAGTGGTGGACACAAAGTAGAAATGGAGCTGTCGGGTAACTTACAACTTTGAAACTGCCAAGGGAACCTGCAATTTGAAGCCAAATTCTACAGATGGGTAATTAGCGCCATCTTCAAATGGCTCACGGCCCTGAGCATTCCGAATGAAGAGTCAACAAAATGTGCTAACCACTGGAGATACGTGACAAATAAGATGCCTGCTGTTAGGAATTCTTTTTTCAAGTGGGAGAGGCTGGCACAGAGACAGACGTTCCCAGGAAAATGAGATGAGGAGTCCTGATCAGTGACAGGAGAGTACCCTGAGGATTTCCAGCATTGTTCCCAAGACAGGCACGGGAATGACCACTGATGCGACAGTAGCATCGTGTGGCCCAGGGACACAGAGGCTGCTCGGATGCCTGGAGAGCAAAGTGTTCTATGCTTCGTGATTTCTGGACTAACTCTGGATCTGGTCACGGCCATAGACTAGATACAGATGGACTCCCCATCTTTCGAAAGAGGAAACAATCCTCAGGACTTGCCTGAAGTGTTTGGTTCTGTTTTGAAGGAAAATGTATACCCACCTTAAACCTCCATTTGAGAAGAGAATGGGCAGCTGAAAAGAAAGCTTAGAAGGCCACGCAATTCCTGCACTTGCTGTGGAGGCAGATAAATCGGTCTTTGACTACAGTTGATTGAACCAGACACATTGATTGCGTAGAGTTACAGAGTTGGGATCCTTTGGTCCGTGCTTTGAGTAGGCAACAAATGCAGAGTTTCCGTGACCCCCTCACAGTCACAAAGCCGTTTAACTGTGGCCCCCACATCTCCAGCCTTTGCTTGTTCCCTTCTGCTGCCTTCTGATGACTGCTGTTCCACTCAGTTACAACCCTGTTAAAATGTCCATTACAGTTCCCTTGGAAGAGCCAGGTTTTCTCTGCGCTCTTGAGTTTTTTTTACTCATTTAAGAAACATTGGGCCATGGCTTTGTACATATCACTATGCTAGGCTCTGGGATCCCAAATGAACCCCTTAAACCATGTGAAGATGGAGCAGACCTGGAGGAAAATCACTCCTGCCTCATCCATTGAGAGGAAGAGGCTTGTCTACACATCGGCCTCTGATGCTCATCCCTGCCCCCAAATAGCACGCAAGCTTGTTAATCTCAGCTAGAACAAATGTTTAGATTCCGTAGATATTAAAAGCTTTCCTGAAAGTATTCCATTCCACAGTGTTTATAGATGTCCACTTTCCTCCGGAACTGATTACCTACTGACATTCCTTGGCTTTCTCATCCAGAAATTATGGAAACAGGGTCTGTCAGTGGCAGGAGGCTGGGCTGTGTCCCGCGTGAAGGACACATGCAGTCTCCTTGCCTTTTTACACCTGTGCATGCTGCCCACCGTAGACAGTGATGTATAAACCATATATAGCTCAGTGTCCACATATATACGCAACACACACACACAGCATAACAAGGAACACTAAGACAGTGTTGACTCTTGTCTCTGAAGACAAATAATTTAACATTTTTTCCAACTAAAGAATGGATGTCATTAAACTATGTATTGGAAAAAAAAATAATAACCTATGTGTTTAGAGATGGTGACTATATCCAGTTTTAGTGACAGAACCAATTTCCTGAATTTTAAGCATTCAGTGAGTGAGCTGCCAATTTTGATTTTGTGTTGCTCTTTACCCAAATGACATTTTTTTTTTTTTCCCTTTTTTGGAGGAGGGGGCAAAAAGCAGCAATACTGTGTTTGAAAATGATACTCTGGCTCTCCTGTGTATGTTAACCACTTCAATGTTATTATCCTGCTTTGGTTTTATAGTGATTGTGAGGCATTCAATGCAAGTATACAATTATTTTCTCATTAAAACCCAGTGTGTGTTGTGTTTTTATAAGTGATGGCCGCTTGTTTGACTGGGGTGGGGAGTTGGAGGACCGCACTGCCTGAGGGTGGCCAGTGCCCTTGCCTCTGATTCCACGGGGGAACATTGCTTCTTGCATATTTGGAACCCAGAAAGCAACACGAGCTGGTGGGGCAGACCTTCGACAGGCTGTTGGCAGTGCCCCTTTTGCCGTGTTGGGTCCAGCTGCCCTGGCTAGGCTGGAAACCGATGGGACCGACGTGACATGGGTGCCTCCTGAGGAGGGAGGTAGATTCCAAGGTCAGAGACGGTGGGGCAAAGGGCAGGGTGAACAGTGATGCTCACTCTCTGCCCTTAGGCTCTAATTTTTATTATCCATTCCATTCCCAGCACCCACATTTGGCTCTGTGTGGGTGCTAAGTCGCTTCAGTCGTGTCTGTGTGACCCCATAGACGGCAGCCCGCCAGGCTCCCCCCTCCCTGGGATTCTCCAGGCAAGAACACTGGAGTAGGTTGCCATTTCCTTCTCCAGTGCATGAAAGTGAAGTCACTCAGTCGTGTCCGACCCTCAGCAACCCCATGGGCTGCAGCCTTCCAGGCTCCTCCGTCCATGGGATTTTCCAGGCAAGAGTACTGGAGTGGGGTGCCATAAGTTGCTTCAGTCGTGTTCAACTCTTTGACGCTATGGGCTCTCCTCTGAGGCATAGAGAATTTCAGACTTTACCAAGCATCTGAGACCACAGGTGAACCAAAGCTTCCTCCCCTGATTTCCTCCTGCCCGCCCTCCACTTCCTCACCCCCATCCCGAGTCTCTAACCACGCTAGGCTGTTTTACATCTTAACCCCTGGAACTAACTTGTACCCAGACCTTCAGTTGCCTGTTCTTCCTTAGCACCTTCCTGTCTCTGTCTCCCCGAGGTCTCCTTTCAGCTGCTGCTTTCTTCATCTCTCCCCATTTATGTACCTTCTTCCAGTTTTCCCCACCCCTACCCCACACCACCCAGGATTCCAGTCATATTCTCCTGTTCTTCCTTATGGCATCATGTCCAGTCTCCGTGTGATGGGAGTTCTCATTTTGGGGGGAAGGGAGTGGGATCAGGCCTCTTCGAAAATTTGATCACACTCTATAAACAGTGACGTGTTAACATTTTAAAAATGTATTTTTAATTGGAGGATAATTGCTTTACAATGTGTTGGTTTCTGCCTGACCACGACATGAATCAGCTATAAGTATACATGTGCCCCCTCCCTCTTGCACCGCCTTTCCACCCCTCATCCCCCACTCCCAGGTCATTACAAAGCACCAGGCAGAGATCCCTGTGTTACACAGGAGCTTCCCTCTAGCTATCCATTTCACACATGGCAGATGAGTAGGCAGCATTTATGAAGCACTGAGAAAGTGACAGGCATTTTCTACAATTTCCACAAATGTAGTCTATTTCTTAGGACATTCCATAGGGCATTCTGTTTTGGTTTCTGTTTGTCTTTTGGGGTTTTTTTTTTTTGACTGAGCCACACAGCTTGCGGGATCTTAGTTACCCAGTCAGGTATCAAACCCAGGCTGTGCCATTGAGAGTGGGAAGTCCTAACTACTAGATCCTGGGAAATTCCCTGGGGTTGAACTGTTCTGATATCCATTTGACTGGTTAGAAAACAGAGGCCACAGAGCTCATAAATAGTAGCGCTTGAATTTTAACCTGGGCACCCTGATTCAAGTGTTACCTTACCCACTCTTCCCATAAAAATGCACATTGGCAACTTCACATGCAAGATCCAGTAGATCTGATGCTGTGTGGGGGTCTGGGTGACCTTACCACACCTCCTCCTGCAGGCTCTTGTGAACCAAGGCCAAAGCCATGACGGGCTGGAGTCTTGGGGAGAGCAGAGTTTTGGTGGCAGCCACTTCATTCCGATAAAGTTTCTTTATTTGAATGAACTCCTTCTGGGCTCTTTCCTTTGGGATCAGCTCTCCCAGGAGATAGTGGGAAAGGATGACCCAGGCTTCCCATTGCCAAAAAGGAACCAGAAGTGACTGCAAATGGGTGATCAAAAGGTGCTAAAATTGAATTGTGATAGTTGCACAACGTTTACTAAAAATCTTTGAATCGAACACTTGGAAATGAGTACATCTAATGGTATGTAAGTTATACCACAATGAAAGCCGTGGCAAAAAACAAAAGGATGGGGGACTCAAGGAACTGGAAGAAAAGTCCAGGCAAAGGAACCAAGGCGGCCACGCAGCCTGAGGTTGAAAAGAGGACTTCTTCAGGCCAACATTCAGCCACCAGCTAATGAAGAAATCTTGCTGTCCTTGAGGTTCCCCCCAGGAACCAAGAGCAGAAGAATTGTCATCATCCATTGATTAAGCATCCTGGTCCTCTTTCCATCCATCACTGCTAACGCCTGAGGGCATCAGGCAGCGCCAGGTGAGTTCAGGCAAACAGAACAGATTCGGTGGGCAGGGCTGCTGGGCACTCAGGCTGTGTAGCGCCAGGGAGTGGGTGGAACTTGAAGCCTGATAACAGAGTAAAAGGAATTTGGGGTGATTTTTACTGATGAGGCTCTTCCCGAAAACCCACCGATGTGAGGGATTAACCTGTCATGAACAGAGGGCAGGTGTGCAGGCCTTTGGCTCCCTAGTTAGGGCATCAGTGGGAAGCTGGAGGGGACATATGGCCACTACCCTGGGCTCAACTCCTCTGTTTTTTTTTTTTGAAGTAAAGTTGGTGTACAATGTTGTGTTAGTTTTAGGGGTACGGCAAAGTGCTTCAGTTATATATACAATTCTATTTTTTTCAGATTCTCTTTCCTCATAGCTTATTACAAAATAGTATAGTTCCATGTGCCATACGGTAATTCTTGTTGATTATCTATTTTATATATAGTTGTGTGTATATGTTAATCCCACACTCCCTAGTTTAACCGCCCCCAGCCCAGCCCCACCACACCCATGCTTCCCCCTTTGGTAACCAAAGCTGTGTTTTCTATGTCTGTGGGTCTGTTTTGTCTATGAGTTCATTTGTATCATTTGTTTTTTAGATTCCTCATCAGCTCCCCTGGTTTTACTGGTGCAAAGAGATGAATAATGAGGTTCCTTTGATGCATTGCCCCTTTTAATTATGAGCTCCTTCGGCCACAAGAGGGTGGTGACTATAGCCCTCTCTGCACACAACCCACTCAAAACTCAGAATTGGGCTCTTAGGGGGACAGAGAACAAGTGGGGAATTAAAAGGAAGAATTCAAAAAGTTTGAAGTGTACCCGATGACATTAAGACAAAGAAGGGACCTTGGGAAATTCCAAGGTCCACAACAGAATTCCTAGCTGTCACCCAAGCATTTCAGATACTTTGTCTCAGAGAAGAAATGTTTGCCTGATAGAGACTTTTTAAAAAATTTCCACCAAGGTACAGTGATCTCAGTGTCAATTAACCTTATGGGAGGATTAACCAGATGCTTTGCTCCAAGTCCACAGGTGGTGAGCTCTGCACAAGTGGAGCAGATCCACTGGTTTCCTGGAGAAGTAAAGTTAAAAATCTTTCTTCCCCTTCTTTGGTTTTTCCCTGCCCTCCCATTTAGAGAACATTCTGCCTCTGCCGTGGCGTTCAGCTGGTAACTGTGATTCACCTCTGGGGAGGAGAGCTGTTTGTCAAACTTTTGAGTGGAACTCTGCAACACTTGGAGGGCTTGTTAACCAGAGACCTGGACTTGTATGCAGTTTCTGATTCTGAAGGGCTGGGTATGCAGCCTAAGAGTTTTCTAACTAGTCTTCTGGAATGCTGCTGCTTGTCCAAAGGGCCTCACTTTGAAAATCACTGGTCTGGAGTGTAAGTAATGAATAGGGTCTGGGCAAACAATTTATGTTTGAAAACTGGAGAATTGATGAAGGATTTATAAGCTGCAGATGTATGTGGTTTGGGTTTTGAATATTCTTGGGGCCACTGTTTGCCCAGCACAGCAACCTACCAGTTGGTGGGTCTTGGTGAAGCAGGATCTGAATTTCAGTTAGACTGTTTGAGAACCTTCTAACCAGGGCTGAGAACAAAGTGTATATGTTCCGACTTTAATTTCAGGGTGAGATCAAGGGAAGTTAAAGCTTTGGAAGGTCTTTGTAGAGTAATAGCAACATTGACTCAGTGACACACATTTGTTTGAATAACATGGTTGCATAATTTAAGATGAGATGCAAGATGAGGGGTCAGGATGATGAGATGCAAGATGAGGGGTCAGGATGACTTGATCTAGTGCAGCTCTTCTCAATTCTGACTCCATCTGCATCACCTGGAGAACTTTAGCATTTGGATTCAATTGGTAGGAGCTTCCCAGGTGGCGCTAGTGGTAAAGAACTTGCCTGCCAATATGTGTGTGTGTGTGAGTCGCTCAGTCATGTCCGACTCTTTGTGACCCCATGAACTGTAGCCCTCCAGGCTCCTCTGTCCATGGGATTCTCCAGGCTCCTCTGTCCATGGGATTCTCCAGGCTCCTCTGTCCATGGGATTCTCCAGGCTCCTCTGTCCATGGGATTCTCCAGGCTCCTCTGTTCATGGGATTCTCCAAGCAAGAATAGTGGATTGGATTGCCATTCCCTTCTCCAGAGGATCTTCCCGACCCAGGGATCAAACCTGGGTCTCCTGAATTGCTGGCAGATTCTTTGCCGTCTGAGCCTCCAGGGAAGTCCAAATTAAAACTGAAAAATAGCAGGAGACATAAGAGACACAGTTTCGATCCCTGGGTTGGGAAGCTCCCCTGGAGAAGGAAATGGCAACCCACTGCAGTATTCTTGCCTGGAGAATCCCATGGACAGAGGAGCCTGGTGGGCTACAGTCCATAGGGTTGCACAGAGTCAGACACGAATGAAGCAACTTAGCATGCTTGCAAATGGTGTGGGCTGGAGCCCAGGCATCAGTAGAAATTAAAAGCATCCCAGGGGACTGTAACACAGAGCAAGCTTTGAGCGTCATTGTCTGATGCTATGGTTCTTTGCAAGGTCAAGCAATGTTTCCACACCCACCTACTAAATAGGGCCTCCCTGTGGTCACCTATAGTGCCTCAGATGCGTTTAACTTTCCTTCTCACGTTGGGGGGAACCCATATTCTATTCTGGGCAAGAGAGAACTATCCAAGTGATTAAGATGTTTTGTAAAAGCCAGAAAGATCCCAAGAGTCATCAATGGAGAGTCAGAGGTCTAGGAACTTACAAGGAGATATTTAGGAAGGAACTTTCAAGGAGAGATTTAGGAAGGAACTTCCCAAGATGAACTTGAAAGTTGCAGAATCAGATCGTGGGGTTGGTGGAATTCCTCTCAGTATTCTCAACGTTTTCCATTTAATTCAAGATGCTCACCTTGGCTGCAAGTATGCAAGGTGGCCAGTAGGTGGCAGTGGTCTCTAAAAGATTCCATAGCCAAGAACCTTCCTAGGGGGTCAGGAGGAGCTTTCCTACTCGTCGTACAAGACAGAAATCTGTGGAGATCTACATACAGCTACTCCAAAAGCACTGCAATGAAAACGCCACTTGCACAATACATGAAGGTCAAATGTGGCCTTTCATTTACATTTACACTTCAGTGGAAAACTGATAGTTGCCGCCAGATGGCAGCAGACTCCCGCATGCTTCCTCCACTCAGGGCCAGTAATTCTTGTTTGTTTTAAATTGGAGGTTCATTACTTTACAATATTGTAGTGGTTTTTGCCATACATTAACATGAATCAGCCATGGGTGTAGGGCCAGTAGTTCTTAAGGGCGAGCTGTGCACAGGGCGCTGTGCTGAGTACTTTACATGGATTATTTCCTGAAGTTTTTAAAAACACTTCCTTGAGGCACCTATTAATATTAGCTCCATTTTACAAATGAGTGGTTGAGTAACTTGCTCTGGAGGATATGATCAAGGTGAGAGGAGAATTCAAACCCAGGCAGTCTGCACCAAAGTCTGAGTCTGACTGACCTCCCCAATTTTCCTTCTCACTGACTTGATTCAGTGTGTTTAGACCTCTGGTCTTGGGCCTGAGCTGGCTCTGCGTTCTAGTAGAGCCTATCTTCAGCATCAAGAGGGAGATGGAACTATGACAGTTGAAAATTGGGCTTGTACATTGAAGTGGCAGAAGTGTGGGGATATGCGTAGGACATGGACAGTCTCTGTTAAAGGCAGCCGCTGTCACTAAAAACCAACACACAACAAAAATTTGGCCCTTCCCAGTTGCTTCCCTGAGCACTAGGCAAGTGGTCTGCCCTCCGAGTTATCACAAATACCTACTGAGTTATGTAAATATTTTGGAGTGTCATAGTAATAATCTCCAGCTCTCCAACCTGAAGCATCTGTTTTCTTGGCTCCCACTAGTGGTCACACATTTTATGGAATCACCCCAGTTCTAAGCATCTGTTTCCCTATTGGGTAGGGTACAGGTAGACCGTCAACAAAGTGAGCCAATAATTCATTCAGTGGCTGAAAGAAGATAGAAGGTTATTTCTCTCTCACAGTACAGTCCAAGGGGAGCATTTGCGGTCCAAGGGCAATCTGTTTTAAGCCGTCTTTTACAGTCAAACACTTCTTCGTATCCTCAGGACCTATTGTCACAGACGGTGTGGTCCAGCCTTCAGAACTGGTAAGAGGCAGTAAAGCCATTTACTAAAAACCTAGGTGTGCCTGTTCCCTGGATCCTCTGTAGGCATGGCTTCCCTGCATCTATTAAGATAGCACACCAGCTTCTAAGGATTGATTAATATAATTCTAGGATTTCCACTGCAACCACAACTCAAATGAAGTCCAAAGGAATAAGGACTAAATAAGTTGCTAAAACTTGCTTAAGTTTGCACATCTTCCTTCATGACACAGTCCACATCTAGTTTATCTCTTCCTATATTTATAATTGCACAAACCGCAGGAAGAATAGTTACCAGGTCAGGTTAATGTAGAACTACCCTTTAGTCCTGAAAAATCCTCTGGATGGCTTGAGATAGCCCCTCTATCTTAGCACAAAGGCTAACGCACATCTCCTTGTGCTCCCCAAATATCACATTGCATACCCACATTCCACAAGCCCTGCGTATGATGGGAACAGAATTGGCATGCTTAAGGGGACTAAAGGGATGTTTAGCCCAGGCTGTGAAGCCACAAGGACACACACAGATACAAATAAGTTAACAGTGTTCAGATGTCTGTCAGTCACGTGACCTGCATCTCACTCAAGGGCAGCTGAGGAGGGCTTTTCCGAGCCTCTCAGGGTCAAGCAGCTGCTTATACTTGTGCTGGTTTCTCTGGCTTTGGTTGCAAGCCATACTGATTGACCTGAAGAAGTTTCTGGTGGCTGCCATATTGTTTAGTCTGGGTTAATCTCAGCTGATCTGGAATGACCTCATGCTGATTTCCAGAGCTGCTGGAGTATGGCAGTGACCGTTAGCTGCACTAACTCAAGATAAACGGTGTTCTTTTCCCATGGGTTCATAAGTTGTTTCAGGGAGGGATGGACCAGCTGGCCAGCAGTGCTCAGTAATAATAACACTTGGGTTTATGATATGCATCTGGTGTTGATGGAATCTGGGGCTTTGGACACTTAAGGCTGGTCGTGTAACTGGAATGCGCTTAGAGGACCAGGTAGCTCATGATAAGAACCCCCTGCCACAAGCAGACCTGGGGCTTCTGGTTCTCAGGTGCTTTGCAGGTACGCTGATGGTGGTGATGTGAGACCTATACCACTCTGTGCTGAGAGGACAGAGAAGCCTGTGCCTGGGAGTGCCAGCCCCCTCTGATGTGGCTCTCTCCTGTGACTGTATTGTACCCCTGACATGTAACAAGGTGGTCTGAGTATAAACAGAACTGTGAGTCCTTTCAGCAGTAGAACATTTAAGGTAATTAATGTGTAATTTACACATATCTTCTTGATACAGCTTCATGCTCCTAATCTTTTTTATTATAGTTTTATTTATTTTTGGCTGGGTTGGGTCTTTGTTGCTGCATGGGCTTTTCTCTACTTGTGGTGAGCATGGGCTTCTCATTACAGTGACTTCTCCTGTTGCTGAGCACTGGCTCTAGGGCTCATGGGCTTCAGTAGTTGTGGCTCCCGGGCTCTAGAGCACAGGCTCGGTAGTTGTGGCCGCATAGCAAAGAGTCGGACACAACTGAGCGACTTCACTTTCACTTTTCACTTTCACGCATTGGAGAAGGAAATGGCAGCCCACTCCAGTGTTCTTGCCTGGAGAATCCTGGGGGCAGGGGAGCCTGGTGGGCTGCCCTCTATGGGGTCACAAGAGTTGAGCACGACTGAAGCGACTTAGCAGAGGCAGCAGCAGCAACAGGCTTATTTACTCTGTAGCATGTGGTATCCTGCTGGATCAGGGATTGAACTCACGTCTCCTGCATTGGCAGGCAGGCTCGCCACCAGGGAAGCCCCATGCTCCTAATCTTAATGTCACTTAAACCATACTTGCCGGGTGTACTTGTTCCTTAGCAATCAGTCCAGGGACTTGGAAAGGTAACGGCTCCCTGTAAGGGGAATGAGGCGGGTTCTCAACAGTAACTCTGGGCTTCGTAAACGTTACCAAACAGAATTCAGGTGATCTTTACTTGCAAGTGAGAGGTAAAGGCACAGAGCGCCCTCCAGGCAGACAGAGGAAACTGAGGACTGGGCAGCTGGAGGCAAGTACAAGTCATCTGACATCAGAACTTCTCTTTTCAAGTCCATCCCTCAGAGACTTTGCCCGGGTCCACTGAGCCTGTTTTGAAAGTGGAGGAAAAAGTAAGTTTGAGGAGCAAGAGCATAGAGCGGATTCTACTCTCAGACTAAACTATAAAATTTCAGACTAAAATATCCTGTTCCAGGGGCCCATTTAGAACGAATCCTGGGCTTCAGGTGAGTAGGGCTACATCGCTCACAGAGACTGAAGCACCTGTACAGAAGTGAGAAGGGATGCGTGGGCTGGGCCAGCTCTCTGCAGAGGAAGGCGGCTCTGAAAAGGGCTGACTGCCCCGGGCAGAGCCATGTGGATGAGAGAGGGTCAGTCTGAGAGGTCAAAGGGGAACCAGATGGTTGGCTGGACAAGCAATACATAAGTTAAAACGTTATAACGTATTGAGGTGAAAGTCACACAATATAAAATTGACCACTTTAAATTGAACAAGTCAGCACGCTTGGGACATTCACAGTGCTGTACACTCAGCCTCTAGCTAGTTCCAAAACATTTTCCTCATCCCAAACAGAATCATCATCCCCAGAATCAAACTCTCTCTCTCTCCTCTCCCCAAGCCCCTGGCAACCACTGATCTATGGATTTGCTTGTTCTGGACATTTCATATAAATGGAGTCACACAATAGGCGACCTTTCATGGCTGGCTTCTCTCACTGAGCAGAACGTTTTCATGGTTCATCCGTGCCATAGCATAAATCAGCACTTCTTTCCTTTTTGAGGCTGAATAATAGTGCATTGTATGGATTGACCATATTTAGTTTATCCATCCATTCACTGTCTGAACTGTTTCAGCATCTGACTTTTGTGACTAGTGCTGCTCTGGACATGCATGTACAGGTGCTTGTTTGTTTCCAGTTACTCTGGGCCCCTAGTTGATTTATAATATGGTTGTTTGTTCCAGGTGTATGGCAAAGTGATTTAGATATATTTGTGTGTGTATATATATATATATATATAATTTCAGATTTTTTGTCCCTTATAGGTTATTGCAAAGTACTGAGTATAGTTCCCTGTGCTATACAGTAGGTCCTTTTTGGTCATCTGGGCTTCCCTTGTGGCTCAGCTGGTAAAGAGTCCTCCTGAAAGGCAGGAAACCTGGGTTCGATCCCTGAATTGGGAAGATCCCCTGGAGAAGGGAAAGGCTACCCACTCCAGTATTCTGGCCTGAAGAATTCCATGGACTGTATAGTCCATGGGGTCGCAAAGAGTCAGACACGACTGAATGACTTTCACTTCATTTTCGATCATCTATTTTATACAATGTAGTATGTATATGTTAACCCCCAACTCCTAATTTATTCCTCCCCATCTCTTTACCCTTTGGTAACCATAAGTTTGTTTTTTATGTCTGAGGGTCTATTTCTGTTTGGTAAAAAAGTTCATTTTTTAAGATTCCACATATAAACAATATCATATGATCTTTGTCTTTTTCTGACTTACTTCACTTAATGTGATAATCTCTAGACCCATCCATGTTGCTGCAAATGGCATTATTTCATTCTTTTTTATGGCTGAGTAATATTGCATTGTATTCATACCTAACTTTTAATCCCCTGAGTCAGTGATTAAAAGAGCTCAGAGTCCCACCCAACCAGAGAGGAGGGTAGGAGGGGCCTGGTTCTCCTCAAGCTGAGGGAAAGGGGATTTAAAAGAACCCTCAAACATCTTGTTAAATATTCCCTGGAGAGCAAGGGAAACGTGAGTAGCAAGCACCACGCTTGAGAACTCTGAAGGGCTCCACGTTGGAGCAGGCAGCTTCCCTAACATCACAGCGAAGAGAGGTCGCTGTGAGTTTGTCCCCCGTTCCTGAACTGTGGGCATAACATATGGTGCCCCTTTCTCCAGGAGCAGAGCTGGGCTTCCTGTGTAAGAGGAATCGCCAGTGAGGTCTGCTTGGATCATGTAACCAAGGGCTGCCTGCAGCGGGGAGGGGAAAGCGGCAGAAAGACGGTGGAA
>NW_011494755.1:6678910-6682513 GCF_000754665.1 Bison bison bison
ATTTTCCAGGCAAGAGTACCTGCTCATCTCACGACAATATTAATCAAGTAAGCTCATACTTCACCTCCCTCCCTCCCTCCCTCCCAGCTTCTACCCACTCCCAACCCTGGAGAGGACAGACACTGTGTTAGGAATTTTGGGACCGGGGCTAGAGCCCCAGTGGGAGAGCAGTTCGCAGAGCTTCCTACCCGCTCCCACTGTGGACATCCACCCCCGGGCCTGCGGAGGAAGACGTGTTACCTTTGAAGGAAGCCAGACATGTTTGTTTGTTTTATAAATTACACCAGACAGGATGTATTCCATGTTTTGTGACTTTGGAGGAGGAGCGCTTTCCGTTTCTCTGAAGGTTTAGAAAAGCGACAGGCCTCCTCATGAATATCAACCATGAAAATTCTGATGAGCGCAGCTGGCGCTCAGCCCCCAGAAACCTCTGCCCCTTGAGGAGCTTAGTCTTCAATCTGTGTGGTCCTAAGGCAGTGGGTCTGACTGCTGCCTGCACAGATCCAGGGGACCCTTTCAAGGTCATCCTGAGGACCAGCCCACCTAGTCAGGCAAATGTGAAAAGAAGAACCAATGAAAACAAATGTCCACCCAAGGACCTGTAAAAGTAATACTGGCTTTATTCACAATGGCAAAAAAAAAAAAGAAACAGGGAAAAAAAGGAAAGAAACAGGGCAATGAAAAAGTAAATTGTGACTAATTACTGGAAAGAGGCTAAAGGGAACTTTCTAGAATGCTGGAAATGGTATATTTTGATCTACATCACATAAGTGTGTATATTTGTATCTGTGAAAATAAGTGTATATATACATGAAAGGAGGCAATGGCACCCCACTCCAGTACTCTTGCCTGGAAAATCCCATGGATGGAGGAGCCTGGAAGGCTGCAGTCCATGGGGTCGCTGAGGGTCAGACACAACTGAGCGACTTCACTTTCATTTTTCACTTTCATGCATTGGAGAAGGAAATGGCAACCCATTCCAGTTGTTCTTGCCTGGAGAATCCCAGGGATGGGGGAGCCTGGTGGGCTGCTGTCTATGGGGTCGCACAGAGTCGGACACGACTGAAGTGACTTAGCAGTATACATGAAAGGGAACCTTTAAACTAAATACAAGATTAGTTCACTTTCCATACTTTTCATATTCTGTGCCTGATCAAAATGCAAAATATCGATGACCAATGCTCAGTCCCTACTCCAGAGATTGTAATTTAATGGAATGTTCTCCAAGTTTCCTGATGATTCTCTTGTGCAGTCAGGGTTGAGAAGCACTGTCTTGGAGGACAGGACCAACCTTGGTGTGAACCTCAGGCTAGAGGGAAGAGGACTCACAGGGACTGTACAGTTAATGGAAGGTCCAACCCGCTGGGGTTTGGCACTTGAGTTTCCTTGGCACTGCTGGTGCCAAGGGGACTGGTGGTGATGGTTGACTGGTCTGGGGACCTTGCATGGATCTTGCCAGCCTGTGGTGAGTGGTCAGCAGAGACAAGCCTGGTATTGAGGGGGCAGTTTGCCTCAGGTTGTGAGTTTAGCCTCACGTATTGAGGGCAGCATCATAAGAGGGCTGCAAGGCTCCTGGAGAATCTGGTAGGTGGAGCCCGAGGCAGGGACAGGAACCCACGGCTGGGGCAGGAGTGAGGTTGGGCTCTCTCATGTGAAAAGAAAATCAAAATGCGGTTCATATTGCTACAAGAGCTCTCTGAAGTGGGCCTGGGAGGCCGTGAAGGGAGTGTGACTGGTACAGGGCTCAGCTGTATGGAATCTGACCTTTTGACCTGATCATGCAAATACCTGCCAGAAACTCAGAGTGCATATCAGACGTTACTCTAAACTAACTCCTGTTGCTCTATTCATAGAACCCCTACCAAAAAGCAACTTGTGATTCCTTAAGGACAAATATTTTCTGACATTTGTCAGAGTTGATCACAATTCTTACCAGACAACTGGTAATTAGTTGACGTAGAGTTCATTTACAGTGTTTTAGTATCTGCTATATTAAAAAGCAGAGACATTACTTTGTCAACAAAGGTCCATCTAGTCAAGGCTATGGTTTTTCCAGTGGTCATGTATGGATGTGAGAGTTGGACTGTGAAGAAAGCTAAGCACTTTGATGCTTTTGAACTGTGGTGTTGGAGAAGACTCTGGAGAGTCCCTTGGACTGCAAGGAGATCCAGCCAGTCCACCCTAAAGGAGATCAGTCCTGGGTGTTCATTGGAAGGACTGATGCTGAAGCTGAAACTCCAGTACTTTGGCCACCTGATGCAAAGAGCTGACTCATTTGAAAAGACCCTGATGCTGGGAAAGATTGAGGGCAGGAGGAGAAGGGGACGACAGAGGATGAGATGGTTGGATGGCATCACCGACTCAATGGACATGAGTTTGGATAAATTCCGGGAGCTGGAGATGGACAGGGAGGCCTGGCGTGCTGCAGTTCATGGGGTCGCAAAGAGTCAGACACGACTGAGCGACTGACCTGAACTGACTGATACTTTCTTTTTAATAATCTTTTCCATTATGATTTATCACAGGATATTGAATATAGTTCCCTGTGTGATACAGTAGGACCTTGTTGTTTATCCGTCCTGTATATAAGAATTTATCCATCCCATGTATAATAGCTGTAATCCCCTACTCCCCACCCTTCCCTCCCCCTCTCCCCTGGGCAACCACGAGTCTGCTCTCTGTGAGTCTGTTTCTGTTTCATAGATAAGTTCATTTGTGTCCTATCTTTTTATTTATTTAATTTTTGGTTGTGCTGAGTGTTTGTTGCTCTGCATGGGCTTTCTCTTGTGCAGAGTGGGGGCTGCTCTTTGCTGGGGTGCCCAGGCCTCTCGCTGTGGTGGTTTCTCACGTTGCAGAGCACATGCTGCAAGCTCATGGCCGTCAGTAGTTGGGGCACACAAGGCTCAGTAGTTGTGCTCTAGAGCCCTAGAGCTCGGGATCAGTAGTTGGGGCGCACGGGCTTAGTTGCCACACGGCATGTGGGATCTTCCTGGACCAGGGATCAACCCCTTGTTACCTGAATGTCAGGCAGATTCTTATCCACTGTATCACCAGAGAAGGCCTCATCATATTTTAGATGTCACATATATAAGGGATATAATATTCATCTTTCTCTTTCTGACTGACTTCACTTAGCATAATAATCTCTATTTGCATCCATGTTGTTGAACATGGCATTAGTCCATTCCTTTTTATGGCTTAGTAGTATTCCATGAGGAGTCTGCCCCAGTGGCCAGGGGTTAAAGCGTCTGCCTGTAATGATGGAGACCTGGGTTCGATCCCTGGATCCAGAAGACCCCCTGGAGAAGGAAATGGCAACCACTCCAGTATTCTTGCCTGGAGAATCCATTGGATGGAGGAGCCTGGTGGGCTACAGTCCTCCGGGTCGCAAAGAGTCAGACACGACTGAGCAATACACAGAAGAACTATACAAAAAAGATTTTCATGAGCCAAATAACCATGATGGTGTGATCACTCACCTAGAGCCAGACATCATGGAATGAGGAGTCAAGTGAGCCTTAGGAAGCATCACTATGAACAAAGCTAGTGGAGGTGATGGAATTCCAGCTGAGCTATTTCAAATCCAGAAAGATGATGCTGTGA
>NW_011494755.1:6682713-6683157 GCF_000754665.1 Bison bison bison
GATCAAGTTGCCAACATCCATTGGATCATCAAAAAAGCAAGAGAGTTCCAGAAAAACATCTACTTCTGCTTTATTGACTATGCCAAAGCCTTTGACTGTGTGGATCACAATAAACTGTGGAAAATTCTGAAAGAGATGGGAATACCAGGCCACGTGACCTGCCTCTTGAGAAACCTGTATGCAGGTCAGGAAGCAACAGTTAGAACTGGACATGGAACAACAGACTGGTTCCAAATAGGAAAAGGAGTATGTCAAGGCTGAATATTGTCACCCTGCTTATTTAACTCATATGCAGAGTACATCATGAGAAACGCTGGCCTGGAAGAAGCACGAGCTGGAATCAAGATTGCTGGGAGAAATATCAATAACCTCAGATATGCAGATGACACCACCCTTATGGCAGAAAGTGAAGAGGAACTAAAAAGCTTCTTGATGAAAGTAAAA
>NW_011494755.1:6683633-6684807 GCF_000754665.1 Bison bison bison
TTATACAGGAGAAGACTCTTGAGAGTCCCTTGGACTGCAAGGTAATCCAACCAGTCCATTCTAAAGGAGATCAGTCCTGGGTGTTCTTTGGAAGGACTGATGCTAAAGCTGAAACTCCAATACTTTGGCCACCTCATGTGAAGAGTTGACTCATTGGAAAAGACTCTGATGCTGGGAGGGATTGGGGGCAGGAGGAGAAGGGGATGACAGAGGATGAGATGGTTGGATGGCATCACCGACTCAATGGACATGAGTTTGAGTGAACTCCGGGAGCTGGTGATGGACAGGGAGGTCTGGCGTGCTGCAATTCACGGGGTTGCAAAGAGTCAGACACAACTGAGTGACTGAACTGAACTGAAAGCTTTTGACTGTGTGGATCACAACAAATTGTGGAAAATCCTTCAAGAGATGGGAATACCAGACCACCTTACCTTCCTCCTGAGAAACCTATATGCAAGTCAAGAAGCAACCGTTAGAACTGGACGTGAAACAACAGACTGGTTCCAAATCAGGAAAGGAGTATGTCAAGGCTACATATTGTCACCCTGCTTATTTAAGTTATACGCAGAATACATCATGCGAAATGCCAGGCTGGATGAGCACAAGCTGGAATCAAGATTGCCAGAAGAAATATCAATAACCTTAGATACGCAGATGATGCCACCCTTATGGCCGAAAGCAAAGAAGAGCTAAAGAGCCTCTTGATGAAAGTGAAAGTTGGCTTAAAACTCAACATTCAGAAGCTAAGATCAGGGCATTTTATCCCATCACTTCATGGCAAATAGAGGGGGAAACAGTGGAATGTTTCCCCATCATTTCCAAACAATGGAAACAATGAGAGACTTTATTTTTCTTGAGCTCCAAAATCACTGAAGATGGTGACTGTAGCCATGGAATTAAAAGACACTTGCTCCTTGGAAGAAAAGCTATGACTAACCTAGACAGCATATTAAAAAGCAGAGACATTACTTTGCCAACAAAGGTCAGTCTAGTCAAGGCTGTGGTTTTTCCAGTAGTCATGCATGGATGTGAGAGTTGGACTATAAAGAAAGCTGAGTGCTGAAGAATTGATGCTTTTGAACTGTGGTGTTGGAGAAGACTCTTGAGAGTCCCTTGGACTGCAAGGAAATCCAACCAGTCCATTCTAAAGGAGATCAGTCCTGGGTGTTCTTTG
>NW_011494755.1:6684907-6689559 GCF_000754665.1 Bison bison bison
ACCTGATGCAAAGAGCTGACTCATTGGAAAAGACCCTGATGCTGGGAAAGATTGAAGGCAGGAGAAGGGGATGACAGAGGATGAGATGGTTGGATGGCATCACCGACTCAATGGACATGGGTTTGGGTGGACTCTGGGAGTTGGCGATGGACAGGGAGGCCTGGTGTGCTTCAGTTCATGGGGTCGCAAAGAATCTGACTCGAATGAGTGACTGACCTGAACTGAACATGAAAGTTCCCAGTCCATGGTGTCGCAAAGAGTCAGACACAACTGAGCGACTAAACCTACCAGAACTGAACCATTCCATTGTATATAGGTACCACATCTTCTTTATCCATTTGTCTCTCGATGGGCATTTAGATTGTTTCCATTTTCTTGGCTATTGTAAATAGTGCTTCTATGAGCATTGAGGGTGCATGTATCTTTTCAAATTATAGTTCTATCTGGATATGCCCAGGAGTGGGATTGCTAGATTGCATGGTAGTTTTAGGGCTTCCCAGATGGTGCTAGTGGTAAAGAACCCATCTGCCAGTACAGGAGATATAAGAGATGTGAGTTCAGTCCCTCAGTCAGGAAGATCC
The DNA here is from genome assembly GCF_000754665.1 of Bison bison bison. Lineage (NCBI taxonomy): Eukaryota > Metazoa > Chordata > Mammalia > Artiodactyla > Bovidae > Bison > Bison bison. The sequence goes on from NW_011494755.1 coordinate 6,685,489, forward strand.
CCTGGAGGAGGGCATGCAACCCTCTCCAGTATTCTTGCTTGGGAATTCCCATGGACAGAGGAGCCTGGCAGACTACAGTCCATGGAGTCACAAAGAGTCAGACAGGACTGAGCACAACAGTGTACCTAACATACTGGAATGCGGCTGCCTGAGGTTACCTCTCATTTTGCAATTTGCTGGGTGTGCCACCTTGAGCAAGTTATATATCCGTGTTAGAACTAATGGCCTTAAATCGAGGGTACACCACTCACAAGTTGGGATGCAGAGGTCTGTATTTTTTTTTTATTGGGGTATCATTGCTTTGCAGTGTTACGTTCATTTCTGCTGTACAATGAAGTGATTCAGCTATATGTATACACACGCCCTTCCTCTTGGACCTCCCGCCGCCACCCGCATTCCACCATTTAGATCAGCTCCCCACTAGCTTTCTGTTTTACCCATGGCCGCGCATAGATGTCAGTGCCACTCTCCCAGTTCATCCCACCCTCCCCTTCCCCCGCCCTGTGTCCTCATGTCCCTTCTGCACATCTGCATCTCTATTCCTGTACTTGAAATGGGTTCATCTGTACATTTCTCTAGATTCCACATATATGCATTTAATATATGGTTTTTCTGGGATGCAGAGATCTTAAACAGGATAGTCACCCCCAAAGAAGAAAGATTCCCTCAGGAAGGACCTGATCCTGGAGTTAGCACCACAGAACATTTCTAATATTTCCAGAAAGCCAAAAGAATGTTTGAATGCCTCTCTCAAAACCCAAGAAAGTCCAGTTTAAAACCTTTTTTTTTTTTTTCCAAAATATATAAAGCCAAAAAAAGAGGCCAGGCATGAAGTATTAGGTAGTGGTCATGCGATGCATCTCTGGGGCAGTTTGTTGCACAGCCAGTGGGACATGTGGTGGAGGGTGACATTCAGAGGGGGCATTTGACTGTAGCTCCCAAGGATGGGAGGGGCTGGGCTCTCAGTGCCCTTGCTTCCATCGTCCCCACCAGCCTCCTTCATTAGCCACTGTGGGGGGACCCCTTCACCATACACACCCAGAGGTGCCAGCACACTGTTGACCAGAGACGTATTAATATGCTTCTAGACAGCAATGCAGTTAACATCACCGTGTGAAGTCATTAGAGCGTACACTTGATCAAGGGTTCACTCTACAACTTGGGATTGTCATTATCATTCACACCTCACACCATTAGGTTTTTGTTCCAGCCTCGTGTATATTTTAAATGCAAGTCTGTTACTGTAGAATTCTCAAAAGTGACACGTTGTGAGATTGTGAGTGAAGAATTTTTCAGTGAATTTTAAGCAGATACTTTCTCTGATTGAGCGACATATAGCCTTAGTGTCTCAGAAGATGAGAGTTCTTCAGAATATAGTTCTGATTCAGACAGTGTGAATATTAGATCAATAAGAAGACAGAAAGCCTTAGTGACTGATTTGATACGGAAAGTGAGGATGAAACTCCCAGTGCTGGAGAAGACTTTATAGATGTGTCGGGTGTAACAACTGAATGTTTAGTTCAGTCGGTTCAGTTCAGTCGCTCAGTCGTGTCTGACTCTGCGACCCCATGAACAGCAGCACGCCAGGCCTCCCTGTCCATCACCAACTGTCGGAGTCTACCCAAACGCATGTTCATCGAGTCGGTGATGCCATCCAACCATCTCATTCTCTGTCGTCCCCTTCTCTTGCTTTCAATCTTTCCCAGCATCAGGGTCTTTTCCAATGAGTCAGCTCTTTGCATCAGGTGGCCAAAATATTGGAGCTTCAGCATCAGTCCTTCCAATGAATATTCAGGACTGATCTTGCAGTCCAAGGGACTCTCAAGAGTCTTCTCCAACACCACAGTTCAAAAGCAACAATTGAATGTAATAACTCGCAAAATGTTCGTGAAATAACAATAATTTTTGACTGGCCAAAATAAAAATCCCCAGCCACAGGCATTAGTTTCTACAAAAATCTCCCAATCAGTAGTAACATAACAAAACCCTGGTTTATGAGGAAGCAGGGACTGTGGAGGAAACCCTTTTTCTTAAATTGGTGTGAGCCGTGGCAGCAAGAGTGGTGGAGGCACCTCCCTGGGGAGCCTGAGTGCATAGGGAGGAGGCCAGACGGGCCGTGGACAGGATGCTGTATTTCCTGTGAGTTTGCCTGGAATCCAGATGCCTGGGAAGTTCTCGACTTAGAACATGGCTGGGGATTTTGGTACTTTTTTTGTGTGTGCCCGATCAACAGCTCAGCTTCTAGAGGTAAATTCTCCCTTCCACCTAGGGTTCTGTGTGTGTGCGCACGCGCGTAGCCACCTAGGGGTCTACTGCAGGATTAATTTCCTACTAAGAAGAAACAGTCATCTCAGTCCAGACACAGTCAGGGTGGTGACAGTGTCTTATCTCTGCTCACAGCCCCTACTCAGTCTGATAGATCCAGGAGGTGGGGTGGGGACAGGGGCTCCCCTATTGAAGCTGCTAAAATAGGAGAGTCATGGTGCCCATGGAATCGTCGTTTTCCCCCAATGGTGTCTGTGATCCACAGCTGAAAACAAAAGGCACAAAGAACCCTCACGTGTTAAGAATTGCCAGGTCTGTAGCTCAGCCATAGTCTGCGAAGCGGTGGTTTTCAAAATGTGTTTCCCAGGATGAGCACCACCAGGGACCTTGTTAGACACGCAGATTCTTGCCCCGCCCATTCACAGCTGCTGCTTGAGGGAGTGATGGGGTGGGGATCAGCCAGCAGTGGTTGAACAACCTGTCCAGGTGATTCTGATGCCTGCCCATATTTGAGAAGCCCAGCTATGGGCGACAGATGCTCTTAATATTTTGATGGACTGGGCATGACTCTTTTTCTTCAGACCCTTATCTGAGACTGGCAGGAAGCTGCCCTTGAGGACTGACAAAGATTCTTTCCTTGACCAAACCCTAGCTAGGCTCCTGTGGGTCCTTTCTCTCTGACTAGCCCTCAGCTTTGGCCTTTGAAGACTTGAGCCCATGTGAACATGGTTCCTAAGGCAGCATCCTCAGGGACCCAAGCCCCCCTTAAAATGCCTGTCTGAGAAATTACAATGATGCCAAAAGAATGTATTTTACTATTTTGTTACAGCCAACACCTGGAGGAAAACAGGGTCCTTGTCTCCTGATCTCTGTGGGAGGGTGGGTGCGTGCTAAGTCACCACAGTTGTGTCCAACTCTTTGCAACCCCATGGACCATAGCACGTCAGGCTCCTCTGTCCATGGGATTCTCCAGGCAAGAATACTGGAGTGGATTGCCGTGCCCTCCTCCAGGGGGATCTTCCCGATCCAGGGATTGAACCCAAGTCTCTTATGTCTCACTGCATTGGCAAGTGGGTTCTTTATTACTGCGCCACCTGGGAAGCCCATAGGAACCTGATTTTGGTAGGTGCCAGTTAGGAAACCCAGATGGGTTTTACATGGACCAATCCCACACTTCTCCTTTCTATAATTTTTCATTTTCCTGACCACTGGATCCCTACTTCCCCACCTCCCTACTTCCTCATTCTCCCCCTTAAAACACTCAGTCTTTGATGTACAAATGGAAGCTTTCAGTGCCCTATTGCAATAGCCTACTAGTGATGAAAATCTGTGCTTAGCACTTTAACTAGCGTCCGGCTTTGTTGACCTTTGCAGGACATTCAGTATTTGTATAAAGGCCATTCCCTCTTCCCTGTCCCTGGAAGTGAGTACAAGAGAGAGGGAGGCTGGAAGTTCAAAGAGGTTTTTTTCTTTTTTAGGTTGTTCGTATTGCAAGAAAGGGGGTGGAGTGACACATTATTCCCCAATTGGATGATTGCTCAGCAAGTAGGCTTGCCCCCAAGAGAAGGGGAGAGACCTCAGAGGGGAAAAAGTCAATATGGAATCCCTAAGGGGATAAGGTGTAAGGATGGTTACAGCATCTAGGTGCAGAAAATACCTCGTCTGTGTCTACGAGCCTAAGTGGGCCAGTAGAGGGTAGATGAGACCTTGGCCATGGAGGGACAAAGAGATGTGGACCTCTGATGCAAGTATAGGGATGGGTGGCTGGCTGCACCACCAAGCATAACCATTCTCAGGAGGGACCCT
>NW_011494755.1:6689666-6709266 GCF_000754665.1 Bison bison bison
GTAAAGGTCAAGGCAAAAGAGACCCAAACTACACCACAGCCAGTCACACAAAGGGCCCTCCCTCTGTGGCCTGTGGCCTTCTACCCTAAAACCAAAAAGTTGTGCACACGGAGGAGGGGAGGGGTGTGTGAGCAAGATGACCACGCCTCTCCCTCTCATCTTAAAGGTGTAAATCAGGGCTGTGCTTGGGGGTGGGGAGTTTGGTGGGATCTGACTTGTATGGCGGTAGACTTTACATTCGAATCGTTTCAAGTCTTAAGAACTGGGATGAAAGGGCTTTAAGGACAGGGAGTAACCTGGCGTGCTGCAGTCTATGGGGTCGCAAAGGGTCAGACAGGACTGAGCGACTGAACAGCCACGGGATAAGTTAAGGAATCAGGCTGAGCGGGCTTGAGGGGAGCCTGCCCCCTAGCGGGCACAGATTAGAATTGACTGCTAATGTGACAGATACTTCCTTCCCCACCTCCCACACTCCAGGGCCTTTTATCACCTTATTTTACAACTGGGCAATTTGCGGCTCTGAGCGTAACTGAGGTCAGGTCTACCAATGGTAAGTGCTGAGACGAGCCCAGATGCACCTGCCTCCAAGCCCCTGAAGATGGCACGGGGGCTGGAAGACTCAGTGACCCTAAGGTAAGCGACTGGAGGCAGGATTTATTCTCTCGTTTTGGAAAAAGCTTCTGCCAATCTTGGGGAGAATATAGAAAAAGAAGGTTAGCTCCAGCCCTGACTGTCAAGGGAGACAAAATCAGAGTGGGTGGCCACAGCCCACAGGTCGTTTGAGCCCTTTGCCACACAGGTTTGACCGCCTGTGGGTTAGGAGAAGTGGTGTGCCTATAATTGAGCAATAAAGATTGTTCTGGTCTAATGCTCCTGGCAGAAGCAGCCTTGTGGGAAAGAGTGGAAGGATTCAAAGCAAACCTTCCCCTTGCCCCTCTCCCTTCAAGCTCTACCACAGAGAACACTTAATCCTCAGCTCCTCCCCAGGCACAAGGATGACCCCATCCCAGGAGAAGGCCATGCCTCTGGGGCAAACACCCTGTCAGCCTTGGTGGACATCAGCTGGCTCTGACTTGAACTTGCTAACATCTGGCGTTGCTTCTTGGACTCTGGCCTCTTAAACCAGACAGAGGAAGAGCGTGGACTCTAGAAAATGGGCATTTGGAGGTTTGCAGTTAGGGGAGTGACCCGTGCAAAATCTTGTTCTATCTCTTGCCTCTGAGGTCTGAGACTCGACATCCAGGAGCCCCCTTCTCTCCTGGTCACTTCTCTTCAGTTCCCTCACTGTCTCCTCCTCCCTCTACCCCACTTCTGAGTAAGGATTGGAAAAATCCTTAGAGATTTTTCAACTAAGTGCATTGGGAGTTTTCATTCTGGCCCTCATTCTGGACCCTGTCTTCTCTCTACAGTCCGCATAGGTGTGCCTTTCTCATTCTAAGCACCTCTACATACTCAGGACACGTCAGTTCTTATGTCTAGCCCAGAACTCTAGCCTCATTTATATACTTGCCTATTTGATATTTTCATCTGTGTGTCTCTAAGCATCTCTAACTCAGTATCCTTCAAATTTAGCTGGTAATTCTTCAGTAAGTCCTACTGATTCTATCTCCAAATATATTTATGTCAAATGTGTCTACTTTCATTTGCTTTCTCTGCTCCCACTCATGCTTTACCTAACAGTGTCTTTCACTGAACTTGCCCTGGTCATTCTTTTCCCTGACATTGCTCTTTAGCATGACCATCAACTCATTCTCCACGAACAACCAGAGTCATCTGGTTAAACTGCAGGTCATATCATTTCAGTCTTATTTGTAAATCCCTTAATAGCTACTTACTATATTAAAAATAATTGATTGTATCTAATATTGTGACCTAGCCACTCTCTCGGAGAAGGCAATGGCACCCCACTCCAGTACTCTTGCCTGGAAAATCTCATGGACAGAGGAGCCTGGAAGGCTTCAGTCCATGGGGTCGCTAAGGGTCGGACACGACTGAGCGACTTCACTTTTACTTTTCACTTTCATGCTTTGGAGCAGGAAATGGCAGCCCACTCCAGTGTTCTTGCCTGGAGAATCCCAGGGACGGGGGAGCCTGGTGGGCTGCCATCTATGGGGTCGCACAGAGTCGGACACGACTGAAGCGACTTAGCAACAGCAGCCCCTCTCTACCAGTATTAGTCATTACTTTTGTTCATCCATATTTCTATTCTTTCTCTCCTTGCAGGCACATGGAATGATTGCATTTCCTTTATACCCATGAAGTGGAAATATGTCTGTGTTACTTGTTTTGGACAATGAAACATAAGCAAAGTGGTTTGAGAGCTGGTTCCTGACTCTTTAATACACTTTCTTCTTCTGCTACAGTAATTAGGGAAACCAGTGTTGATAAGGTGGTGCCACAAGATTGAAGAAGCTTGAATTAGTAGTAGTACTTGTAGGAGAGCTGGGCTGGAAGTTTGCCCATATCCACAGTGAGATGTCTATGAGTGAACAAAAAGTAAGCTTGTATGGTGAGATTTGGAGCTTGTTTGTTACTCAGCAAAACATATCCTATCCTGATTACCATGGTAGAAAGAGGACTGACTTGTGGGAAGCCTCTGTAAAATAAAAGCAAAGGATAAAGTTGTTTTGTTTTCAGCAAAATGTCTTGTTTTTTATTAGACTGTAAAAAACTAACAACTGATGCATTAATTATTCACAAAAGGAATCAAAAGGAATCCCCAGGTTGGAGGGAGTTTCAGGGTGGCTCAAGGAGAAGGCACATACGTGTTTTTGAGAGAAAATGACACTCCTAGCTAACAACTCTCCATGTGGGTGGGCAAGCCTGAAGCACCACGGGGAAAAAGGAAGATGTGGGTGAAACTTTACAGAGAGAGAAGATAGCATGAGGAAAAGTCACCTTAGGTGTGTTTAAGTGTGTTGATTAAAGTTAACCAGGTAAGATGCTTTCTTCCCCACTAACCAAGTAACAGTTGCTTTACTTTGGTTTAAAATATACCAGGAAGGATCTGAATGATTCAAATGTGGCTGAAAGGGGAGCAGTTTTTGAGGAACATATACTTTTCCAAGCAGGAACATTGCTTTGTTTTCTTCTCTGAGGCTTCTGTTACTATATATCTTCAGTGATGGGCAATGTTTAATTTGGAGAGAGAGAGATTGAGGGAGGGAAGGAGAGAGACGACAAATACGAAAGAAGAAAGGATGGAGGGAGAAGGGGAAAGGAAATAAATCTATAATGAGGCTGGAATGTGCAGTCTCAATGAGAGGGGAGAGAAGACCAACTCTTCCTAAAGACCCTTAAACACACAGAACAGCAGGTAGCGTTGTCTTGACGCTTTTTACCCAGGGTGACTATATTCTGGGAGGCTGGGGCTGAAATGCTGTGGTCACTATGAATGAAGGGAGTGACTTCTAAGTGTGCTGGCCTCCAGGCATAGCAACCAGAAGGAGACAGTTCTCAGAGCTCCTCTTCTCCAGGACATGTGAGGAATCCTCAGAAAGTACTGAAAACATGGTTGCCCACGCCTGTTGACTCCAGGGCACTGCTGAGGTTTCCATTGATTAGGGTCTCTGTTTTATGTTTCAGAATTCTCTAGATCCAGGGACCGAGCCGATGTCCACAGCACTGTCTTCTTATATGAGCAGAATGGGGCTGTGTTGATGGGTCAGCACCCTTTCATCCTGAGCTGTGAGCAGTCTGATCTGGGCAGTCTCTTTTTCTTTCTTTTTTTTTTTTGAGGCACAAGACCCTGTGCCCACTGTGAAGTTCATTTCCCACAGTCTGACCCACAACTGACGTCGTTCGGCTCTGCTCACAGCTCCAGGCCTCATTTGTGCCTCTGCCTCCCAGGTTCCTTGATGAGGCCATACGTGGCCTCAAAGTGGAGGCCTCTGAGTAGAGAGCTTCAGGCTGGACCATATAAGCCCAGGTTCCGGGCGGCCTGGGAGATCCTGGGAGTTTTCCTCTGGGGAAATGGATAGTGAGCTGGTTTTCCAGCCCGGTGTGGCCTCTTTATGGCAGGAGGGCCCTGAGTGCCCACGTGGAAGCCAGATCCCACTGTCTTTGTCTGTGACTCGTCTGCTTGGCACTCAGGCTGGGCTGTTTCTGGGATGGTGGTTTCTTGCTGAGTCATCTGAGTGTCTTCAAACAAGCCTGGGAGCCTTGGCTCAGACCCCGTGAACTTGTCCTTGTGTCTTACGTGGAGACTGGTTCCCTGGCGGAAGGTTTGGACCAGGCGGTGCATCTCTAGGTGTGTGTGCCACGGAGACTCGGGGGTCTGGAGACAGCCCCTGTCATCCTCCTCCAGCGTCTCCTCTGCCTCAGGAGCCGCCTCTTCCGGGGTCAGGGAATGCCTTCTCTCCTTGTTAATCCAAACAGCACTGACCATGGACTCGGCTGGGGCGGGCAGGTTCCCCCCTGAGAAAGCAAGGCGCCGACAGGTCACCGCTGGAAGGTACACGGGCAGCCCTCAGTTGGGGGGTTCTCAGAGCTTTCAAGCTGAGAAGGTCCATGCCCAGGACATCAAGGAGGCCAGATCCCCAGTGCACGCGCTATCTCTAACATACACCCATTCACACACGATTATTCATTCAGTCCATTATTAAGTATTTATAATGTGCCAGGCTGAGACAAAATCTACCCCTTCATGATATGGCCTAGTGAAGTAGAAAGTGAAAGTGTTAGTTGCAGAGTCGTGTCCGACTCTTTGTGACCCCATGGACCGTAGCCCACCAGGCTCCTCTGTGCGTGGGATTTCCCAGGCAAAAATACTGGAGTGGGTTGCCATTCCCTTCTCCAGGGGATCTTCCCAACCCAGGGACCCAACCCTTTCACTTTCTACCCCACTAGACCACGTCATAAAGGGGTTGTTTTTGTCTCAGTGTTCATTACTGTGTTCCCAAGTCCTGGAATAAACAATGGAGTAGAAAAGGAATAAGCAAACATATGGTAATAAAAGTCCCCGTGGTAAGCAGTGCTGTGGAAGAAAATTCAAGAATGAGAGAGTTTAATAATAGACTTCAGTCTTGGCGGTGAGGGAGTGAACCCTAGGGAGAGCTGGGAAAGTCACAGTTGAGGCTGAAAGAACAACCAGGAGCAAGGGCGTGCGCATGTCCACCCACAGGTGTGATTCATATACACTGGCCAGTGGAAAGGGGTTATTCTTTGGTGTTATGGGGTTCTGATGGTGGGTTTAGCGTCCAAGGCAGAGGAGGAGGGGCTGTGCTTGAAGCAGCTCCTTTCGGAGGACTGGTCTTTATCTTTTATCTCATGGCCGCTGTCCTGGAAACATGTTTGCAGCCCCGTCTGCTCTCCTGCCCTGGCTTCAGGGATGAGCAGCTGGGCTGATGCCTCTGTTCCTTCTCAGGGGCATCTTTTTACCACCTTGTGGAACGTGGAGTTTCTTGTCAACGCTTGGTGGTGGCGAGGGTTGGAGGAATGACTGAATGTCATTTTCCTATAGAAAGGGGGCCTGTGACAAGCCTGGAATTGCCTCTGAAATGTCAACAAAGCACCCTTGAGCATTCTGATATTTGTCACTGCAGAAGGCCCTGCAGGTGACAGCGTCCACAGTGGGAATAGAGAGATGCTGCTAAAGGAGTAAAGCCAGGAGGAGCCTGGAACTCCAGCGCTCGGGATCCAAAACACCTGCCATTTCTAGAACCTGAATACATCCCATAATGTTAAGAGGAAAGCTCATTCCAGAGCCTTCCTGCCATTAATCAGCTCCCAGAATACCTGCCCCTCCGGATACAACGCTGTGTCTTGAGATGCTGAAATCTAGTTTTGGTGGGAGCTGGTCTCGATAACCACTCTGTCTTCCTGGGTCTCAGGTGTGCTGGACACAGAGGACTCCTGTCTTCTAAATTCCCTCTACTTGCTTGGCTTCATGGCATTAATATTTCCTGGTTTTCTCCTCCATGTAATAAAAATAAATTGTGGCAAGACCCATACAACATAAAACTTACCACCTTTAGGCATTTTGAAGTGTATTGTTCAATAGTGTTAAGTCCAGTCACGTGGTTGTACAACTGATCTCAAGAACTTTTTCATCTTCCCAGACTGACACTATACCCATTAAACAATTCTTCATCTCCTCCACCCCCACTGTGGCAACTACCGTTTTACTCACTGTCTCTGGTTTGATAACTCCATGTACCTCATATGAGTAAATCACTACAGCGTTTGTCTTTTTGTGACTGGCTTATTTTGCTTAGCGTAATATCCTCAAGATTCATCTGGGTTCATCCAAGATTCAGCATGTATGAATTTCCTTTTTCAGGCTGGTTTTCATCTGCTACTATTTCAACTGCTGTCCTCTCTGACTTTTCTTCCTCTGCTTGTGCCTTCAATAATTTAGCGTTCTGTACCTCTAGTTGTCCTCCCAGCCTCCTATCAGTTTATGGATTGGTCCCCCACAATTTTATCCATGCCTGTGACTTCAGCAATTTGTTGACGACCCCAAACCTATATCTCCAGCCCAAATTACTCTCCTGAGATCCAGGCTGGTTGGAAGCTTTACAGATAATTCCCTCAAATGCAGCTTGTTTAAAAAATTTTTATTTGGGCTGTGCCGGGTCCTAATTGTGGCACATGGAATCTTTAGTTGTGGCATGCGGGATTTTTAGTTATGGCGTGTGGGATGTATTTCCCTGATCAGGGATTGAACCCAGGCTTCTGGTGTTGGGAGTCATAGCCACTGGCCCATGAGGGAAGTCCTCGAATGTAGCATATTCACAAGTTCATCTCTTTCTATCAGAAATATTTTTCTCCTATATTCCCTATCTCACTGGGTGGTATCACCATGCCCCTATTGCTAACGTGCAGGCAGAATTGCTTTTTTGCCTCTACCATCATTTTTTCACTTCATTTTTATAATCTGAAAGTAAACGTGTTAGTCGCTTAGATTCTCTACTGTCTGAGCCACCAGGGAATCTGCCTGCGATGCAGGGGACTCGGTTTCAGTCCCTGGGTCAGAAGATCCCCTGGAGAAGGAAATGGCAACCCAGTCCAGTATTGTTGACTGGAGAATTCCATGGGCAGAGGAGCCTGGCGGGCTACAGTCCATGGAGTCGTGAAGTGCTGGACACGACTGAGCAGCTAACACTTTCACAGTTTGTAATCGGACTCTGATTTCTCCCTGGAGAACCACCTTAATCCTCACACCCAGTCCAAGTGCTTCAAGTGTCCTTCCAACTCAGTCTCGTATGACCTAGTGACCTGGTCCTTAGCCGATCAGCACAGAAAGTCTCAAGGAGCTTTATCAATATTCATTTATTTCGTTCCTACCACAGTCTTATACTTTGGGGACTATAGTTATTCCTGACCGACAGATGAGGGAACAGAGTCACAGAGGAATTTATAGGATTTGTTCAGAGCCGCGCAGAGCCAGTCAGTGGCAAAGCTGGGGCTCAGGCTGTCCTTCAGTGACCAATACAGGGACATCCCGTCAGACAGCACACCGTTTCTCACAGCTAGAGCAGGAATGTGAACTTGTAGACTGCTGTGAAAGAAGTACCCCGAAAGACCCTGACCGAGCCTGTGGGTCAGAAGCCTTCCCTGGGGAAGCAGTGACTGAGCACTCCCCCTTGCCTTAACCTGTCCTAACTCATGACATGGTAACTCATCACGTGGTGATGATGGAGGCAGGAGCTCTGAATTACAGGATGCAGGAGAAGGGGCCAGCAGGGAAGGTTGGGGCAGGGGTGGTAAATGCTATGCGGTGTGCTGAGTTTGTGATGTCTTTGGGACACGCACATCACATAGTTTTGTGAGTCGGAATCACAGGTGTGTTAAATCAGCTTTCACTTGATACAGGTTTAATGAATGTTTGTTGAGTGAGTGAGTGAATAAACACCCTTGAGGATGGGAAAGCTTTAGGAAACTGTCAGCTCTCCCTGCACAGATGGGGGTGCTGTTTGGCTGTGCCAGGTCAGTGCAGACAGATCCCACTGGTTGGCCCAAGTCACACGAGAGGGGCGCTTTTAGCCCATGGCAGCACACTTCCTGTCACTTCCCAGGCAGTGAAGTCCCTCTGGCCCCTGATTCCCTCCCAGCCCAGCCTAGAGCAGGGTGGGCTCCCAGGGACTGTGAACGATATAAACAACCATGGAAATTCCCCGGGGCAGGCTACACCTCTCAGAGGGTCTTCCTACTTCTCTTAACTGGTTCCTCTGGGTTTAGAGGATGAGGGGCTGAGATTTGAGTCTTGTGCTCCTAACTTCCTCCTGGAATAAATTTGAGTTCCTAATGGAAGGGAGGCTTCTCCCCTGAAGGAGGGGCTTCTATATCTCAGTGCTTCTCCAGCTGGTGGGTGAGCCTGGGTGCCTCCTGGGTCCCTGGGCCCTGTGTTTCCTTTGGCTGATGCCCATGCTGTTGGAAATATCACGTGTTCTCTCTCCAGAGCCCATTTCCCTGGTTTGCAGGAGGTGCCTGAGTGAGACCCAGCCAGGAAGCACAGCTCCCATCTCCCCACGTGGCCTAGCGGGGGGGCCAAGCCCGGCTCACCAGGCAGACCAGTTCAGCAAGATTAGAATCTAAGAGCAGAGGCCAGGAATGGAGCCCCCTGCCTCAGCTGGCACCCAAACCAGCCCCTCTGTTCTGACCCTGTCTCCCTGCTTTTGTCTACCGGGAGGGCCTGCAGAGGCCTGGCCCTGCGCTGCCCACAGCTCTGCCACCCGTTCTGCCCACAGCCAGGTCCTCTACCCTCAGCACCTGCCCAGCCCTACCTTTCGGGAGCACCACGACGTGGGCCTGGGCCCTCTGCTTCCGTCTCAGGCCTTCATACTGGGCTCGCAGGAGCTGGATGTTAAGCAGGGGCCCTTTCCGGGGGGCCGGAGGCCCGGAGCCCTCGGCCATGTAGCAAGACCCCAGCTGCCAGAAGTGGGGCAGGGCGGGGCACGGGCAGGGCAACCCCTTCATCCGGATCCGGGAGGAAAGCAAACACGGATGGGCGGGGTGAGGGGGTGGTGGGGCTCAGGGAAGTGAGGAGGAAGGTAGCCAGATCCCGTGGGGAGCAAGGTAGGGAGAGTGAGAAATGGAGGAGGGGTGGTGGGGTGGAAAGGGCCGGTCGGGGGGCGGGGGGCTGCAAGAGGGAAATTGATGGAGAGGGAAGGGAAGGAGGGGGTCCAAAGAGGGGATACAGAATGGAGGAAGAAGGTGACAGCAGAGATGGACGGCGGAGAAGCGTGAGGACTGGAGGGCAGCAGGAGGAGGAAGAGGGCAAGGAGCAAATAGAAGTGAGAAACTGAGGAGCTGGGGGCAGGGCGAAAGGCAAGCCCAGCTGCTCAGATCCTTTTAGCGTCCAGGGGATGTCCTGCTCCAGGTCCTTCGCTGCTTGATCCTAAAGTGCAAAATCCAGGAGCTCCCATGACACCTCCTGTTTCCTGGCAGAGCTGGAGCTAGTGCTGAGGGAGGCCAGGTGCCCAACTTGGCTCACGCCTCTCGGACTGGACTGCGGATGCTTGTCAGCAAACCTGCCTGTTTGGTTGGCAGTTGGCGAAGGAGCTGGTGCCCAGGGGATATGCACCAGCATTGGGCAGAGGGAGACCGACCCAGCAGCAAGGTACCCCTGAGACCTCCACTCACCCCCACGGTGTGCAACCCAGGAGAAAGCCCAGCCCCAGCGAGCCGTGGCCTCCAGCCAGCCCCCCCCCCTTTGACATTCAGTGTAGCCTCTGTGGTCTCAGCATTTCCCAACCAGTCAGGTTGGTGTTTGTCTTACCCACAGCTGGGTGCACCCTCCCCCTCTGCTTGGCAGCCCCACCATGCCTACATCCTGTTTGAATCCTAAACTCTGTCTCTCTTTCACACACATCAGCTTTGATCTATCCTGGGCTGCATTTGACCGATAAAGCTTTCTATCTTCTCCTAACACAGTTACCCAAACTATTTGCAGAGGCAGTGGAAACAGTAGCAGCTGAATTTAGAGACATTTTGGAAAGCAGTGGGATGGTATTTAGCCATAGGACATTGGACAAGAGATGGAGCGTAAATCTTTGTTAGGTGATATATGCCATATGGGCTTCCTAGGTGGTGCTAGTGGTAAAGAACCCGCCTGCCAGTGCAGGAGACATAAGAGATGCAGGTTCAAGCCCTGGGTTGGGAAGATCCCCTTGAGAAGGGAATGGCAGCCCAGTCCAGTATTCTCGCCTGGAGAATCCCAAGGACAGAGGAGCCTGGCAGGCTACAGTCCATGGGGCCACCAAGAGTCAGACACGATGGAGGGTACGCACACAGCACACACATGCCATACGCATGTAGGCTGTATGCTGTGTTGGGTAGTGTGTGCTGCTGTAATAAGGTACCACGGGCTGGCGTCAACAGCAAGAATTCATTGTCCCACAGGTCTGAAGGCCGCAAGTCCAAGATCAAGGTGTCAGCAAGGTTGGTTCCTTCTGGGATCTGAGAGGGAATCTGTTCCATGCCTCTCATTTTGCTTCTGGTGGTTTGCTGGCAGCCTGGGGCATTTCCTGGCTTGTAAAAGCATCACCTGACCTTGGCCTTTGTAGTCACATGATGTATGTGTGTCTCTGAGTCCAACTTACCCTTTGTATAAGGACACGAGTCCTACTGGATTAGGACCCATGCTAACGACCTCATCTTAAGTCAGCCTTTCTATCTGCCATGATCCAGTTGCCAGATAAGGTCACAGTCTGAGGTACTAGTTAGGACTTCAACATCTGGATTTGGGGGTCACACTTTAACTGCTACCAGGTAGAGAAGTGGTAGACCCGTCATGGAGATGGCACAGGAGAGGAGCAGATTGGGGCGATGGAGAGGAAGAGGGATTTGTTTTAGATGTGATATTTGAAGTGCCTCTGGTCGTTGAGTCATCAGGAGGGAGCTGGAAGCTTGGTAGGGAGATGCAGATGTCATCATTTGTGAAAAAGATACAGTTCATTATTGGAAAAGTTTTATCATTAGACAGTCATGCATACAGGGGATTGAGAGATGGTCTAAAGTTGCTTTCTTTTCCCTTTCAGTCCCCGCTAGCTTGTTCAAGTTCATGTTTGATGGGTAGGAGAGAGGTCTCTCCTGTGCACTTCTGCCTTCTTCTTTTCTCTTGTCCCAGTGTCTAACTTCTTTGTCCTGGCTTCTGGTCTGTCATTACGTTCTAGCTATTGAGAGAGGGGATGAATGGTCTAGGCTAGTGTAGCTTCTACAAGATTACATTTTAACATAATTTCTGTGCTACTCTTTTGTTTAAATGGTCTCACTGTCTTTCCCTTACCTCCTCAAGACCTCCACAATTATCCTGGCTTGGGTTGAGGAGGGCTCCATCAATGGGAGAGTATATACTCCAGGAAGAGGGTGATGAAGGTGAAAATGATCACCCTACCTCCTAAGAATGGAAGTCTTCAGCTCATATGTGGCAGCTGAAGTCTTAGGATTGAATGAAATTTCCAATTTAGGAGGCTATTTCAAGATACCAAGCTCTGGGAAGACCAATATTTAAGGGGCAGGTAGAAGTAAGAAGGTAATGTTGAAAAACATAAAAAGTGAAATCAAAATGATGGGAGAGAAAACAGTGAAGAGGGGCATCCCAGACTGCCAAGAGGGAAAGAAATGTCACCAAAGAGCCAGGGTGGCAAAACTGGGGAGACAGAGTCTCCTGATCTCCCTTCCGGCCCTGTAGAATAGCACCTGAGAAATATGTGCAGAAGACTGGTTCTCAGTCTGGTTACACATTAAAATCACCTTGGGAGGTCTTTTTTTTTTTTTTAATATTTATTTGTTTAGCTGTGCTGGGTCTTAGTTGCGACATGCAGAATCCTCAATCTTTCTTGTGGCCTGTGAGATCTAGTTCCCTGATCAGGGATCGAACCCGGCCCCCTGCCTTGGGAGGTTGGAGTCTTAGCCACTGGACCACCAGGGAAGTCCCAAAACCATCTTGGGAGGTTTTTTTTTTTTTTTAAACATTCATTTATTTATTTGGCGGCATTGGGTCTTTCGCTGTGGCACACAGACTGTCTAGGTGAGGCGTGCAGCCTCCAGAGTGCACGGGCTCAGTAGTTACAGCGTGCAGGCTTAGTTTCTCTATGGAATGTGAGAACTTAGCTCCCTGACCAGGGATCGAACCTGAATCCTCAGCATTGCAAAGAGGATTCTTAACCACTGGACCACCAGGGAAGTCCCCCACCCTGGGAGTTAAAAAAAAAACATCCATGCTGCAGTGCCTCCCCTAAATATTCTGATTCACCTAGTCTGGGGTGGTGTCTGGATACTGGTGTGTGTCTAAAATTCTCCACTGCTCTGGAGAGTTAACTGCCCAGACTCTCGAGTCTCTGGGTTATTGGTTGAGAGACAGTGGTGGGAAATAGCCCAAGCTTCTTCATTCCTTTTTTTTTCAATCAGGGAGCCTCTCTAGCAGCAGCTTCCCTGGTGGCTCAGATGGTAAAGAATCTGCCCACAGTGTAGGAGATTCAAGAGACTCAGGTTCAATCCCTGGGTCAGGAAGATCCCCTGGAGAAGGAAATGGCACTTTTCCTTCTCAGCAAATGGAATCCACTTCAGGATTCTTGCCTGAAGAATTCCATGGACATTCCAGAGCCTGGTGGGTTATACAATCCATAGGGTCGCGAAGAGTAAGACATGACTGAGCGACCAATACTTTTCCTTTCTCTACTTGGAGCTGAAAATAATACGGGCCCCTCCATTCTAGTCCAGCTGCATCTGCCATAAAATTGGACTCCATTTCTACTGCATTTGACATCTGTCAGCCTTCATCTTTTAATAGTAACTGTTATCCTTTTCTCTGGTTGAATCTTTGTAGGTATTCCAACGGGAATTAGGAGAGGCTACCAGCTGCTGGCTGCTTGCCTGTTAGAAGCTTAAATTCTTTCCTTAATTCATATGGTTCCTCTCTCTCTTTTAATACCCAAATCTTTCATCTATTTAGAATTGATTTTAGTATTAGAGTTTTAGATAAAGATGAATCTAGCTATTTTTTTCCTCCAAATAATTGCCCTGTTGCAGAGTACCACTTATTGAATAAATTTCCCTTTCCCTATGATTTGCAATAACAGTAATAATAGTGTAAGAAAAAAAAATTGGCAATGGTATCCCATCCCAGAGAGTCCTCTGAAATAAATAAAAAATATGATTGAGCTGTAGCCCTTCTTGAAAAATGATGACAGCTACCACTGGAAGGACATGATTTATTATGCGGGTAGACTCACCAGCAGAGCAAGAAAAAAGCTTGCTTAGGGTTCAAGACACCAGAGAGGGATGAGATGCCCTGTTATTTGAAAAATATTTTCTCTTTTCCATATGGTTTAAACTGTAGTGAAGCTGAAAATGAAAGTCTGTGTTGAGAGATAAGCATGTGTGTAATCTAACAAGGTCACTGATGAAAGGAACCGCTTTCCCTGGGGCTCTCAGGAAAGCTTAGAGTAAAGGAAATGAGACCTAGAGGATCCAAGTCCACTCCAGTTCAAAGGGCCCAGCCCCTCTATAAGACATGGGTTACAAAGGTGTCACTTATCACTAGAATACTATCCCAGAGAGAATCTCTCAGACCAGAGGCACTATAAAGGCCAGCCAAGGGTGGGTGGAGATTCAGAGACTTGAAGAAGAAGCCCACAGGGGAGGTGGTTTGTGAGCCAAAGGCCAGGAGAGCCAGGTATGTGTAGGGGTGGGTGGTCAACAGGAGTGGATTCCATCTTGGTGCAGGACTTAAGTCTTTTCCCCTAGAGACTCTAGGAAAAGCTTAAGATACCCTGATCTTTAGTTGTTCCTCTTCTCTGTACTAATTTCACTCTAAAACTATCCCACCCCACAGCTTGGTGATGTAGCCTTAGACCAAAAGGACAAGATGGCGATGGATAGGATCCTCCCTGGGTGTCTTCTTGCTGGTTCCAGTGAGAAGGGGGCTCAGCCTGATCGCTTTTGGTGAACGATGCCAGATTCATGATCTCCAAAGAAGAAGCTTTAGCTTTGGGACCAGGACCAGATTTGATCACTCAAGAGCTTTTGTGTAGCAGAGGTTTATTAAAGTATAAAAAGGGAGAGAGAAAGCTTCTGACATAGACATCAGAAGGGGGACAGAGCATGCCCCCTCACTAGTCTTAGCGAGGGAGCTATATACTTTTAAAATTGGTTATTACAGTAAATCAAAAGAATGTCTCAAGGTTGTAAAGGTCTTACTAGACAGACTCCCACAATTTATATTTAAGATGACAGGATTAGAACTAACAATAGAAAGATCTTACCAGACCCACTCCCTGTCTGACTTTTTTCGAACCCATGGACTGTACATGGAATTCTCCAGGCCAGAATACTGGAGTGGGTAGCCTTTCCCTTCTCCAGGGCATCTTCCCAACCCAGGGATTAGAACCCAGGTCTTCTACATTGCAGGTGGAATCTTTATCAGCTGTGCCACAAGGGAAGCCCACTCCCATCGTATACATTTTAAGGTAACAGGATTATTTAAGAAGGTTCTCAAGAAAAAGAAACAAGTCCTCAGGCAGGATACATTGTTATATAATCTTTCAGTTCAGTTCAGTCGCTCAGTCCTGTCCAACTCTTTTCGACCCCATGAATTGCAGCATGCCAGGTCTCACTTTTCCTCATTTCTTTCTCCAGGACCACTCAACAGCCTTGTAACTGGTTCCCTGCTGCTATACCATGCTCTCATATCCATTCTCTTCTCAGCAATCAACCTGTTCTCTTGAAGTCACAAGGCAAATTGACTTATGTCTTCCCCCTAGTTAAAATTGATCTGTAGTTTCCCAGTGGTCTCAGACTAGCATTCAAGTCTCCCTCATGGCCTATGAGGTCATGCATATCCTGGGTCTGTCTTACCACACATCTCTTGGTTGACTTTCCTCTTGTTTTCTACATTCTAAACCATATTTCCTACAAATATATTATACAACGTGCCTGAGATGGAGACCCACAGACCCCAGGGCAGATGCCTCTAGCCACCAACAGCTCATCCATCTAATCCCATGGCCCATACAAAGAGTAACATTTTCTAGGTGGGCCACAGTGTGAACAAGGGGAGAAAGTTCTGCCATGCTAGCCTTCTCTCATTTTCTTGAACGCCCTTGACATCTTTTCCTCCTTGGAGCTTTGCTGTGCACCATTCTCTCTGTCTTCTAAAATACTCATCTACTTACCCTCATCTCCAGCCCCATCTCCATGGCATCCCCACCCTTTGCAGTGCCCGCTTCTTTCCTAGCTGACTCACAATCAGCTTCAGTTTTCAGCTTCAGAGTTAGGATCATAGACTATGGAGCCAGACTACGTGGATTTGTAGCCTGTCTTCCCTACTTTTAGCTGGATGCCTTTGGGCCAGCTTCTTCACTGTGTTTACAGATAGAGCAATTCCCAAAGAGAGGGAGGCAGTATGAGCTGAGTAAATAACCAAAACAAACTTCGCCTAGCATTACCTCCCATGGGCTAGACTTTGTGGTGATATTCCACCTGGGTTCATTTAATCTGCACAGTAATTATATGCAGTCAGGTGCCATATTATTATCATGTGCATTTCCGTGTTCCAGACGGGAAACTTGAGGCTTGGTGAGGGTAAGCGATTCCCTGATACATGGCTTAGCCAAGACCAAGACTTTCCAATTGCAGATGCTCAAAGCCCAGAGCATCACTGCTCTATTTCAGTTACGTACAGAGTAATTTACTGGAATGTTGTTTGCCTGGGGACAGTGACGCCTCACCCTCCAGTATTGGTCAGGATCCTGTTGTAGTCAACAGACCGCACTCTGGCTAAGTCAAGTAGAAGGAGATTTCCCATAGGGACGTAGGTGCTTAGAAAAGCAGAAAGAGCAATTTTAGCCCTCCAAGTCACGCTATCCTTGTAACAGATTATATTTTACAAGGAAGGCAAAAAGAATAACTTCCATCCTACACGCTCTTTTGCAACTGAGTTTGCCACTCCCTCACCAAGAGATGGAGACTGCATCGTCATCCTTGTAAATGTGGGTTGGTTGTGTGACATCATTTGACCAACAGAGAGTAGGGAAAGTGATGCTGTGCCTGTTCTTGTCACAGCCCTTAGTTTCTGGTGACTTTGGCTTCCTGCTTTTTTGAAATGTTGCTCTTGGGCTGCTCCTTCTCTGAGCCCAAAGGCTATGCTGTGAGCAGCCAGAGCAACGTGGAGAAGCTGCAAAAGCACCATGTAGGTGCTTCAGTCAACATTGCCGGGTGAACTACCAGCCCATAGCCGGTATCAGCTGTCAGCCATGTGAGTGAGCCCTCTGGACATCCAGCCCAGTTGAGCCTTCAGATACCTGCATCCCAGCCAACATCTAAATGTAATTTCATAAGAGACCTCAAGGGAGAATTGCTTACCTGAGTCCTGTAAATGCATGAGAAATACTAATATGCAGTTGTTTTAATTCAGTAAGTCTGGAGATGGTTCATTACACAGTAACAGATAATTGGAACAATCCTGACTCTAAATATATTATTGCTGCTCAAACTACTAAATTGGGGAACCACCTGCTAAATGAGGAAGCTGCCAGGACAACTTCTAGACTTCAGGTCACACTATCTCTTCCATGAACCACACTTACAAATGGACACGTGCATTCTGCCTCTGTGCCAATAAAAATTCTTGAAAGTGCATCTGATTGGTGGAACCCAAAGCATCTGTACTAGGTGAAGAGCATCCTAGCTGCAAGGAAGCCTGGGAAATGTAGTTGTTTTAAAGCTTCCCAGGCTTTATTAAGATAACAGAGGACTGAATTGGATGTGGAGAAAAGCAGTCCACAGTATGAACCACCCATCCTAATTTCTCAATGACTTTTTCAAGACTCACGAAATTAAAAAGAATGCTTTTTAAATGTATGCTGCATAATTCAAGCTGTCTTTTCAACCAAAACATCTTTTGCATTCGTTACCCCATAGCCCACTGGGGCACAGTTAGTTCATCACACTAAATTATAAGAGTGTTCAAAGAAATCTTATCAGTATCTGGGTATTTATATTCTTCTGGGAGTTTTCTGATCTTTGCTATCTTTTTAGCAAATACAAAAAGCAGTTGAGACAAATGACAGTGCTTTGATGCTTGGTTGTATTTTAACCAAAAGAATGTAGGTATCTTGGTGGGGTGCATGGGACAGACAGAACTGAATGTTTTACAGTCTTGAAACAACAGAGAAAATGTATGTATTTAATGGAGTATTGTTGCTTTACAATGTTGGGTTAGTTTCTGCTGTACAACAAAGTGAATTAGCCACATATATGCATATAGCCCGTCTTCCTTGGATTTCCCTCCCATTTAGGGCAAATTAAAATTTATTTTCAACTTGTACTTTTTATTGAGGTAAAACTCATATAACATAAACCTCACATTTTTAACTTTTAAAAGTGAACAATTTAAGGGTATGTAGTACTTTTGCCTGGAAAATCCCACAGACGGAGGAGCCTGGTAGGCTGCAGTCCATGGGGTCGCTAGGAGTCGGACACGACTGAGCAACTTCACCTTCACTTTTCATTTTCATGCATTGGAGAAGGCAATGGCAACCCACTCCAGTGT
Organism: Bison bison bison; assembly: GCF_000754665.1. Lineage (NCBI taxonomy): Eukaryota > Metazoa > Chordata > Mammalia > Artiodactyla > Bovidae > Bison > Bison bison. The sequence continues at coordinate 6,707,164 of NW_011494755.1, forward strand.
TCTTGCCTGGAGAATCCCAGGGACGGCGGGGCCTGGTGGGCTGCCGTCTCTGGGGTCGCACAGAGTTGGACACGACTGAAGCAACTTAGCAGCAGCAGAAGCAGCAGTACATTCACAGTGTTGTAATTTGTTATGGTTTAGTTGCTCAGTCGTGTCTGACTCTTGCAACCTCAGGGACTGTAGTCTACCAAGCTCCTCTGTTCATGGGATTTCCCAAGCAAGAATACTGGAGTGGGTTGCTGTTTCCTCCTGCATCTGGTTACAGGCCATTTCATCACCCCAAACAGAAACTTCATACCCAGGGAGTTACTCTCCCTTCCCCTGTATCCCTCGTTCCTCCCAATCACTAACTGCTTTCTATCTCTATGGATTCTCCTTTTCTGGATATTTCATGAAAATGGAACCGTGCAATAAGTAACCCTTGGCGTCTGGCTTCTTTCACTCTGCGTAATATTTTCAAGGTTCATCTTTGTTATAGCCTGTTATCAGCACCTCATTCCTTTTATGATTGAACAATATTCCATTGTATGAACACATCACCTTTTGTTTATTCATTCATCTGTTGATGGGCTTTTTGGCTGCTGTGAATGGCACTATTTTGAATAGTACTGCTATGAATATCAGCGTGGAGGTTTTTGTTTGAATACTTCTTTTCAGTTCCTTGGGGTCCTCCACCTAGGAGTAGAATTGCTGAGTCATATGGTTGTAGCATATTGTTTTCATTGCAAAACTTCCTTGGCTAAAAATGTCTTGCGTTTTGATGAGATTAAAAAGCTCTTTTTTTGCATTGTAGGCTTTGGCTTTCCTGTTGATATGTCAAGAGCTCTGCACTGTAGCAGGCTGATCTTTGCCTGTTAGTTGGTTTGTGCGTTTGGCTTTTTTTTTTTTTTCCTAAAAGAGACTCTTAATTTTTCATCATGCAGTGACAAAATAACTCCCTGTCTAGAAACAAGATTTTGGGAGGCAAGGACATTTTCTGACCGCTTTGTCCTTCTTTTCCTAACAATGTTATTTCAAGTGGATTAAAATTTTATTGTGAAAAATGCACAGAAGTTTTCCCAAATTTGTTTTGCTGTGACCTGTCAGAATTATTACTGTTGGGAGCAGGATTGCCTTTCTCCCTGTACACCTCTTGAGTTCTTGGGGCTGAACTCATCATAAAATTGACACGAAATACATTAGCAGGAGAAAAAGGAATTAGTGTAGACAGAGGTCTCATAGAAATGGTATCTAAGAAGTAGCAAAGCAGGCAACCTTTATACTTTTTAGACAAACAATAAATTTGTGAGGAATTGACAAGACAAAGGAACTTGGGTTTTGGGTGCTCATTAGTGAAGAATCTAAACAGAGTTTGGGCTTGGAGTAATAATTTAAAATAACAATACTTGTTTACACAAGCTCCTCAGCCTAAATTCCTATCTCTGTGGTAAAGGAGTCTTTCTACCTCCAGATACAGAGACTACACCCTTCACATGAGTGGTCTATTTCCTGCTTTCAGGGAGACAGAGAGGAGGGTCACAGAGTGCTGGCTATTTCTTAAATAACTTTGAAGTGAAGGTCACTTTGTCATGTCTGCCTCTTTGCAACCCCATGGACGATAGCCTGCCAGGCTCCTCTGTCCATGGAATTCTCTAGGCCAGAATACTGGAGTGGGTAGCCTGTCCTTCTCCAGGGGATCTTCCCGACCAGGAATTGAACCAGGGTCTCCTGCATTGCAGGCAGATTCTTCAACAGCTGAGCTACCAGGGAAGCCCTATCCAAAATAATCAATATGCCACTGTGGCATATTTTGAGGTGGCCCACCCTGGGCTCCAACATTACCTATGCAATTACTGTTTTATGTAATGATTGTGTAAAATCATTAAGTGAATTGTACAGCAGTGTAGTGATTATGTGCCTGAAGTCTACAGTCAGAACCAGATCAAATCAGCTCAGTCACTCAGTCATGTCCAACTCTTTGTGACCCCATGAATCACAGCACGCCAGGCCTCCCTGTCCATCACCAACTCCCGGAGTTCACTCAGACTCACGTCCATCGAGTCAGTGATGCCATCCAGCCATCTCATCCTCTGTTGGCCCCTTCTCTTCTTGCCCCCAATCCCT
>NW_011494755.1:6710129-6754664 GCF_000754665.1 Bison bison bison
TTTTTAATGGCTGAGTAGTATTACATTGTGTGTGTGTGTGTGTGTGTGTGTGTGTGTGTGTGTGTGTGTGTGTGTCTATGGACATTTAGGTATTTAGGTTGTTTCCATATCTTGGCTATTGTAAACAGTGCTGCAATGAACATTGGGGTGTATGTATCTTTTGGGGCCCTGTTTCTCTCTGGATATATACCCAGGAATGGGATTGTAGAGTCATATGGTAGCTCTATTTTTAGTTTTTTACGGAACCTCCATAATGTTCTCCATAGTGGCTGTACCAATTTACACTCCCACCACCAGTGTAGGAAGATTCCCTTCTCTCTACAGCCTCTCCAGCATTTGTTGTTTGTGGATTTTTTGATGATAGCCATTCTGGCTGGTGTGAAGTGATATTTCATTGTAGTTTTGATTTGCATTTCTCTAATAATTAGCGATGGTGAATGTCTTTTCACATGCTTCTTGGCCATCTGTGCATCTTCTTTGCAGAAATGTCTATTTAGGTCTTTTGCCCATTTGTTGATTGGGTTGTTTGTTTTGATGCTGTTAAGTGTCATAAGCTGTTTGTAAATTTTGGAGACTAATCCCTTGTCAGTCATGTCATTTGCAAATATTTTTTCCCAGTCTGTGAGTTGTCTTTTCATTTTGTTTATTGTTTCTTTTGCTATGCAAAAGCTTTTTGAGTTTAAGTAGGTCCCATTTGTTTATTTTTGTTTTTATTTCCGTTATTCTGGGAGACAGATCATAAAAAAATACTGCAGCAATTTTTGTCAGAGTGTTCTGGCTATGTTTTTCTCTAGAAGTTTTATAGTGTCCAGTCTCACATTTAGGTCTTTAATCCATTTTGAACTTATTTTTGTGTATGGTGTTAAGGAATGATCTAAAATGTTATTTTTACATGTAGCTGTCCAGCACCATTTATTGAAGAGACTCTCTTTCCAACATTATGTAGTCTTGCCTCCTTTGTCATAGATTAATTGATCATAGGTGCATGGGTTTATTTCTGGGTTTTCTAGATGATCTTATGGATTTTAATTTTAACAGTTCCAGATGGCTAAGAATCCGCCCACAATGCAGGAGATCCAGGTTCAGTCCCTGGGTCAGGAAGATCCCCCTGGAGAAGGGAAGGGCAACCCACTCTAGTACTCTTACCTAGAGAATTCCATGGACAGAGGAGACTGGTGGGCTACAGTCCATGGAGTCGCAAAGAATCAGACAGGAAGGCAACTAACACTTTCACTTTCACCTTTCCCTATAAAAGAACATTCTTCCCCGAAAATATAACATACAAATGCTATTGAAGAAACATTATGGAACAATCACTTAATACCTGATTTAAAGTACCTAAAAAGATATTACGAAGTTTAAAAACAGTATTTACTAATGACAAAACACCATATACTATAATAATAACTACCCGCACTTTTGGTTTTGACGTCAAGATTCAGTTCATTCACCATTTGTTTATTCAAAGTACTTAGCAACTACCACATTAAAGAGTCACTAATAAGTATAGAATAGTAAACTAAGGAGACATTATCCTCATGGAATTTCTAAGCCAGTGGTAGAGATAGAAATGAAAAACAAGTTAACAATTGTGTAATCACAGTTTTTCAGAAGAACTAGGTGCAGAGAATATTAGAAATGAATATGCATGTATACTGTTTAGGGGAGTTTCTGACCCTTTGAATACATACATATAAGTTATCTATGATTATTCATTATTCCAATAATTATCATTTATCCAGTGTATTCACCTGTTTAAAAAAATCCATCATCTTAAAGTTTCCTGCCCTCTAGTGGGGACTTTGAATCATAGCCACACAAGCAGCTGAGGACCTCAGTCCACCACCAGTGACGTTGCACAGTCGTATCCGACTTTTTGCGATCCCATGGACTATAGCCTACCAGGCTCCTCCAGCCATAGAATTTTCCAGGCAAGAGTACTGGAGTAGGTTGCCATTTCCTTCTCCAGGCGATCTTCCTGACCCAGGGATCAAACCCAGGTCTCCCACATTGCAGGCAGATACTTTCCCGTCTGAGCTACCAGTTGAGTGCTTTTGATGTTTCAGCAGCTGTTTTATGAGCTTCTGCTGGTTGAGATGCCCAGTGCGGTACTGGATAAACCATGCAAGACTCTTGCCAGCCACAGGGACCCACATGCACATTACTTCCTCCAGAGGGCCTCCTCATGCATGCTTGGTGGCATGTGACCTCACCATCCTCCATGGGCACCATCTGCAGCTAGTCAGTGGCCTATGAAGTGGCCTGGGATAAAAGCTCTACTGAATAAGGCTTTCCTTACAGGAGGGTGATAGGCCCGGCTAATCAGCCTTCAAAACATATAAAGACAGAGCCAATTAATCCAGTCAGAGAAAAGAGATGGAAAGTATTTGAACCATGAGGATGGCAAAGTGTCAGAGCGAAGAATGCCTCCTATTGACCAGCCAGGGCTGCCTCCCATTTCGAAGATATTGCAGTCACCCCCCAGGCAAGTCCAGGTGGAGTTATGACTGTTGCCTTTTTCCTACCTTCCCAGAATATTTTTACGGTCACTGAGTTAACCCAGGTAGTTCCAATATTAAAGAACCCAACAGAGACGCTTTGAATAGTCAACCCATTTCTTCGTTGCAACCTCCTGAGAAGCAGGTATTATCATTGCTGTCTTAGGAGCTCAGAGAGGTTGAGTTACTTACCCAAGGTCTCACAGCTAAGAACTAGCAGCACAGAACTCACACCTTGCTCTCAAAGTTCATGTTCATTCAGTTCAGTTCAGTCGCTCAGTCGTGTACGACCCTTTGCGACTCCATGAATCGCAGCATGCCAGGCCTCCCTGTCCATCACCAACTCCTGGAATTCACTCAGACTCACGTCCGTCAAGTCAGTGATGCCATCCAGCCATCTCATCCTCTGTTGGCCCCTTCTCTTCTTGCCCCCAATCCCTTCCAGCATCAGAGTCTTTTCCAAGGAGTCAACTCTTCGCATAAGGTGGCCAAAGTACTGGAGTTTCAGCTTTAGCATCATTCCTTCCAAAGAAATCCCTGGACTGATCTCCTTCAGAATGGACTGGTTGGATCTCCTTGCAGTCCAAGGGACTCTCAAGAGTCTTCTCCAACACCACAGTTCAAAAGCATCAATTCTTCGGCACTCAGCCTTCTTCACAGTCCAACTCTCACATGCATACATGACCACATATTCCACTATTCCATAACCCATATTCCACCGTGTTGAAACCAGACTTAAATGGAAACATGAGATCACATATTCTCCCACATTTAATTTTAGCAAAGATCTTTTTAAAAAAATAACTAGTTTCATCGCAGCACTGTTTATAATAGCCAGGACATGGAAGCAACCTAGATGTCCATCAGCAGATGAATGGATAAGAAAGCTGTGGTATACATATACACAATGGAATATTATTCAGCCATTAAAAATAATACATTTGAATCAGTTCTAATGAGGTGAATGAAACTGGAGCCTATTATATGGAGTGAAGTAAGCCAGAAAGAAAAAGACCAATACAGTATACTAATGCATATATATGGAATTTAGAAAGAAAGTAACGATAATCCTGTATGCAAGACAGCAAAAGAGACAGAGATGTATTGAACAGTCTTTTGGACTCTGTGGGAGAGGGCGAGGGCAGGATGATATGGGAGAATGACATTGAAACATGTAAAATATCATATGTGAAACGAATCACCAGTCCAGGTTTGATGCATGATACAGGGTGCTTGAGGCTGGTGCTCTGGGATGACCCACATGGATGGGATGGGGAGGGAGGTGGAAGGGGGGTTCAGGATGGGGAACACAGGTACATCCATGGCGGATTCAAGTCAATGTATGGCAAAACCAATACAATGTTGAAAGTAAAATAAACAATTAATAAAAAATAATAAAGTAAAAAGTTTAAAAAATTTTTTTAAAATAAAAATAACTAGGTTAAACAGCTTCAATCAGGTCATCAGATAATATTTTTGTACAAGCTTTAAAAACATGCTGACATCTAGGAACAGTTTGACCTGTTGCCCCATAATCTGTTTGCCAAGATGCATTTTTTATGAAGGGATGGTGCAGGGAGGGTGGCATGAAAGGAGGGATGCGCTGTAGGCCTGAGCTGTTGGCTTCATCTTAACACAGGTGTGGCCCGGGCCCTCTGCTCTGCTGCCTGGTCTCTTGACCTCGTACACATTCAGGGAAAAATAGCAGATCTCATTTCACAGACCGATAGTCTGGACTTTACCCACAGCTGTTCGATCTGTAAATGTTGCCTTGTCTTGTTACCCTGGCAGTGAATTTCTGCTCAGATGTGTTATCCAAGTCGCAGGCTCTGCTCTGTTGTTGGCCAGCATGGTAGATGGATGAACAGAATGTTCATTTGTGCACAAATCCAGATGTATGCACTAAACACCAGTGAAGTGCGTGGAAAGTCCTATTATTCTCTGAGTCTGTTTTTACCAAAGATTTCAACTGCATCTCTGTCTTTTGAATCCCAGGAGGTATTGTTAACAGCCCCCATGGGCTCATAGAAATCACCCAACTTGAGAGTTGCTCCATTTGGCATAATTTTCCTATTGATTTTTTTTTATATTTAACTTGACTTTTGGATATACTGATGGGCTATTTTTGTGTGTTATGTGGATTTGGAGATGGGATGAGCCCAAGAACATAAGGGCATTTGAGGATTGGAGTCAGGTTAAACACTGGCTGAGCCTTTAACCTCCTGGAAGTTATTTTTCCGTTTGTCCCAGGCTGCTTGGTTCTTTCTCCCCAGAAGCTCCGGGTAGAGATAGACCCAGCAGCCCTCCTACTTCTTCACTGGTGAATCATGAAGGAATAAGCCTTTTCTGAGTCTCTACTTAGCTTCTGTGCCCCTAAATTTAGCCCTGCTCTCCTGGGAGAGGGGGCATTCCACTCATTGGTCAAAGGAGAAGGAGAAAAGCGGTGAAACGGTCTCTGACTTAAAATGTAGATCATACGGGCCTTTAGAAAGCTTGTGAATATGGAGGGAGCGAGAACCAGGCGTTTATAGCTCTGACTTCTCCCTGCTGCCGTCTGTAGGAGCAAGGAGGCATGGGGTAAGGGGTTGGAGAAAAGTTTTGGTCCATCCAGAAACTGGAATTTGTACTTTGCTTGAAGGCTAATTAACATACTACCTGAGGACACCCTCTGTTCACTGACAACAGTCATATCCCCACAAAAGTTCCTGTGTTGAATTCACTTAGGGGGTCCAAGCAGAAGGTGAACCTAAGTTAAAGAGACATCAAGTCACCTTTAACTATGTCAAAACAAAACTCCCCTGAAATAAAACAGCTGAAAATGTTTGTAACAAAGGTAGCACTGCAGAGTGGTGGGGGTGGAAGAGATGATCATTTTAATGAATGGTGTTTAGTCAATGAATATCCCAGGGGAAAAAAGTAATCTTTTTTTTTTTTTTTTTGGAAAAAAGTAATCTTGACCTCTGTCTTAAATTATACCCCAAACTCAATACTAGATGAATTGTAGGTCCAAATATAAAAAAACAAATTTTCTGGAAGAAATCATAGAGTAATATTTATTTACTTGGGGAAGGCAAAGAATGTTTAAACAAGACATAAAAAAAAATGACTACTTATAAAGGATATTATTGGTTAAATGGACTACATTAAAATTAAGGAATTCTTGATTTCTTATTGGAGATACCATTAACAGTAAAAATGCAAGTCACACAGTGGATATACAAACATCAGTGAGTAAATACATACCTAGAAAATATAAAGAACTATAAATCAAAAAAAAAATAAAAGAGATACAATACAGAAACAGTCAAAAGACTTAAACAGATACTTAAAAAAAAAGAGGCCAATAAGCTTACAGAAAATGTTCAGTCACTGAACATCACTGAAGTCAGTAGCTGTGCTTTTTATTTTCTAATTTTGTTTAGATACACTATTTTATTTTTGGTTGTGCTGGGTCTTCTTCGCTTTGCATGCGCTCTCTCTAGTTGCGGCAAGCAAGGGCTTCTCTCCACTGCAGCGCCCTGGCTTCTCTCTGCGGTGGGTCGAGGGCTTGTGGCCTCAGCAGCTGCAGACTCAGTAGTGTGGCTCCGCGCTCTGGAGCACAGGCTCGGTAGTTGTCGTGCGCAGGCTTAGTTGCCAAGTGATATCTGGGATCTTCCCAGACCAGGGATTGAACCTATGTGCCCTGCATTGGCAGGTGGGTTTCTATCCACTGTGCCACTAGGGAAGTCCAGTAGCTGTGCTTTTTTTTTTTTTTCCTTTTACAAAGCACATTTATTTTGCAAAAATGAAGACTATGAGTAAACAATTGTTCCTAACCCATGGCTATTTTGAATCTTTTGCCAAAGAATGACAATGATGCAAAAATGGGAACAGTTTGGATTTTAATTAGAACTCTTTGAGAGTGATGATGTGTAAAATGTTGACTTTTTTCCTGCATGGCATAGAGAAATTATATTCATTCCTTAGTGTATTTATGTTCTGAATCTTTTTACACAGAATACAAATCTTGTTAAAGCCACGAGGCACCAACTTAAAGAGACTTGTAAGAATATTAAAAGTATACCATTAATTTTGTGTCTGTTACTTATCCTTTGTAAGTGATATGTGTTATGACCATAGGCGGTTCTAGCTGTGCTTTTTACAATAGGTATAAGGTGAATGAAATATTCACCTCAACTGTATTGTTTTCGTCTGGTAGTTCAACAATACATATAATAACTGTTAGTTGAAATGAAATTTGTCCCTGCCATAATCTAACTGAACTGAATATAAATTTTTTGTTTGAAACTATGATCATCTCTTCTATCTATTGATACAAATTCCATTTTGAATTCTCTATCTGGGATAATAATCGTTTGTCCTTGGTCATTTACTTGGTCATTCTACCACCAAATTTTAAAATGATTCATACTACTTTCCATTATTTCCTATAGATATTGTGCAGTCAGTTAAGCAGAGATTTCTTAAACAGGACACAGAATTCTTGGTTAACATTGGTTTGTTTGTTTTTTAAGAACTTGGAGCCAATATTCCATGTCAGCATGGACTTGTCTTTGCTCAGTATCATCAATTGTTTACTCACCTTTTTGGTCAGTTCTAGTAATTGCGTGGAGAAGGCACTGGCACCCCACTCCAGTACTCGTGCCTGGAAAATCCCATGGATGGAGGAGCCTGGTAGGCTGCAGTCCATGGGGTCGCTAAGAGTCGGACATGACTGAGCGACTTCACTTTCACTTTTCACTGTCATGCATTGGAGAAGGAAATGGCAACCCACTCCAGTGTTCTTGCCTGGAGAATCCCAGGGACGGCGGGGCCTGGTGGGCTGCTGTCTATGGGGTCACACAGGGTCGGACACAACTGAAGCAGCTTAGCAGCAGCAGCAGCAGCAGCAGTAATTGCGTATGTGCTTCTTTTTGTGCACAAATGATGTTTCATATCCCTTTAATGTACAATCCAGTTTACAGTCATAAATACCAACATTGGCCAGACAGACTCCTGAAGACTGGTTGTAAAACACATTAACAGGAGTAATAAAATATTTTCCCTTGAACTTTGATCGTAACAGCCAGTTTCTATAGTTCCTACAGTGTTTTTAAATGGAAGTTTTATGATTTCTACAGTAAGACGTGGTGAGGCCAGCAGATCAGATATCTGTCATTGAAAAGATAGCTTATTACTCACAGTTCTTAAGGAGAGGGGCACCCCATGTCCTGCACGGACCACACAGGGAAGCACCAGGGTCAGGAGGCAGAAAGAGCGGAGAAATGTGGATCAGAGCTGTTAGTGGGGTTTCCACAGGAAGAAGAGGACAGGCAGGGTAAACCGGCTTCGGGGAGGCTAGTTTGAGTGATTTCAGTGGGTTCAGAGGCAAAGGGACTGTCGCTGATTGCCTGGTACCTGGCATCACAGCCTGGTGATGGCAGGCCTTGGATCTGGATTTTCAGAATCCTCACTCTGGGCTCAGCTCAGCTGGGTAGTGGGGTTCCAGGAATTCAATTCTCAGCCGGGGGAACAAATATCATACTGGTTGAAGATACAGCAGGGGAAGTTGTGGGGAAAGCTTAGTCCTTTGTGCTTGTGACACACGGTGAGAAGTCACACTATGGATTTTTTTAAAATTATTGATTGATTGATTGGTTAAATTGGGTCTTCATTACTGCATGCAGGCTTTCTCTAGTTGAAGCCAGCGGAGGCTTCTCACTGTGGTGGCTCCTCTTGCTGCGGATCGTGGGCTCTAGATCACAGGCTCAGTAGTTGTGGTGCATGGGCTTAGTTGCTCCACAGTACATGGGATCTTCCTGACCCAGGGATCAAACCCATGTCCCCTGCATTAGAAGCAAGAGTCTTAACCACCGGACCACCAAGGAAGTCCCTGGATTTTTAATACAGTATTTGTTTTCTCTTTGGCTCTGGGGTAGCTAGGGCAGGTGGATAGTGGCTCTGAGTGTGAGAGCCTGGTAGAGGAGGCTGTGGGTCGTGTGGGCTCTGGTGAGTCCTGCAGGCTGGAGATGAGTCCTGTCCTAGCTCTAGAAATTGTCTAGCCTTGGAAGGGGCAGTCCCTTCAGGGTCAGGAAGACCCCAGATGTAAAAACGTCAGAATAAAAAGACATGCTTAATACACTTTGTTTGAAAGACTTTGTGTTAATGAAATACTATATTTTCTACTACAATGGGAAATTATTACCATTAATCTGAAGCATATTTGTGTTTTGCTAGAAATAATTTTATGCTATCAAGAGGGTTGGAGTTACTTTCCAGTATCATCACCCAACAAACATGGTAACATTCCAGAGGTTTTCTCCTCACTGATTTTGCTGGTTTCATGGATGTATTTTATCTTGCAAGGAGCAACCCAGGGTTACATTTGTTATTTCTGAATTATGCATTTGACCTGAATAATTCTGTTTTCCGTCTCAATGTTTTAATTTGTAGCCAAAGAATCATTTGGCAAACAATATGAAATTGCAAGGATTTAATCTGACTTGAAGTTCAAGGTGTGGATTTGATAAGAATAACTATTTTATTCATTTTCATTATTTTCATGGGTAATTGTTTGTTAATAAATAATTTATAATGCCTTATTCTGGATTTTACATGATTATGCTCAAATAAAATTTGCTAATCTTTATTGTTGCCAGTTTTTAAAATGTAAGCAGCATTATTATTTGGAAATTTTCTACTTGTCCCTTTCAGTATTTTTGTGGGGGGATCTTCCCTGGTGGCTCAGACGGTATCTGCCTATAACGCGGGTAGACCCGGAGTCAGTCCCTGGATCAGGAAGATCCCCTGGAGAAGGAAATGGCACCCCACTCCAGTACTCTTACCTGGAAAATCCCATGGACGGAAGAGCCTGGCAGGCTACAGTCCACGGGGTCGCAAAGAGTTGGACACAACTAAGTGACTTCACTTTTTCACTATTTTTCTTTTGTATTATCTATTTCTAGTGTGATCTTGACTTATATTGATTTCAGTGATCTAAAGGATTTTAAAAATGTGTAATTGTTATCAAATATTCAAAATTTGAATATATGTTTATCTAAAAGTGTAAATTAAGAGTAAGAATATTTAAAAATTAGAATAGCCTCATATTTTCAAAAGTTATTTTTCTCTTTAAAGGGTCACAATTGCCTCAAAAAGTGAGGGACAAAAATAAAGGGATTATCAAAGGCAAAATTTTTACTTATTTGTGAAATTAAGTCTTGTCAAATACATTTTTTCAAGTTGGAGTATAGTTGATTTAGTTTTGTTTATTTAGTTTTGGCTGTGCTGGCTCTTCATTGCTGTGAGGCTTTTCCCTAGTTGCAGTGAGTGGGGCTCCTCTCTAGCTGCAGTGAGCAGGCTTCTCATCTCGGTGGCTTGTCTTGTTGCCGAGCACAGGCTCTAGGGCACAGGCTCAGTAGCTGTGGCACAGTTGGTGCTCCACAGCATGTGGCATCTTACCTGATCAGGGATCAAACTCATGTCTTCTGCACTGACAGGTGGATTCTTTGCCACTGAGCCATCAGGGAAGCCCTTGTCAAATACTTTTATAAAAAACAACACTGCTCAATCCTCTTAGTCAATTATCAATTGACTAATTAGTCAATCTGTCTACTTGTAAAGAATTATCATTAATGTCGCAGTTCATATGTTACCCAGGTGGCTCAGTGGTAAAGAATCTGCCTGCCAGTGCAGGACACAAGGGTTCTATCCCTGGGTCAGGAAGATCCCCTGGACTAGAAAATGGCAACCCACTTGCCTGGAAAATTCTATGGACAGAGGAGCCTGGTGGGCTACAGTCCCTGGGGTTGCAAAGAGTCAGAGATGACTGAGTGACTGAATATGCACTCATGTGTTACACGTAGGCCTGTATGTTTATATAAACTCAAGAGCAATACGAATTCTGTAATATTGCAGAATGTTCCTGGGGTGCCATGTGCAATTGCTGCAAACAGTACATTCTTTTGTGAGTACCTCAGGAACTGAGAATTAAAACTTAAAGGGGAGCAAGAAGAAGAAATCTCTAGCTTTATGGGTAAGTTATACATTGCAATGGAAGAACCAACCACCTCAAGACTGAGAAGAGTTAAAGCAGATACATGCTACTGTATATAAACAACAGGGCCTACCTTATAGTACAGGGAACTATCCTCAATATCTTGTAATAACTTTTAAGGGAAAAGAATCTGAAAAATAATATAACTGAAACTAGCACATCATTGTAAATCAACTATACTTCAGTTAAAATAAGAGTCAATATACATCATTCTTTTCTCTTTCCTATTGCTTCTTCCACCCAATTCCTCCCTGTACTCTAAAGTGAACCATCTCCTGCATGAGCAGCAATCCAAATATGTCACAGCTCTACTCAGATTGTGACAATGCAAACAAACTCAGAATTGAGGCTTGGGGACTTCTCTGGTGGTCCAGTGGTTAAGACTCTGAGCTTTCTATGCAGCGGGCACAGGTTCAACCCCTGGTTGAGGAACTAAGATCCCACATGACTATGCCTAAAAACAAACAAACAGAGGCTTACAAGAACAGTGGTTTATTAATTCGCAGAAGCTCGCCAGATATATTCCTCACTGGTTTCACTGAGGGTCATTCCAGTGCATGCATTTTGGTGAATATAAGCACATATTTGGGGGAGTTTAACATTGGTGAATTCTTAAAGTCATCTTTTTTATATTCATACCTGTAGGTAATGATAGAGTCCTATTGGTTCTACCTCCATAATATCTATCATTTCTCAAACTTTAGCCTTCTGAGAGTCACCTAGAAAGAGCTTATTTAAAATGCAGAATCACTGGGTCCTACCTCTAGGAATTCTAATTCTGTAGATGAAGCCCAGGAATCTGCATTTGTGAGACATTCCTGGGACCACACTCTAAGAAACTACTGGTCTACACCAGCACCTCTTCAATTCCATGCACAGGGACGTTTCAGGTCCTCCAGCTTCTCCCTGCATAGGTTCCCCACTAATACCCCTACCCTGAGCCATGCTAATATTGTGATCCTCATTACCAGCTACACATTTAAATCACCTGGAGAACCTTAAAAAATTTACTGATGCCTGTGCCTCATCCATGGCAATCAAGTTATATTCTCTGCGAGTTGGGCCCCAGATTCCTGAATAATTACAAAGCAAACCCAGTAGATTTGACTCTGCAGTCAGAGTTGAGAATGACCATTCCAATCCATCCACTGCTTTCCATGGTCTCTTTACCCTGCCTTAAAGTATTCTAACTTTCCTGGTAGCCCAGTGGTAAAGAATCTAACTGCCAATGCAGGAGACGTGCATTCGATCTCTGGGTCAGGAAGATGCCCTAGAGAAGGAAATGGCAACCCACCCCAGTATTCTTACCTGGGAAATCCCATGGATAGAGGAGCCTGGTGGGCTACAGTTCATGGGGTCGCAAAAGAGTCAGACATGACTTAGCCACTACACAAAAAACAAAAGTATTCTAAGCGTTCTTCTTTTCTCCAGCAGAGCTTCCCAGCCTGTATCAGAGAGAAAGCAAACAGGCTACAGGTGTGGGCACTTTAGGACACTGACGGACCGGTAATCAGGCTGCTCAAGGTCCTGTGGGCTGCAGGGCGAGGAGTGTTTCCTGTGGCTCTCCTTGGATAGGAGCGTGAGCTGAGTCACGTTTGTCTTCCTCTCCTCCACTCTGTTCACCACTGCGTGTGGCAGAGAGGTGCCCATCAAGATGCAAAAGGGGAACATGGCCCGGTGCCGAGGAAGCTCAACCCCAAGGTATGGCTGGTTAGGGAAGGGGGTGGGTGGAAGGCTCAGCTGCCGCGGTAGGCCCCAGATGTTTGTCTTTACATGTATTCTGTTCTTTGGCCCGAGGGTTGTTGATGTGCTCTCTGCATGGTTACAGGGTGAGTACTCCAACTGTGCATGTGTGTTCTAGAAATAAGTTGCATTGCTCTTTTGAAAGATTTGGTTTGAGAGCTTGAAAATGGGTTTCAAATTTCTTGGCCTTATCTCAGTCAATTTGAACGCTGTTGTGCAATGAAAGAGGAAAAAGTGTTTCTTTTAAACAGTATTTCAGATGTTGGTTGTTCCGTTGTTTAAAGTTTTAGCACCTGCTTATGCGATTAAAATGTTTTTTGTGTTTGGTTGATGGTTACTAGCTGTAATAAGAGATAACTTAGAAAAGTGTGATTAAGAGTTGTTATGTGTAGCACAACCTAGCAAAAAATGTTCCCAAATATTAAAGGCAATTATCTACCAGACCTAAAGTTTTCAACAATAATAGTTTTACTCAAAACTGTAAAAAATATTACAGTTTACTGTAATGTTACAAAAATTACAGTTTACTGTAATGTTACAAAAATATTACAGTTTACTCAAAAAACTCTATGAAGTAGGTGAAAATTCACAAGCTGGGAACACATTTGCAACATAAGTAGGTGAAAATTCACAAGCTGGGAACACATTTGCAACATAAAATCAATGAAGAGCTGGTGTCTAGAATGGAAAAGGGACAATGAAAAATCAGTAAAAAGAATAAACAGTAGAGAAAGAGGGGAAAAGACTTGAACAAGTGCTTCACAAAAGAGAAAATCTTTTGTGTAGTCATTAAGCATATTAAAAATACCCAACATTATTAGAAATCACAGAAATACAAAAGAAAACCAGAAAATAAAACTACACAGCTACTAAATTGGATTTACTCTCATTTAAATTTTAAAATCTGAGAATACTGTGTCGGTGAGTATGTGAAGTAACAAGAGCTCTTATTTCTATAAGTACCTGGTAAAACTGGCATTACCTAATAAAATTGAGCAAATTCATGCTCATGGTGTGTGGTCAGCAGCACTGGCATCACCTGAGAGCTTGTTAGAACTGCAGAATCTGCAGACCCTGTCTCAGACCTACTCAGCATCTTAAGATCTCCAGCTGACTTCATGTGCATGCTCATGTTTGAGAAGCACTGCTCCGTGACCTACTGATTCCGCTTTGCATGTACACCTTAAAGCAGTGATTCCCAAGCCTTTTGGCACCAGACGGCTTTCATGGAAGACAATTTTTTCACATACTGGTGTGGAGGGTGGTTTCAGGATGATTCAAGCACATTACATTTATTTTGTACTTTCTTTCTTTTATTATTACATCAGCTCTACTTCAGATCCTCAGGCATTAGATCCCAGGGGTTGGGGAACTCTGCCTTAAAGAACTTCTTTCATGGCAGAATGAAACAGACAAATTATGGTATAGCCATATAATGGAATACTATACAGTCAGGAAAACTAAAGATCAACAGTGTGCCATGTTAACATGGGTGACACTCAGAAGCATTAGACTGAGTGCAAGGAGCAGCTCTCAGAATAATACATTTAGAATAATCTCATTTATATTTGCACATGTGTCTTATTTTACAAGTGTATCTTTAAGAAAATAAGCTTGAAGTTGCACATTAAACTAAGATGATTTGTGGAATTTTTATATAAATTCAATATTTACTATCCTTCCTAATAGTTTGTATTTGAGTTTTTTAAGTAAAATATTAGAATTTCACTAAGATACATGGAATATGTGCACAGTCAAATCCAACTCTCTGCTGCCCAGTGGACTGCCACCCACCAGGCTCCTCTGGAGATTTCTAGGCAAGAATATTGGAGTGGGTTGCCATTTCCTCCTGCAGGGCCTCTTCCTGACCCAGGGAAGGAACCTGTGTTTCCTGTATCTCCTGCATTGCAGGAGGATTCTCTACCCACTGAGCAATCACGCATGGAGATGTCCCCACAGCTTATGTGCCCTAACCCAGTGGGCTATTCAATTATTGTTTACATGTGTGCTGTGACATAAAACACATTTCAATGCAGAGACCTCGAAGCCAGATTATTTCAAAGGCCTTCCAGGTCCCAGCCTTTCCTCATGGCTTCGTTTGTTGCCTTGCTCCACATTCCAGTTGGACTGCTTGCCCTTCTCCAAAGCCACCGCCATGCCATTAAACCTATGCTACCACCATGCCACATCCGTCCCAAGGGATGCCCTTCTTTCTTTCCCTTAGGCTCTAGTCAAACACAACCTCCTTTTAAAGGGTTTTCTCTATTCCAAGACAGTATAACTCATTCTTTTCCAGACCCTTCGTGTGTGTATGTGTGAGTGTGTGCGTGCACACACACGTGTGCTCAGTTGTGTCCGACTCTTTGCAACCCAGTGGACTGTAGCCCACCAGGCTCCTCTGTCCATAGATTTTCAGGCAAGAATACTGGAGTGGGTTGTCATTTCCTACTCCATCCAGACCCCTGTGGTGACCAAATAAATCAGATGGTGAGTTGTTCTCACCTTTTTCCTCTGCCAGACCATGAACAACTCTAGAGCAGTGTGCTACACGTAAAGTACAGTATATCCATATAATGGAATACTGCATTTGCCTTCTTCTCATGACATTAATTATTCTATAGCCTATGGAACTGTAAATCATATATTCACCTTCATTATTACGTGAGTTTGGTAACAAGTGCAAAATGCTTGCTATTATCTCTAGATTTATTAGTTATCCACATCAGGGAAAACATCTTATGTGACAATTATGCTGTCCAGTTACTGAGATTTTTATACAGTCTTTAGTGAACTCAAGTATCTTTAATATTTTAAATAGCTGATGATGTATACTTCCAGTATGAAGCATGTAACCACTTGGTCAGTGGTAAAGCAACCAAGCTTAGCAACTATGAAATTTTGTTTGGAGACTGGCAGAAAAGATCTATAAAACTCTATGAAGAAGGGGAAAAAAGACCCTGATATGCTCATCTCCTGAAATGCTTTTTGAAGTTAAAGGGTTATCTGTTGATGATCTTCAGTGACATTTTGGCTGTTTCCCCATCTCACTCTAAGAGACTATCAGAATGAAACCCACTGACCACAGTCATGGTGAGAAGTCTGAGCTTCAGGCAGTCCCCCTTCATCCCCTGGCTGTCTTGTACATCTCCTCAACTGTTGATTCTCAGCCTTGGCTGCATATCTGATCATCTGGTGCCCAGGTAACACCCAAGACCCAAATTAAAATCTCTGGGGGTTGAACCCTATTTCTTTTTTTTAAAGCCCTCTAGTCGATTTCAATGTACTGCCAAGATTGAGAGCCACAGCCCTATCTACCAAAGCCTGCCCCATGCTTTCTCCTTCCTGCCCAGTCCCTCTGATGGTATCTCCTGGAATCCAGATTAGGACCTCTCTCCGTATCTTCAGAGTGTTTTTGGAATCCATCACCTCCTCCTTAACAGGAATCACCCAAAGATTCTCCCTCCCCAGCCTTTTATACCCCACGTACTTAGATCAGGAGGTGAGTGGGGTTTTGCTTGTCCCCAATACCCCACACAAACCACTTTTTCTTGTAAAATCTACTCCTTTGAGACTCATTCATGCCATTCTTACCATCCTTATTGGCGCCATCTGCTGAGTATCACCCCCCTCATTCACTGAAGATGGTTTACCTCAAAGATGCTTTCTGTCACTCTTCCCATATTCTTCTCAGCAGCCCATCCAGTCTCCTGGTCTCAGATCCTTGGCTGACTGAGTTCTGACCATCTTTCCCTACCCTTACCTCACCACCCTCTGATGGTCACCTTAATCCTTGTCTGCGTTAGAAAATGCATTACCTCTAAAATCTGTTTTTTAAATCCCCCTCTGCCCACCATCTTCTGTCTTTTGAGTTTGCTTTCTCAGTCACTCCCACTGCCACATTTCTTTGATTTGTTGAGATCTCTGATTCCCCAGACCCATCACTTTTTTTCCATCTCCACCAGCTTCCTTCTGGTTTCTCCTCTGTACTCATCTAAGTTTGATTCTATCCTGTATCAGTATAGTCAATCTTTCAAAAGCGCTACCAACTCCTTTGCATTCTCCCTCTATTGGAATCACCTAGGACAGGTTCCTGTTTGCACTCTGACTCTCCACCTTCGATTGCCTGCATGGAAGCGGCTGAATGTGACCGGAGAGGCACAGAACAGGGCTTTGAAGTGAGAACAAACTTCCTATCCTGCACTCAGCCCTGCCCAGAAACGGTGCTCTGCTTCCTCATTTTGAAAACTATTTCATACTTTTTCCTTACAATTGCCTTCTTACTCTCCTCTAATTTCCATCTTAAAAAATAGAAGCTATCAGATGAAAATTCCATCTTCCTATTTCCAAACCCACAATCCTGTTTAAATTTGCATGCATCTTTATGCATGGGTTTATTTCTAGGTTTTCTATTATGGTCTGTTGAACTATGTGTCTGTTTTTATACCAATATCATACTGTTTCGATTAATACAATTTTCTAATATAGTTTGAAATCAGGGAGTGTGATGCCTCCAGCTTTGTTCTTCTATCTCAAGATTATTTTGGCTCTTTGGGGTCTTTTGTACTTCCATATAAATTTTAGAATTGTCTGTTCTATTTCTGTGAAAAATGCCATTTAAATTTAGTAGGGATTGCATTGAATCTGTAGATTGCTTTGGGTAGTGTTCAAATGGACATTGTAATAGTATTCTTCCAATCCACGAGCACAGAATATCTTTCCATTTATTTGTGCCTTCAGTTTTTACATCAGGGTCTTATGGTTCTCAGTGTACAGGTCTTTTACTTCCTTGGTTAAATTTGTTTCTAGGTATTCCATTCTACTTGATGTAATTGTAAATAGGATTGTTAATTTCTCTTATAGTTTATTAGTGTGCAGAAATGCAACAGACTTCTATGTTTTGGTATCCTATAAATTTTCTAAATTCATTCATTCCAACAGATTTTTTTTTTTGGTGGAGTCTTCAGGGCTTTCTATATATAAAAAATATCATCTGCAAATAGTGACAGTTTTTCTCCTTCCTTTTTGTATGCCCTTGGTTTCTTCCCACTCCACCCCCCCCCGCCCCCACCTCTAGCTGCTCAGGCTAGGTCTTCTAATACTCTACTCTTCTAATACTCCGCTGTTGACAGTGGGCATCCTTGTCTATTTCCTGATCAGCTTTTCACCACTGAGTATAATGTTTGCTGTGGGCTTGTCATTTATGGCCTTGATTGTATTGAGGTACATTCCCTCTGCACCCACTTTTTGGAAGATTGTTTTTTATCATAAATGGATCTTGAATATTGTCAAATGCCTTTTCTGTTTCTATTGGTGATCATATGATTTTATCCTTCATTTTGTTACCATAGTGTATCACATTGATTTTTACAGATGTTGAACTAGCATCACTGATTCGATGGACGTGGTTTGGGTGGACTCCGGGAATTGGTGGTCAGGGAGGCCTGGCGTGCTGCAGTTCATAGGGTCACAAAGAGTTGGACATGACTGAGCAACTGAACTGAACTGAACGAACTAGTCTTGTGTCCCTGGAATAAATACCACTTGATCATGGTTTATAATCCTTTTGTGCACTGTTGAATTTGGTTTGCCAATATTTTGTTAAGAATCTTTGCATCTGTATTCATCAGGAATGTTGGCCTGTAATTTTCTTGCAGTGTCTTCTTCTGGTTTTGGTACCAGGGTAATGCTGGCCTTGTAAAATTGGTTTGCTTCTACTTTTTTTGGAGAGTTTGAGAAGGACTGCTATTAATTCTTCTTTGAATGTTTCATAGATTTCACCAAGGAAGCTATCTGGTTGTGGACTCTTATTAGGAGGCTTTTGATTACAAACTCAATCTCCTTATTAGTAATCGGTCTGTTCATATTTTGCATGTCTTCATGATTCAGTTTCTTGTTTCATGTCTGAGAATTTATTCATTTCTTTTAGGTTGTCCCATTTATGTATAATTGTTCATAGTAGTCTCTTATGATCATCTATATTTCTGTGGCAAAAAAAATCAATTTTTTTTCTTTTTAAAATTTATTTTTAATTGATTGATTATTGTTTTACAATATTGGTTTGATTTCTTTCATACATCAACATAAATTAGCTGGAGGTGTACATATATCCCTTCCCTCTTGAACTTCCCTCCCACCATTTCCCACCCCTCTAGGTTGTTATAAAGCCCCAGTTTGAGTTCCCTGAGTCATAAGCAAATTTCCATTGGCTATCTATTTTGGATGTTGTTGTTATCATTCAGTCACCCAGTTGTGTCCGACTTTGCAGCCCCATGTACTGCAGCACACCAGGCTTCCCTGTCCCTCACCGTATCCCAGAGTTTGCCCAAGTTCATGTTCATTGCATCAGTGATAGTGTCCAGCCATCTCATCCTCTGACACCATTTTCTCCTTCTGCTCTCAATCTTTCCCAGCATTAGGGACTTTTCCAACGAGTCATGTTTGCATCAGATGACCAAAATAGTGGAGCTTCAGCTTCAGCATCAGTCCTTCCAGAGAATATTCAGGGTTGATCTCCCTTAAGATTAACTGGTTTGATCTCCTTGCTGTCCAAGGGACTTTCAGGAGTCTTCTCCAGCACCACAGTTCAAAGCCATCAATTCTTTGGTGTTCTGCCTTCTTTATGGTCTAGCTCTCACAACCGTACATGACCACTGGGAAGACCATAGCCTTGACTATACTGACCTTTGTCGGCAGAGGAATGTCTCTGCAGTATTGACCATTTGGTGCTGTCTATGTGTAAAGTCATCTCGTGTGTTGTTGAAAAAGGATATTTTCTATGACTAGTGCATCCTCTGGGCAGAATCCAGTTAGTCTTTTCCTTGCTTCATTTTGTTCTCCAAGGCCAAATTTGCCTGTTATTCAAGGTATATCTTGACTTCCTATTTTTGCATTCCAATCCCCAATGATGAATTGAACATTTTTTTAAGGTGTTAGTTCTAGGAGGTCTTCTAGGTCTTCATAGAACTGATCAACTTCAATGGCATTGGCGACAGGGGCATAGACTTGCATTACTATGATGTTGAATGGCTTGCCTTGGAAACAGACAAATATCATTCTGTCATTTTTGAGGTTGCATCCAAGACTTTTCAGACTCTTTTATTGATTATAAGGGCTACTCCATTTCTTCTTGGAGTTCTTGCCCACAGTAGTAGATATAATGGTCTTCTGAGTTAAATTTGGCCATTCCCATCCATTTTAGTTTTCTGATTCCTAGGATGTCGATGTTTATTCTTACCATCTCCTGCTTGACCATGTCCAATTTTCCTTGATTCATGGACCTCATTCCCGGTTCCTATGCAATACTGTTCTTTGCAGCATTGGATTTTACTTTCATCACCAGACACATCCACAACTGAGCATCGTACCCACTTTGGCCCAGCCGCTTCATTCATTCTGGAGAGACTGGTAATTCTCCACTCTTCCCTACTAGCATGTTGGTCACCTTCAGGCCTGGGGGACTCATCTTTTGATGTCATATCTTCTTGGTCTTTTATACAGTACATGAGGTTTTCATGGAAAGTATACTGGGGTGGTTTGCTGTGCCCTCCACGTTTTGTCAGAACTCTGTGCCCTGACTTGTCCATCTAGGGTGCACGGCACGGCCCATGGCTTCATTGAGTTACCCAAACCCCTTTGACATGACAAGGCCGTGATCTTTGAAGGGGCTGTTTTGCATGTTAGTGTATATGCTTCCATGCTTCTCTCTCCATTCATCTCACCCTCTCCTTCTCCCCCACCCTTGTCCGTAAATCTGTTCTCTATGTCGGCTTCTCCATTGTCCTGCGAACAGGCTCATCAGTACCATCTTTCTAGATTCCATATATATGTCCCATACATTCCATAATATAGGATATTTGTTTCTCTTTCCGACTTACTTCACTCTGTATAATAGGCTCTAGGTTCATCTGCCTCATTAGAACTGACTCACATGCATTCCTTTTTATGGCTGAGTAATATTCCTTTGTATATATGTACCACAACTTCTTTATCCATTCATCTTTTGATGGACATCTAGGTTGCTTCCATGTCCAAGCTATTGTAAATAGTGCTGCAAGGAATATTGGGGTACATGTGTCTTTTTCCGTTTTAGTTTCCTCAGGTTATATGCCTAGAAAGTGGTATTGCTGGGTCGCACGGTGGCTTTATTCCTAGTTTTTTTAAGGAAATCTCCATACTGTCTTCCATAGTGGCTATATCAGTTTACATTTTGTGGCGTCAGTTGTTATGTCTCTTCTTTCATTATCGATTTTGAGTTTTCTTTTTCTTGTTGCATCTAGCTAAAGTTTTGTCAATTTATCTTTTCAAATAACTATCTATTGGTTTCCTTTTCTTTTTTCTATTGTCTTTTTAGTCTCTATTTCATTTATTTCTGCTCTTTATTTCCTTCTCTCTGCTAACACTGGGCTTTGCTTATTCTTTATTTGAGGTGTATAGTTATTTGAGAATTTTCTTGTTTCTTGAAGTAGTTGTTATTACTATGGACTTTTGCCTTAAAACTGCTTTTGCTGCATCATGTAGGTTTTGGTATGTTGTATTTCCATTTTCACTTGTCACAAGGTAGTTTTTTATTTGTTTCATTGTTGTTCAGTAGCATATTGTTTAATCTCTGTGTATTTGTGAATATTCTGGTTTTCTTCTTGTAATTGATTTCTAAACTCATACCATTATAGTCAGAAAAGAAACTTGATAAATTTCAGTCTCCTTAAATTTAAAAAGCTTTGATTTGTGGCCTTGCATATTATCTATCCTGAGGACTGTTTAAGTGCCCTTTACCAACATGTATTCTGTTATGGATGGAATGTTACTATATGTCAGGTCTGTCTGGTCTAATATGGCATTAAAGGCCAATGTTTCCTTATTTTTTTTGTCTATTCTACTCACTGACATACTCAGAGTGTTAAAGTTCCCTACTGTTATTACATTGCTGTCATTTCTCCAAAATATATATTGGCTTTATATATTTAGGTCCTCATGAATTAAAAAAAAATTTTATTGGAGTTGATTTATAATATTATATTAGTTTCAGATATACAGAAAAGTGATTCCATTTTTCATTCTTTTTCAGATTTTTTGCCATATAAAAAGTTATTACAGAATGTTGAGTAGAGTTCCCTGTGCCATACAGTAGGTCCTTGTCAGTTGTCTACTTTATATATAGTATTGTGTGTATGTTAATCCCAAGCTCTTAATTTATCTCTCCCCCAACATTTCCCCTTTGGTAACCATCACTTTGTTTTAAAAATCTGAGTCTGTTTCTGTTTTTAAAATAAGTTCACTTACATGATTTTTTAAAATTAGATTCCCCATATAAGTGATATCATATGGTGTTTGTCTTTCTCTTTCTTACTTCAATTGGTATGATCATCTCTAGGTCCATCCATGTTGTGGCAAATGGCATTTCATTCTTTTCTATGGCTGAGTAATATTCCATTGTGCGTGTATACCACATCTCTAACTGTTCATCCGTCAATGGATAATTAGGTTTCTTCCATGTCATTGCTATTGTTAATAGTGCTACAATGAACATTGGGGTGCATGCATTTTGGCAAATTATGGTTTTCTCTGGATATATGCCCAGGAGTGGGATTGCTGGATCCAACATTATAGGAAGGTTCCATTTTCTCCACACCTTCTCCAGCACTTATTGTTTGTAGACTTTTTGATGGTCATTCTAACCAGCAAGAGGTGATACCTCATTGTAGTTTTGATTTGCATTTCTCTGATAGTGAGGTCGAGCATCTTTGCATGTGCCTTTTGGCCATTTGTATGTCTTTTAGAGGAAAAAATGTCTGTTTAAATCTTCTGCCCCCCCCCCCTTTTTTTTGATTGAGTTGTTTGATATTTTTTGAAATACAACTGCACGAGCTGTTTGTATATTTTGGAGATTAATCCATTGTCAGTTGTTTTGTTTGCAAATATTTTCTCCCATTCTGTGGATTGTCCTTTCATTCTGTTTGTGGTTTCCTTTCTTGTCCAAAAGGTTTTAAATGTAATTAGGTCTTATTTGTTTATTTTTGCTTTTATTTTCATTTCTCTAGGAGGTGGATCATAAGAAATATTGCTGTGATTTATGTCAAAGAGTGTTCTGCCTGTATTTTCCTCTGAGTTTTATAGTGTCCAGCCTTACATTTAGGTCTTGGATTCATTTTGAGTTTATTTTGTGCATGTTGTTAGAGAATGCTCTAATTTCTTTTTTTTCACATGTCACCATGCAGTTTCCCCAACACTACTTATTGAACAGACTGTTTTTTCTCCATTTTATATTCTTGCCTTCTTTATTGTAGATTAATTGACTACAGATGTGTCTTTGTTCATCCGTGATATTGGCCTATAATTTTGTGTGTGTGTGTGTGTGTGTGGTATCTTTGTTTGGTTTGGGAATAAGGGTTACGATTGCCTCATAGAATGAGTTCATAAATATTCCTTTCTCTGCAATTTTTTGGTATAGTTTCAGAAGGATAGGTGTTTACGCATCTCTAGGTGTTCAATAAATGTGACTGTGAAGTCCTCTGACCTTGGACTTTGGTTTCTTGGGAGTTTTTGAATCACAGTGTTAATTTCAGAAGTTTTCATTGGTCTGTTCATATTTTCTATTTCTTCCTGGCTCAGTCTTTGAAGATTGCACTTTTCTAAGAATTTGTGCATTTCTTCTAGATTGTCCATTTTACTGGCATATAGTTGCTTATAGTCCCTTATGGTCCTCTTATTGTATTTCTGTGGTGTCTGTTGTAACCTCACCTGTTTCATTTCTAGTTTTATTGCTTTGAGCCCTCTCCCTTGTTTTCTTGATGAGTCTGGCTAAAGGTTTATCATTTTTGTTTAACTTTTCAAAGGACCAACTTTTAGTTTCATTGATTTTCTGTTGTTTCCTGTGTCTCTATTTCTGCTCTGAGGGTTGTGATTTCTCTACTTGTACTAACTTTATATTTTGTTTGTTCTTCTTTCTCTAGTTGCTTTAATTGTAAGGTTAGGTTTTTTATTTGCGATTTTTCTTCTTTCCTGAGGTGAGCTTATACACTAGCAACTTCCCTCTTAGAACTGCTTTTGCTGGGTCTCATACATTTTGGATTATTATGTTTTCATTTTCATTTGTCTGTATCAAAATCATTTCCTCTTTTGATTTCTTCAGTGATGCAGTGATTGTTTCATAACATATTGTTTGGCCTCCATAATCTTTTGTTTTTGCAGCTTTTTCTTCTAGTTGATTTCTAAATCTCATAGCTTTGGGATTCATCAGATCTGAATACGAGCCTTTCTGGGTAGAGTATTTTTGGTTGCAGGTCTTTCTCTTTCATCACTTTAAATATATTGTGGCACTCCCTTCTGGCCTGCAGAGTTTCTGCTGAGAAATCAACTGCTAACCTTATGGGAGTTCCCTTGTATGTTATTTGTTACTTTTCCTTTGTTGCTTTTAATATTTCCTTTGTCTTTAATTTTTGTCCATTTGATTAATATGAGTCTTGGCATGTTCCTTCTTGGGTTTATCTTGTGTGGGACTCTCTGTACTTCCTGGACTTAGGTGACTGTTTTCTTTCCCGTGTTAGGGCAGTTTTCAGCTATTATCTCTCCAGTATTTGCTCGGGCCCTTTCTCTCCCTCTTCTCCCTTTGGGACCCCTATAATGCAAATATTGGTGCTTTTGACATTGTTCTAGAGGTCTCTTAAACTGTTCTCATTTCTTTTCATTCTTTTTTCTTTATTCTGTGTGTGGCAGTGATTTCCATCACACTGTAGCTTGCTGATTTCTTCTTCTGCCTCATTTATTTCTGCTATTGACTCCTTCTAGTGTATTTTTTAAATTCAATTATTGTATTTGCAACTCTTTTTGGTGGTTCTCTACATTTTCTAACTCTTTACTAAAAACTTCTCACTTCTCACACTGTGCATCCATTCTTTGCCCAAGTTTTGGGATCATTTTTGTGATCATTACTCTGAACTCCTTCTCAGGAAGATAGGCTCTCTCCATTTTACTAAATTGTTCTTTTGGGGGTTTACCTTGTTCTTTCATCTAGAATATCTTCCTTTGCCATCTCATCTTGTTTAAATTTCTGTTTGTATTTTTATGTATGTAGTAGCTTAGTTACATTTCTCAACCTTGGAGAAGTGGCCCTCCATAGGGAATGTCCTGTTTCCCAGCAGTACACTCCCATTCTGTCATGCAAGGGCTAGGAACCAGCTGGTCCCAGGGTAGATACTGATCTGGGTTTGCAGACTCAGTTCTGCAGGCTTGTGGATCATAGTTTCTTTGCTTTTGGTGCCTGCCAAATGGTAGGTAGATCTGGGTTTTGGCCCTGATGGGCAGAGGCATATCTAGAGGTGGCTGTAGGCTCAATGAGTCTTTAAGCAGCCTGTCTGCTGATGAGTGGGGCTATGTTCCTGCTCTGTTGGTTGTTTTGTCTGAGGCTTCCCAGCAGCAGAGCTTACAGGCTGTTGTTGTTATTGTAGAGTTGCTGAGCCATGTCTGACTCTTTGCAACCCCGTGGACTGCAGCACACCAGGCTTCCGTGTCCTTCACTATCTCCTGGAGCATGCTCAAACTCAGGCCCATTGAGTTGATGATGCATCCAACCATCTCATTCTCCTACCCTCAATCTTTCCCAGCATCAGGGTCTTTTCCAGTGAGTTAGCTTTTTGCATCAGGTGGCCAAAGTATTGGAGCTTCAGCTTCTGCACCAGTCCTTCCAGTGAATATTCAGGGTTGATTTCCTTTAGGATTGACTGGTTTGATCTCCTTGCTGTCCAAGAGTCTTCTCCAGCACCACAATTCAATTCTTTGGCACTCAACCTTCTTTATGGTCCAACTCTTATATCTGTACATGACTGCTGGAAAAACCAAAGCTTTGACTAGACAGACCTTTGTTGGTAAAGTGATGCCTCTGCTTTTAATATGTTATCTAGATTTGTCATAGCTTTTCTTCCAAGGAGCAGGCATCTTTTAGTTTCATGGCTGAAGTCACCATCTGCAGTGATTTTGGAGCCCAAGAAAATAAAACGTCACTGCTTCCATGTTTTCCCCTTCTGTTCGCCATGAAGTGACGGGACCAGATGCCATGACCTTAGTTTTTTGAATGTTGAGTTTCAAGCCAGCTTTTTCACTCTCCTCTTTCACCTTCATCAAGAGCCTCTTTAGTTCCTCTTCACTTTCTGCCATAAGGGTGGTGTCATCTGCATATTTGAGGTTCTTGATATTTCTTCCTGCAGTCTTGACGCCAGCTTTGCTTTATCCAGCCCAGTATTTTGCATGATGTACTCTGCATAGAAGTTAAGTAAGCAGGGTGACAATATACAGCCTTCATGTACTCTTTTCCCTATTTGGAACTAGTCTGTTGTTCCGTGTCTAGTTCTACCTGTTGCTTCTTAACCTGCATACAGCCATATCAGGAGGCAGGTAGGTTAGTCTGATATTACTATCTCTTTAAGAATTTTTCACAGTTTGTTGTGATCCATACAAAGTTTTTAGTGTTGTCAATGAAGCAGATGTTTTTCTGGAATTCTCTTTTTCTATGATCCAATGGATGTTGGCAATTTGATCTCTGGTTCCTCTGCCTTTTCTAAATTCAGCTTGTACATCTGAAAGTTCTCAGTTCACATATTGTTAAAGCATAAATTGAAGGATTTTGAGCATTACCTTGCTCTTACATGAAATGAGAACAATTGTGCGGTAGTTCGAACATTATTTGGCATTGCCTTTTTTTGGGATTGGAATGAAAACTGACCTTTTCCAGTCCTGTGGCCACTGCTGAGTTTTCCAAATTTGCTGGCATATTGAGTGCAGCACTTGACCAGCAGCATCTTTTGGGATTTGAAATAGTGCAGCTGGAATCCCATCACCTTCACTAACTTTGTTCATAGTAATGCTTCCTAGGGCCCACTTGACTTCACACTCCACGATATCTGGTTCTAGGTGGATGACCACACCATCGTGGTTATCTGGGTCATTAAGACCTTTTTTTGTATACTTCTTCTGTGTATTCTTGCCACCTCTTCTTAATATCTTCTGCTTCTTTAGGTCCATACTGTTTCTGTCTTTACTGTGCCCATCTTTGCATGAAGTGTTCCATCTATAGCTCTAATTTTCTTGAAGAGATCTCTGGTCTTTCCCATTCTATTGTTTTCCTCTATTTCTTTGCATTATTCACTTAAGAAGGCTTTTTCATCTCTCCTTGCTATTCTTTGGAACTCTGCATTCAGAGGGATATATCTTTCCTTTTCTCCTTTTCCTTTCACTTCTTTTCTCTTCTCAGCTATTTGTAAGACCTCCTCGGATAACCATTTTGCCTTGTTGCATTTCTTTTTCTTGGGGGTGGTTTTGGTCACTGTCCCCTGCGCAACGTTATGAACCTCCATCTGTAGTTCTTTGGGCACTCTGTCTGCCAGATCTAATCCCTTGGATCTATTTGTCACTTCCAGTGTACAATCGTAAGGGATTTGATTTAGGTCATAACTGAATGCCTTGTAGTTTTCCCTACTTACTTCAATTTGAGTCTGAATTTTGCAATAAGGAGCTCATGAGCTGAGCCATGGTCAGCTCCTGGTCATTTTTCCTGGCTGTATAGAGCTTCTCCATCTTTGGCTGGAAAGAATACAATCTGATTTTGGTGTTGACCTTCTGGTGATGTCCATGTGTACAGGCTGTTAGGTGGGGCCAGGTCTCTGTGCCAAGGACCTAAAATGTCTGCCTCCAGCTAGAGTTCATGAAGGCCCCTCCACCAGACTTTCTGACCCCAGGGAGAGCCACAGAGGCTCCCCCCTACCTCCCCAGGAGATTCTCCAAGACAAGCAGGTAGGTTTGGCCCAGGCTCCTATGGAGTTGCTGCTTTTGTCCCGGAACCTGGTGTATGTGAGACTGTGTGTGTCCTCCAAGAGAGGAGTCTCTGTTTCTTCCAGTCCTTTGCAGCTCCTGCAAGTCCTGCTGGCCTTCAACGCCAAAGGTTCTGGGGGCTCCTTCTCCTGATGCCAGACTTCTAGGCTGGGGAGCCTGGTGTGGGACTCAGAGCTTTCACTTATTTTTTTAAAACATTGGTTGTTTATGGCTGTCCTTGGTCTTCTTGCTGCATGAGAGCTTTCTCTAGTTGCTGTGAGTGGGCTTCTCCTTGCAGTGGCTTCTTTTATTGTGAGGCACAAACTCTAGGTGCGTGGGTTTCATTGGGTGTAGCTTGCAGCCTCTAAGGTGCATAGGCTCAGTCTCCCTGCAGCATGTGGAGTCTTCCCAGACCAGGGATCGAACCTGTGTCCCCTGCACTGGCAGGCGGACTCTTACCCACTGTACCACCAGAGAAGTGCAGCTGTCACTTCTGTGGGAGAAGGTCTATTTTGTGGTAATTCCCCAGATCACGGGTCACCCACCTGGGTAGTGTGGGATTTGGTTGTACTGCAAGTGTACCCCCACTACTGTCTCGTGGTTTCTTCTCTATGTCTTTGGATGTAGAACATCTTTTTTAGGTAGATTTCAATCTTTTTCATCAATAGTTGTTCAGCAGTTAGTTGTGATTTTGGTGTACCCATGAGAGGAGGTGAACTCAGGGTTGTCCAACTCTTCCATCTTGTCTTCTGAAAAGCTCCACACCTTCCCCAGTTCTTTCTTGACTACACAAGGAATAATTCCCTTTCTCAGTTCTCCTTTTTCCCATAAAATTGATCTCTACTTTGGTATCATTTCCATTTGCATACTAGCAACCCACTGTCTTATACACAAAATGCTATTAACACATTATTGACTGGAGGATTTTTGCAGAAACTAACACCTGTGGCCAGCAATTTGTTATGTACGTGAATATTGAAACATCTCTGGTCAATAACGCATTAGCTGGGTCTCTCAACTTGCCTTTAGAGAAATTTTTGCATGAGTTCTACAGACCCTGCTTCCTTAAGTACTAAAATTTTTTGTTTTAACTTTTAAATAAAGTATGAGTACATTCTTACTATGAAAAATACATTTACAGATAAAACTAAAACCCATCAATCTCTACCTATTCTCTCTAGAAGTGACTGCTGTGATTAATTAGAAACTATGTTTCCTTCAAGATCTTCTCATGTTAATTTACACTTAGATGGACCTAGAGATATCTAGCATGTCTTATTATTTATACAAATAAAATTGTACTGTTCTGTATTGTTCATATTCTGTAACTTTTTTTCCACCCACTGACTTTGAAATTTTCCTATTTTGTATTAATACTTCATTCTTGCTGGTAAAAAATTAATGAATTGAATTAATCAATGAATTGACTAATCAATCACTTAATCTAAGAAACTATTGGAAAAATTTTTGAGCCAAATTTGAGACTTACAACCCAGAAAAAGCATCTAAGAAAATGCCAAAACCTGTTCTACCAGTTAGAAGTCGACATAGTTTGTAAGTTTTTTGAGACAGAGGGCTGTACATTAAATGACATATTTTTTAAATTTTATTTTTAATTGGAGGATACTTGCTTCATAATATTGCATCGGCTTCTGCCATACAACTGCAACCAGCCACAAGCACACACGACCCCACCCCTCTCGGTTGTCACAGAGCACCGAGTTGAGCTGTGTTATTCAGCAGCTTCTCATTAGCTCTCTCTCTCTCACATGTGGCAGTGTATACATGTCAATGCTGCTCTCTCAATTTGTCCCATCCTCTCCTCCTCTCACTGTGTCCAGTCTGTTCTCTATGTCTGTGTCTCTTGCCCTGCAAATGGGTTTATTAATTCCATGTTTTCTAGATTCCATGAAGTGAAGTGAAGTGAGTACACTCAGTTGTGTGCACTCTTTGTGACGCCACGGACTGTAGCCCGCCAGACTCCTGTGTCCATGGAACTCTCCAGGCAAGAATACTGGAGTGGGTTGCCATTGCCTTCTCCAGTGGATCTTCCCAACCCAGATCTCCTGCATTGCAGGCAGCTTCTTTACCGTCTGAGCCACCAGGCAAGCTGCGTTAATATACAAAATGTTTTTTTCCCTTTCTCTGACTTGCTTCACTCTGTGTAACAGGCTCTAAGTTCATTCACCTCACTGACTTTTTATGGCTGAGTAACATTCCATTTTATATAACTTCTTTGTCCATTCATCTGTCAATGGACATCTAGGTTCCTTCTGTGTCTGAGCTATTGTAAATTGTGCTGTATGAACACTGAAGTGCATGCGTCTTTCTCAGTGTATGTACCCAGTAGTGGGATTGCTGGGTCATAAGGTAGTTTTATTCCTAGTTTTTAAAGGAATCTCCATACTGTATCAATCACTCCATAGTGACTATAAATTTACATTCCCACCAATGCAGGAGTGTTCCCTTTTCTCCACACCCTCTCCACCATTTATTGTTTGTAGATTGTTTTAATGATGGCCGTTCTGACCAGTGTGAGGAGATACTTCATTGTAGTTTTGATTTGCATTTCTTTACTATAGTGGTACTGAGCATCTTTTTGTGTTTGTTGGCCATCTGTATGTCTTCCTTAGAGAACCGTCTGTTAGGTCTTCTGCCTCTTTTTTGACTGGGTTGTTTTTCTGGTAGTGAGCTGCGTGAGCTGCTTGTGTACTTTGGAGATTATCCTTTGTCAGTTGTTTTATTTGCAATTGTTTTCTCCCATTTTCTCCCATTCTTTTCATCTTGCTTATAATCTCCTTTGCTGTGCAAGTTTTTTTAGTTAGGTCCTGCTTTTTACTTCCACTACTCTAGGAGGTGGGTCAAAGAGAATATTGCTGTGATTTATGTCAGTGTTTGCCTATGTTTTTCTTTAAGGGTTTTTATAGTTTCTGGCTTTACACTTAGGTCTTTAATCCATTTTATTTTTTATGTGGTGTTAGGAAGTGTTCTAATATGCTTTTACATGTAGCCATTGTTTTCCTAGCTCCACTTATTGAAGAGGCTGTATTAAATGATTACTGATAGTTTACATAATTCATATTTAAGTACCACATGACCTGTAAGTGTTGGGTCATGTGACCCTTTACAAAAAGGAATGTTATCTTTTAAGGAGTTGTCTAATTGATGCTACAATGTTGCTCTTTACGGTTCTGCAGGTATCCCTACTGAGGGGGGAGGTTTGGCCAATACATGATGCAGAGAGGGGAGAGGAGGCCAAAGGTCCGAGAATTGTTACGTTTAAATTCTCCTTGCCTTGCCATAAATATGGACTTTATTTCACATCCTCTATTACCTAGAAAGGACTTATCATATTGGATTTAACAATTTCTGTACTGACAGGGATCCAGTTTCATGCTGCTGTAAACAACGCTGCTGCGACAATCATCCTTGGGCCCTCTGCTGACTTTGCTCGGGATGGCTATTAAAAGTCACTCCTGCTCACTCACTTTCCAGGTCTTACCACCCTGGCTCCCATCCCTGTTCTTCCGTAAGAACTGTCACAATCACTGCATTTTCCAATCATCTTAGGCTCACAGCGGCACTTGATAGTTAACACACCTTCCTTTTTGAAATGTTCTTTTTGCTTTAGGGGTTAAAAAAAACAACCTTCTTGTGTTTCCTCCTTTCCCTTTGGCTTCCTTTGTCTTTTCTTGGTTCCCACTCTACTCGCTCTAAATGTTGAGAGCTCATCAAGGTGTTTTGAACCTTTCCTACTCTGGATGTTCTATCCTGGATGTTCCCGTACATCTGTTCTTAGCCATCCACATTATGATGGCTTTCAAATTCCTATTCTAGTCCAGACCAGTACCTAGCAGTCTGCATGAAATCATTCATCTTAAATGTACACCACAAAAGCATGTCTTAACATGTCCCAAGAGAACCTGACCTGCCTCCTCCAATCCCCACCTTACTCATTACCTGGCACCCCAACCACCCATTTGTTCAACCCCAAAAACCTGGTTCTTTACCTTGGAATCCTGCTTGTAGGAGTCCTCGGATTGTCTTTCCTAAATGTTGAGTCACTTTCTCTCTCACCTCTCCATCATCTGTGCCCATTTGTTTTGGCCTCAGTGTATGAGGTTTCCCAGGTGGTGCTAGTGATAAAGAACCCACCTGCCAATGCAGGAGACACAGGTTTGATCCCGGGGTCAGGAAGATCCCCTGGAGGACCTGGAAACCCACTCCAGTATTCTTGTCTGGAGAATCATGGAGAGAGGAGCCTGGCAGGTTGCAGCCCATAGGGTCGCAAAGAAACACAACTGAAGAGACTGAGCACGCACGGATAGTACATACCAGCGTACCAGTCATTCGTTTGCCTTCTAGAATGTATAGGGTGGCAGGGTAATAGTTGAGCATTTGTCCTCTAGACTTGTTTGGTTTCGATCTCTGATCAGCCACTGACTAGTGTGGTGCTATTCAGCCTCTTTGCTGGTTTCCTCACTGGGAAATGGGGAGTATAGTGCCTACTTCATAGGACTGTTGCAAAGATTAAATTATAAGGATGGTAAGAGGCATATGATTTAATTCTATGATTATTTTTTACTGTACAAATTTAAAAACTGTTTCTGCAAGCATTCCTCAGCCCTTTGCTGTGTCTAGAACAAAGAAACAATTGTTCTTTGAATGAAATAAACGGTAACTTCCACACTCTTTGCCACTTAGGTTGGAACTTCTATCTGGCCTATAAAGCCAGTTTCTTACTTAGAATCAAAATTCCCACTGTAATGTTTGCTCACAAGGAGCTCCCTGGTGAACCACCTATGAAAAATTCCTAACTGGTAATAGGACTGTTACCAAAGTTGGCAGCTTATTGTAACCTGAGACAGGAAATCTCAAATCAGAGATAAACAACTCCTTCATGGGCAGATATCAATTTTGGTCATAAGGATCATTCAGAGAACACAGGAGATATAAAATACTTTGTGCATAAATTAAAAAAAAAAACCAAAAACAGAATTTTAACATACTACTGTTATCTGTGCATTGCCCTCAGTAAGATTTTTCTAGAAATTCACACCAAAAAACCCTTAAACCAGTGGCCTACAAATTTACCAAAAAAGAATCAAGAACATATGAAAGTAACTAGGACGTTAAATACCATCAAATGGCCGGTTTTCATTTATTTTGAAAACTAGGTAAAGGCATGAGACAGTTTTAAAAAGTGTAGAGTTAATATTTTATTGTCACCTATCAGATGGCAGTAAGGTATATAATCTTCATACTTGATCTTTCCTTTGTGTAAATAAAAAAA
This sequence comes from Bison bison bison, assembly GCF_000754665.1. Taxonomy (NCBI): domain Eukaryota; kingdom Metazoa; phylum Chordata; class Mammalia; order Artiodactyla; family Bovidae; genus Bison; species Bison bison. The sequence continues at coordinate 6,742,498 of NW_011494755.1, forward strand.
AAATTACAAGTTTAAACAGCCAATGGCTGGTCATGTCTTCAGAAAACATGATTAGATTAATTCATTAATGGTGGCTTCAAGTTTTTCTTTATTAGCTCCAGAAAATTCACCCACCTGTTGAGAGAATATTGAATTGCCATTAGATGTAGCATTGCATGCCTATTTTGTGTATCAGATACGACCACAGAATGGGTCTGGGGAAGACAGGAAGTATATACTTATACATCCATGGATAACACTCAGTTAAGTTTAAAAACAAAACCCACCCTCAAAAGTCAAGGCTCAATTTTTCTACACAAATACCTCTGAACAAAGATAAATGCATTGTGATATAAATATGAAGTACCAATCACAGGGATTAATCAGCAAATCCCTGTGATTTAACAGAGATTAATTAACAATAAGGTGTCTCATTATGTACTTAATGAAGAATGACACATTTAAATATTCTTAAAAGGAAAAAATGGGGATGTGCTTCCCAATGTGAAAGGTAAGTCCCTTGTTTGTTTATATGCCACGCTAGCCTGTTACCCAGCTGGTTTTCAAGGTCAGATGTACCTACCTTCTGTCCCTTTTTAAAAAACTGGAAGGTTGGCATGCATTTGACTTCACACTCTGCAGCAACATCCTGAGGGGAAGAGAGGTATAGCAAGAAGATAAAAACAAGACTGAGTATTGAGCTCTGACACCTGTGATCTAAAACCAGATTCTTTTTCCTGTTACATACCCAGAACTCAACATTAGGGCATCGTGTCAATGTTTACATGCCTATACAATGATACAGTGGCACAAAAGCCGAATTGGTTATACTCTCAATTAAAATTTTAAAATATGTATTCTCATCTTGGAGAGATACTAGCCTCAGATACTATACAGTGACTCAAACAGTTTAAGAGATTATTCTGTTTTCTTGAAGTGAGGTACGTAGATGATGATCATAGGCTAAAGTTCAGCGTTAGCGAGAGGGACAACTTGTTTACAAAGGACTTGTTCAAGAAGAAAGTCTTGGTAACCTACAGGACAGCTCCACACAGACTTTTCTGCTTTTACCACCCCTCACTCTCCACACCTTATTCACACCAGGTTTGGGGGGGAAGATTCCATGAAAATGTTTTGGACTAGAGTGTCAAGTGAACAGGTCCATTAGGGATTCAAAACATCAGGTCAGCACTCAAAGAGGGTAGGGAGAGAAATGCAGAAAGAACCATGTACTCTTAACTATGTGGTTAGCAAAAGCTGTGAAGAATAGAAACCAAAGAACTTTCACAGGAAAGCAAGGTTGGTACAAATACCATGGTGTCTTCTAGCCAGGGATCTGGCAGTGAGGAACACAGGAGTTAAAAACGGAGCGGCCCTGAGATTGAGCCACCAGTCAATGGAAGCAGCCTAACTTCACCTCTTCCTCTGAGACTGGAAGAAAAGTGTGGCTTTACATCTTTATGAAATCGCACGTGTACTGTTGCTAGTTTGGGCAGGAAGGGTGGCAGACAAGTGCGGTTCTTCTCCTGATAACCTTTAAGCACTGCACACCAGGCAGCACAGGGCAGTAAAGGCTGCAATAAAATGGCTAGGAACGTACTGAATGCCTTGTACATCCAGGCACCAAATACTTCCTGAAAGCAAGAGTTACGTGGAAATTAGCAAGAACATTTGTTTAAAACCATAATGAAGATCATAACATTTTAATTGTACCAATTCCAGTAATTCAGGATGAAAAATGGGGTGGAGAGTTGACAGGAAGATAGTGAGCTGCACATGTCAAGGTTAGGACCTTGAGGGTGAGTAATCAGGAGAGACCAGGCTTCCCAGATAGTGCTGCTGCTGCTGCTGCTAAGTCACTTCAGTCGTGTCCGACTCTGTTCGACCCCACAGACGTCAGCCCACCAGGCTCCCCCGTCCCTGGGATTCTCCAGGCAAGAACACTGGAGTGGGGTGCCATTGCCTTCTCCGCCAGATAGTGCTAGTGGTAAAGAACCCACCTGCCAATGGGGGAGACACAAGGGACGTGGGTTTGTGCCCTGGATTCAGAAGGTCCCCTGGAGGAGGACATGGTAACCCACTCCAGTATTCTTGCCTGGAGAATCCCATGAACAGAGGAGCCTGGCAGGCTACAGCCCATAGGGTCACATAGAATTAGACACGACTGAGCAACTCAGCAGGCATGAACAACCAGAAGACCCAAAGATTAGAAGGGCAGGGGGACTGGTTTAGTTAAAGATTAAAAAATGGTTGTCTATGGGATGAATCTGGTCTAGACAGGTTGCTTGGTTCATGTAAGTACTTTAAAAAAAAAAATCTCTGAACTGCTTGAATATTTGGGAACACTGGCTGGCTCCTCCTAGCACTGGAAAAGCAGCTGCTTACTGTAGTTCCCTCACTCTTACTTTTAAGTCACCAGGTGGGTATCATCTTTCATGCAAGCAGTTGGCAGAAGCCTCAGAAGAGGTGGGTGTTAGAAGGGCAATGGGGTCGAAATGGTGAGCCACCCTCTCCACAACTTCTAATCAGAGAAACATACAGGTGGTACAGCTGACCTTCATCACCCACAAGAGCATGAACATGCAGGACTTGGAGATAAGGAAGATGGAGCAGAAGGATCTCGAGCTCACCTCCTCTCCTGAGCACATCAGAATCACAACTAGCTGCTGAACATAACCATCAAGAAAGACTGGAAGCTACCAAAAAAGATAGTCTACATCCAAAGACGATAGGGCTTGGACACTGATCACAACTTTCAGGTGAGAAAGCTACTCCCAAAGCTTTCTGAGCAGAAAACACAGGGTCCCAGTCAATGGAAATGATAGTCTCATTCCTGTTCTCAGATTCTGGATACCTCACCCAGTCAGAGCCTGGCACTCCTGCACTGGTACAACTGCCTTAAAATAAGCTGAGTCATGAAAACACGAATGCCTCTGAGAAAGCTTCTGAGTGTTTTAATCATGTTCATACGTTTTATGTCTTAAAACTGCAGTCTAAGTCTTTACATGATAAATTTTTAGTTAAAGCATAAAGAATTCTCTCACTGGGTATGAAAGGGATATTACAGTGTTCTTCAATCCCCATCCCTGAAAGTAAGAGCTGCTAAGGGAATGAGAATATTCATTTTAAACCCCCTAGATACACATGGTTAAACTACTTCACAATTCTAATGTATCAATTTATCAGTATGTATCATGATTTTTGACATCCAGTTTGACTTTGCATGTAATCAGATCCATCAGCCCTTCCCTACTCCCATCATTGAAAGCATGGGCTTTACTGGATTTTTAATGACCTCAGTAAAGATTAGTTGTTGTTTACTTGCTAAGTTGTATCTGACTCTTTGCAACCCCATGGACTGTATCCCGCCAGGCTCCTCTGTCCATGGGTTTCTCCAGGCAAGAATATTGGAGTGGGTTGCCATTTCTTTTCCAGGGGATCTTCCTAACCCAGGGATCAAAGATGCATCTCCTGCACTGGCAGGCAGATTCTTTACCACTAAGCCACCAGAGAAGCCCCAAAAGGTTAGTAGTCTGTAACTAATATTTGATCTCTATTACCTCTGTGAATGTTTTACTTTGTTTTCTATTACTTGTTCTATGCACTAATTTACCCATTCCTGTGGGGATTTGAAAAGACACGCAAACTTTAAAATTAAGGAGTTACTGCTGTGGTTTTAAAAATATCCTTTATCCTGAGTTGATCACTTCCTTCATTTAAAAACAAAGCTAGCCAATCCCTAATGGCACCCCAACTTCCTGCCATTTAAAAAAAAAAATCTGAAATTTATGTAGTCACAGCATAATCGGGATACACAACTCTTCCTCATTCCCCTAAAACCTCCTCAGTGGCTCCTTTATGGTCAAACCCTATCCCACCCCACCCCACCCCTGATCTGTTCTCCATCACCATAGGTTTACCCAATCTCAGCTTTTTATTAGTTTTTACTAGCTAAGTATAACAGGGCTTCCCAGGTGGCTCAATGGTAAAGACTCTGCCTGCCAATGCAGGAGTTGCTGGTTCAATCCCTGGGTTGGGAAGATCCACTGGAGGAAAAATGGCAACCCACTCCAGTATTCTTGCCTAGAGAATCCCATGGACAGAGGAGCCTGGCAGGATGCAGTCCATAGGGTTACCAGAGTTGGACATGACTGAGCACACATGTACCAAATGTAACCAGGCTACATTTTACCTTATTCAATTTCTTTTTGGTGGTTTCTAGTTTAGCATTTTGTCCCACATGGTGTCGTGGTAAAGAATCTGTCTGCCAATGCAGGAGACCAGAGAGGTGAGTTTGAGCCCTTGGTCAGGGAGATCCCCTGGAGAAGGAAATGAAAACCTACTCCAGTGTTCTTGCCTGGAAAATCCCAAGATAGTGGAACCTGCTGGTCTACAGTCCATGGGGTCACAAAGACTTGTCACTACTAAGCAACTGAGCACCGAGGACTAAGCAACTGAGCACCGAGGACCAACGTACCTTTAAACCTGCTCTTGTCACCTTTCATCAACTCACTCTTGGCTGTTCTAATCAAAATGGAGACATAGGCATTCTAAGATACTTTGTTTCTTTTAACTTACAAATATCATACTCTGGAGACCTGGGAGCAGAGGCTACTCTTAAGGAAATAAGATCAGTCTATGATGTGCAAAAGTAGTATTCACACTTTGCTATGCATACAGAGTTGTTTGCCTTCTGACTGTCCATTTGATTTATTACACCTGAAAGATAATCTCTTCCAGCTCAAGTGTTTAGAGATTCTTCTATAAAAACTAGGTGCTGTTTGCCCCCCAAATACTATAAACATTAAGTGCCTTGGGTTTGGAATTCATGCACAGCAATTATCTGCATAAAAAAATACTAATTCCTAAAACATTCCATCTATGATATGATCTAATGTTCAAAATGATGATATCCCTGTTATCTTTCATTTGCATTCTTTTAGAGCCAAAATGAGGAGATGGTTTTATCTACAGTGTTCCAAAGCAACCAGAGGACCCACTCCTGGAATCTGTAAATTCCATGGGGAATAATTCGTGGAATGACAATGAATTGCTTTTTGTTTGCATTACTTCCCTTGCTAATTCTGCTGACTGACCAGGTGTGTAGGAACAGACCGACTGTTACTATGTGTATGGGACAACCTAATTGAATCTGGAATTCAGTTTTTAATGCTGCAAAAGATTGATAAGGCTACTTAGATGGTAGAGTAGTTGTCACTGCCGCTGAGTCGCTTCAGTCGTGTCCGACTCTGTGCGACCCCATAGACGGCAGCCCACCAGGCTCCGCTGTCCCTGGGATTCTCCAGGCAAGAACACTGGAGTGGGTTGCCATTTCCTTCTCCAATGCATAAAAGTGAAAGTGAGTTGCTCAGTTGTGTCCGACTCTAGCGACCCCATGGACTTCAGCCCACCAGGCTCCTCCATCCATGGGATTTTTCTAGGCAAAAGTACTGGAGTGGGGTGCCATTGTCTTCTCTGAGTTGTCACTAGGAGTATGAAAAAAAAAAACAAAAAAACTACATGTTACTCAAAGCGAAAGGTCCACTTATGAGAGGCTCATTTTAAGGTCTAGACACTTTGAGGGTGATGATGAGGATGCCACCAGGCCTAAAGGAGGGACTGTCACACGGACATCTTGGCCTGCTCCACACGCAGACTTCCCAGAGGTTCTGGACTGAGGCAGAGAGCATCTGCCCTGGGCCCGGCACAGTTCTACAGGGGCCAAATCCCCAGGCTCTGCCTCTGACCTTCCTTCAGTGCTGCAGTCTCATCACCTGTGCAGTGGGGGTGCTGATAAAAACACTGCTGCTGGTTACTAGCTGGATGAAATGACATAATACAGGTAGAGGGCTTTCTAGTCCCTTCCAGGTGCCATTTGTACCTGGCTAAGATTAAGAGAAAAAAAAATTAGGTTAAAACAGGGAGCAAGATTTTTTCACAAACACATACTGTCTGCTCTTACTTAAAAAACCCACGACACATCAGAATAACTATCTTGACAACCATACAAATTCATTCATTCTATACCTGCTATAGCCCGACAGGTGCGCTATGTAAACAGGAAACAAAGGTAAAACAAGGTCTCGGATTCAAAAAAAAACTGACAGACCATAATGAAGGACAGAAACAAAGATCAGTATAGTCCCAGCTAAGCTCACTGAGAGCTTATCATGTACCAGCAACCACTCTGAACACTCACAGGTCTTATAAGATACTGACAACTGCCTTACGATGCTGCATCAATGTTGTGATTTTACAGAGGCTCAGCCCGAGGCACAGAACAGAGCTTTACCAAGCACACACAGCTAACAAGGGACATGATCCCACAACATTCAATCCAAGAAAAAGAAGGGCGGAACACACCAGGGGAACACAGAGGAAGGGAACTAAGCCATTCTGGGCATAGAAGGCAGGAACTAGAGAATTCCTGGAGAGGATGTGAAGTTTATGTCCAGAAGTTTGTCCGGCAAGAGATGAGAAATGTGCTGGGAATAAGCAATGCGCTACAGGGTGGAGCCCACAGGCTTAGGAAGTCCTGCTACATCCCCCCTTTTATAGACCCTTCTGGACCTTTAGAGTTTCCCATGTTTGCTCAGTGAGTAAGCAACCTTACAAAGCTGGTAGGGCAGGTATTAGATCTGGTCACGGACAATGGAACCAAAGCTCAGAGGGGACGAGGATGAGCCCAAAGCAGAAGCCGCTGGACCAGGACTGGACCCAGGTCTAGCGCCCTGGTTGCCACTCTGTACCTCACCCACTCTCATCCCTCTGAGGTTAGGCGAGCCTGCCCACACACGTTTAAATCCCAGCTCTGCTACTTCCTGTAACTCTATGGCCAAGCTGTTTGTTTTCCCGTCTATAAAATGGACAATGTGACAGGACCAAGGATGAAATGAATTCATACTTGTTATGCTCTGAGAGGTGGTGAAGGACAGGGAGGTCTGGAGGGCTGCAGTCCACGAGGTCGCAATGAGCGACTGAACGACAATGCACACAGAACAGTCTGCGTGACTTAAGTGTTAAGCATGTTTCTTTTCTCAGCTCTCTATCAAGGTACCCTGGTGTTTGGTCTTCTCAGTTTCTATTTGTTGAGCATCTTGGATTGTTAGGTAGACTATGTAGGCTTTTAGAAAGAAGACTACTAAAGTCAGGTAATAAGATGCCTCGATTTTGTTTTAGGATGTGATATACATAGCTCCTGCCAGCTAGAATTCAGCTTAAAACTGGCACAAGTACCTGTTCTGAAATAACTTTTTAGCTAGGGTGGTAGGTGTAGCGTTTTTCTTATTTATGAGAACGAGCAATGTGCAATTCAGAGGGAAAGGGCAAGGCAAAACGTTCAGCATTATTCCAGATTTCTAGCCACGTACCTGACAGTCATCCACATCTACTTCGAGGAACACCACGTTGGAATACTTTTCAGAGAGAGACTGGAGAATTAAAAAAAAAAACAAAAACCCAAAGATTTACCACTGGGTAGTGGCAGTCAACACACTTAAGCTTCTTAAATGGAAACTTAAAAGTAGGGACTAAAGATCCAGATATTTAGACTAGGGACAGGTAAGCATAAAGGATATTTTCTCTGAATCAAATTCTTCTTGGTATAAAATAATTTAGAACACTGATTTTGATTCCTGAGCTTCAAGTAGGGCCCATGTTTCAACTTGAAGAAAAACAAAATCACTTAGACAACCAAATTAAGTTTTGAAAGTTGTCTTCCATGGGCTGTATGTATCAAACTTAAGTTCTAAATTAAGTTGTTATGCTATGACTTTAGATGAAAGATCCAACAACAAAACCTCTTTCCTAGTGTTGTGACCACCAACCCCAAACAAACAGCTTACAAAAGCAGAAGCCGGCTAATACTTACATGAAAGAAAGGCTTGATCATTTTGCAAGGCCCACACCACGTGGCTGAGAAGTCGACTACTACGAGTTTCTCTCCTGCACTGTTCAAGGCTTCCTGAAAAGCGTACTAAGGAGGGAGAGAGGAAAGCTGATGTGAAATTACATTCATTTCCAAAAGCCTTGATAAAATGGACACAAAGCACAATGTGGAGGTCCTGTGTTCAGGGCCTGTTTTTTAATTAAAAACATGAAAACCAAGCAAATCAACTGAAGAAATCCTTCTGTGGTGTGTAGTGTTACTTGCTAAGAATGAAACAAGTATGATGTATACAGTGTATCAATATTCATGTCTTCACAAATACAACATATTATTTGGTTAATCCACATCCAAACTAAGTAAATGAAAGGAAAATAAAGACGTGTATTAAAAGTGCTTCCACATCAAATCTAGGTATATAGTAGACATTCATTAAATGCTTATTGATTGATTCAAGGAGTCACTCTTCAACTGAATGTCACAAACGCACAAAATTTTGCAACTAAAACTTCTTGACTAAGCTAATTTTACCTATGTTAGACCATTCAAAAGCTCAAAAAAAAAAAAAAGAAAATAACTTCTCCACACCCTTACACTCACTGTTGACTTTTAAGCATATATCCTTATATTCTTTTTAATGCAGTGTCCAGAATTGAGATCATACTCTTGATTTATCATTAATTTCTGCTTCCATCGTTGACCAACTAAGAAAGTTTTAGTTCTTCATGAAGGGAATTTTGTCACTTTTCACAAGCAATGCTTGTTGAATAGAATCCCACCAGCAGAGATGATCAAGAACCCCCACCACCAGCCCCCCTGAATTATCTACCAGTGCTCTTGATACTGTGACCCTAGCCACGTAACACTCTAGTTAACAAGGGACTCATTTTTAACCACAATTAGTCAGCTGCTGCTGACCAAAGCCACGGCCATGAAGAGAAATCAAAACACAAACATCTCTATCTGAAGTCTCAGTTTTCAAGGGAAAAGGTGCCAGTCACATTGGTTTAATCAAAACCCCACACAACCACCCCCTTGCTTTGAAAGCTAAGAATCAGGTCAGATCTGGTCCAGTAAAGAAGGAAAGTAAATAAAGCACCATTAAAAAAATTTTTTTAAGCGAATTCCTCTGAAGTTATTTCTCTAGATTTATAATTTCTGCCTCATGTTTCAGGGAAACAATTCACAAATGGTGTTTCCCTGGGACGGTAGGTCATGGTTTCTGTTTGCAGTTATGCAAACAAACACCCACACCTTTGGGTATGACAAGGTAGGGGCACAGAGTAAGAAGTATAGAAATTATCCTTCCAAACCACCACCTATATTTTCCAGATGAATTTCCTTCAAAGCCTTCCCTAATGTGATTTTTTTTAGGTCAAACCAGCCACTCTTTACTGCAAGATCCAGGTAAGACAAGAAAATAAGGAATGACAGTGTCTGCTCAGATGAATGCATGGTTTTGTGAACACGGTTGGCTCTTAGTAAATCCTGGGGAGGTTACTTTCAATCTAGAATAACTTTCAGCAATAAATGTTGGCTTCACTGAACATGAGTCACCAGCCAGGTATAGGTAAGACTTCATGACAAATTCTATTCTCTGGCCACTTAAGTTTGCCTAAAACAGACATCAGTTTGAAAATGAGTCAATATCATCTTACTAAGAAGCAAACCATAATTTCTAGCTTCCAGAAACTACCAATGAGCATTGATAAAGGTCCCCATCACTGACACAAAGGTTCTGAAAACAAAACAATTCACTCATATTTGGGGCAGGTAAGTAAGAGTAGCGTCTGGCATCTCTTTTCCTAAACACACGCATTCCAAAGGCAATCAACAAGCCTAAGAGTGGTTTGTAAAGCGTTCAGTAAAAGTGCCTGTGTGTTCAAATTAGGAGTTCAAGAAACGGCAGTAGCTATTCTTGGAACAAACTGTTGATTTTTCCTTCCTTACTTTTACAGTCTAGGTATCCCACTTGGATCTGAAATAGACCCCAGTGGCTCTGAACTACCAAAACCTCAGTTGTCTTGGATGACCAATGGCACCAATTTTAGTCCATCAGGATGAAAACTGAAAGTGTACTCAATATTTACAAGAAACATTCAAATCAGCTTACCTTTTGATTGACTCTAGGTCATAGTTCTGAAGACCCATTGATTACAACCCCAGATCAGTGCTTTTTCTGAGTAATGAACTTCCTGTCACCCTTGTACATCTTGCCATTAATGAGGGGAGGAAAGTGTCACAACTAAATAGGAAACTAAATACGACCACTAAAATAGGAAAAGACTGAATTTTGAAAAGACTGTGCTCCAGGAATCAGTCAATTTTTGGTGTGTAGTTGTATGGATTCTGAGACACATCAGCTAGACCAAAGATTTTTCACTCCTTTCATGGGTTTTCAGAGATTATACTGAAGAAGTCGCCAGCCTCTACAGAGGATCACCCCTTACTCCCCCCACCCCCCCATAGACTGTTATTAGTCATTCAGTAGATACTGACCCCAGGCTTTCCTGTGGCTCATGGTTAAGAACCCGCCTGCCAATACAGGAGACGCAGGAAATGTGGGTTTGATCCCTGGGTTGGGAATATCCCCTGGAGAAGCAAATGGCAACCGACTCCAGTATTCTTGCCCAAGAAATCCCATGGACAGAAAAGCCTAGAGAGCTACATTCCATGGGGTCACAAGTCGACGCGACTTCACAATTAAATACACAATCGATGTTGACCCTAACCTGAGGAAACAGCCTCAACACTGTATAAAGCGTCAGTAACAGAAACATTCATCGAAGCATGGAAAACTGCCTAAAATGTCCAGAATGTCTTCAGTTATTGAAATGATTCCAAAATCTTCTAATTACACAGAAAGAGTTCAGGCTAAATGAGACCACAAACACACACCTCAGAAATAAAAACGTCAATTATCTGTGGCTGCTTCTAGGAAACAGATCTCTCTCTTCCCAGATTTCCTGCAATGATCTTTATGTTTCTTGATCGTAAAAGGGAAAAAAAGGAACCATTAACATTGAAACTTCCATTCCTCGAAGCCAACCTCAGATCTGAACCAAGTACGGGCACTCCACTCGCCTTTTCCGGCTTTACTGGGGTGGGAAGTTTTCTCCCACTGACTTTTCTGACTCTGGATTAGCATCCATTTCTTGGGGCGGGGGTGAGGGGGCACAGTACACCAGACACTCAGGCTCTGAATTCTCAGAGCAGGAGAGTATTAAGTTTGCAATAACTCTCGATATATCCAACACTTTTTGCCTTGGGCATTCCTAAAAGGACACAACCGCCGTCAAGCACATAGCCGGCCGCGGCCGCACCCAGGGGACTCCGGGCTCCAGCGAACCCCACAAACCGAGAAAGAATCCCAGATGGGTAGGGCAGTGGAGGCCCCCGGGCCCAGCCTTGGGGACTGAGTCATTCCAAAGCCAGCGCAGCCGGAAACACGCCCTGCGTCGCAGGAGGAGGAGTCCCGAGGGCGCGGCCCGGACTTCACTTCCTTGCCGCCACCTGGGCTACTAAAGCAGGACTCGTAGGGGTTGGGGTGGGGGTGTCTCCAGCCCGGAACCTTCCCTTTCACGCGGCTGCAGCACGGGTCACCTCTACGACCCGGCAGCCGTGGTGGGGGGGTCGGGGGGGTCCTCCGGCCTAGACCCGCTCCCCAGGGAGCTCACTGCACCCAAAAGCGCGGGTGGATCACGCGGCTCCACGAGGAAGGAGTGGCGGCCAGCAAGCCCGGGCTTTCTTCAAGAAGCCCTCCACCTCCTTGCCCAGGCCCGTGTCCGGATAAAGATGGGGGGCCTAAGGCAGCCTCCTTCCATCCTCTACCCAATCCCGGCTTCCCGGCAAGAGGGGTGGAGGGGGCGTAGTGGAGGACTCCCGGGCGCTCTCCGCGCGCGTGCATCCTCCAGACACACTGGGTCACCTGGACCTTGCCCTCCAGGGAAACCTGTCCGTCTCCTCCCTTCCTCCAGGGAACGCTCCACGGTCCCGGACGCGCCCAGGCCCGGACTTCCCGCAGTGCCAGGCCGAGCCGCGGCGTCCCCTTCCCCGAGGGATGCGGAGGGGTGGACTGCCCACCTTTGGCCCACCGCCTACCCCAGTTGCCCGGAGCTTCGTGCCGCGCCCTGGCATGCCCCGGAACGCGTACCTTGCTCTCAATCTGTTTCACCATCTTGGCAGCTGGGGGTCTGACGAGCGACCTGACAGTGCAATCGATGGACACGGATCCGAGGGGCCGGACAGAGCTTAGCCAGCTCGCAGCCCGCTTTCCCTTTATAGTAACGGTGGGCGGGGCGGG
>NW_011494755.1:6754805-6767800 GCF_000754665.1 Bison bison bison
GGGGCGGGACCGCTGGAGGGGGCGGGGCCGGAGGGGCCGGGAGGGCGCGGGCGCGGGACCGAGCTCCTGGCAGTCGTCTGGGTTCGAAACCTTGGGCATCGTCCACCTGTACCCCACCTGGGAGTGGGAAGGCGGGAGGGCCATCCGGTGACCTAAAGGGCGCATGCCTGCGGCCACCCCCTGATCTAGAGGGTCACCTGGGAAGGGGCCAGCCAGGCCTTAATCGGACGCGCCCAGAGAAGAGGCCGTTTACGGTTTCTCGGAAAGACCCGCCGTACCACGGCCCCACAGCCTAGCGAACCCCCACAAAATGCTGAGTAACGATAACCAGGACGTGTCTCTTGGTGTGAGCCCCCTCTCCCCCTCGCCGCCTCCTTTCCGGAGTGTCCCGAGACGGTCTCCTGGTTCCTTCTTCCTGTCCTTTCACTTTCACCCGGGAACCTGCTGTTGCATCATGACACAGCAGTTTAGTGCCATTGTGAACTGACCGGGCTCATGCCCGGTAGAGTTGATGCTGGTTGTTAAGTCCTGTGGGAGTGACACAGTTGTGACCCTGAGCAGGGGTTGACCTCCCGGTTCCTCCGATTTCCCAGAATCAGGATGGTCCCTGACTCCTGGCGGTGGTGTTTTGAGGATTAAATAAAATTCCTGTAAAGTGATTAGGAGAGTGCTTGACACATGGTAGGCACTCAAAAAATAGTTATAATTAATTAAAGATGGGAGCAGTCATTAGACGTGCTTGGTGTCATGGGGGTGGGCACGCTTGAAGAGTTTATAATGGCATTAGTGGGCGCGCGTGCGCACACACACACACACACACACACACACACACGTGTGTGTGTGTACAGAGAAGTAGGCTGTTCCTGCTGACACAGGGTTGCCTGTGGCAGGCTGGGTTTGGCAGGACTGGGCATTGTAGAAGGTGAGCATGTGAAGCCAGGAAGGCAGCTGAAAGTGGAAATGGGCAAGCTGTTGAGCTGGAGAGGGGAATGGAAGTGGGGAGATGGGACAGGAGTGGGATGATGTTGGGGCAGGAAAGCAGAGAATGATTTTTTCAGAGGGAGCACTCTGGATGCAGCTACCTCTAGGTGTGATCAGCTGGGATGGTGAAACAGCCCCCTGGCTTCCTTCTTTCTGCTCTTTCAGAGAGGAGGGAAGGAAACCAGACGTTTTGATCCTTTTGTGCAAAGTTTCTAGAAGGTTGAGGAACACAGGGCCATGGGTAAGGATATAGACAAGGGACAAATTCTAAGGACGGCCCTAACAGAGGGAGGCTAGGCTGGCCTGAATGCAGCAAACTTCCCATAGAAAATAAGGACCAGTGGGCAGAGAAGAGGCCTTAAGGAGTAGCAAGAGCACATTACATAGTCTGCTTTGCTGCTGCTGTGTTTTCGCCCCAACATACATCTCAGCTTTTGGGCCTATTAGTTGGTACATTTACTTAGGAGACGACAATAAATAATTGAGCTATAGGAAACAGAGGTACAGATATCCATTGACTATCCAAACTTCTCCCAGCTGACGCCTCTTTAAGGACCTTTCCAATGTCCAGGACCAATATAGAGGGGGATACGGGGGGATGCTACAGTTATAGGGAGCAGGTAACTGGGAGTCTAGCACATGCATTAAAAGCCTGGACTTTGCAATTAGATTCCCTGTCCTCATCCCCAGTCTACCATTTGGTGGCTGGGTAACTCTAGACAAGTTTAAACAGTCTCTCTGCCTCAGTTTCCTTATCTATAAAATGGATACAATAACACCCCCATGCTATTAGAAGGGTCAAGTGAGCTAAAACACATGTTAAGTGCTTAGAACCATGCCTGGTACACGGTGGTGGTGGTGGAGTAGTTGCTAAGTTGTGTCCAACTCCTTGCGACTCCATGGACTGTAGCCTGCCAGGCTCCTCTGTCCATGGGATTTTCCAGGCAAGAATACTGGAGTGGGTTGTCATTTCCTTCTCCACTGATACAGAGTAAGTGCTATATAAACTATAATTACAGGCTATTAATGGAATGGTGACATCCCTGTGGAATGATGGCAGAGGTGGAAGGCAAGACTGTAAAACAGGTGTCAAAGTCTTAAGTGAATTAAGTTATCAGGAAATTCGTAATGAAGACTGAGCTCTATAAGGTGAATCTCTCAAAGGAAAAGGATTCTCTCCCCTCAGAGGGTGAAAGAATATAGGTTAGACTTGTCCCTACCCAAAGAGGAAGGTCTCCTGCTTACAAGCTCATAGGACACTCAAGTCCTTAGTATTTCAGTTGGGACAAGGTGGTAACATTCTGTGGGGAGAGGGAGGTGCAGGGGAATTATTGGGACAGCCCAGTAAGGGAGGATCTGTTTGTGCAGAAAGGTAGGGGGAGAAGACAGGGTGTCATGAAGGCCTTCACTTGGGGGAGTGGGGGTTGGTTCTGTGTATTAGTCAGAACTCTCAGGTGTAAGGAGAAATTCCAGTTCAAAGTAAAAAGAATTAGTAACTCATTCAACTCCAGGGGCCTAAAGATGTCATAAGAGCACCACAGCTGTTTCATTCTCAGTGGGTTCTCCACCTAATATAAGACTCGCCCCTCCAGGCTTAGGTCCCTACTAATTTAATGTCCCGGAAGAAAGGGCATTCCTCTGCCTTGTTCTAGTAAGTGCCTTGGAGGCTGACCTTATTTGACTTTAGTTGGAGGGTGGAGGAGGGCATCAGCTTGCTTGGACCATTTGTTTCAGCTAGGAGTGAGGAAAATTCGAGGGGTTGCCAGAGAAAGGAGAAATGCGCTTTGGGTAGGCTAAAATGGTATTTCTTCATTGTCAAGAAGAGCAGAAATGGGTAGCTTGAGTGCTGAGCTTGCTTCAGGTTTCTGGGTCGGCTCACTCTGAGTTTTCCTGGGAGACTGGAAAACTAGGTTTGCTCTTTGTCTAGGTTCGAATTTGAAGGAAATGCAGATCTGGGGCTTCTAGCAAGCTTTTCTCAGAGCACAGGTTTCTCAGTGTGGCCCTTGACAGCATCATTCAGTACAGCTCAAGGTACATGATGATTCAGCAGATTTCCAGACCACACCCAGACAGATTTTATAGAACCACAATCTTCTGAGGTAGATCCCTGGAGTCTGCATTTTAAAGCAGCATTCCAGGTGATTAGGTACACTAAGATTTGATAAACTTGCCCTGGGATCTCCAAAGAGAGGCCAGCAACTAGTGACATGTAAAGGCTGGGTCTAGCAAGAGAGTTGAGATGAGGACACAAAAGTGAACATGTAAACGACCTAAAATTGAGATTTCAAAATATAATGGTAAAGAAGATGGTTAAAGGAAAAGAAACAAATACAAGTGTGGAATGGTCATTCAGTACCAGACCTGGAGCTCGGTATATCGCATCATTCTTCTCAACATCCCCTAGGAGATAGGTTTAATTCTTCCCATTTTACTGAGGAGAAAATCAAGATCCAAGGAAGTCATCTGGTTACAACACGTGTGCACCCATTCTTATACTCTGTTCATGACGGAGAGGAAGTACCAACACGGTTTTCAAGCCAGCTCATCTACAGACCTTGAAATATCCTTTACGTCACCAGTGAAAAGTATCTAACATTTGTTATGCTAGTTTACACACTCTATAAGGATATTTGAATAGTTTGCAGGAATCCCCTCTAGAACATCAGTTCCTACTTAGGGATTTTCAGATGCTGATTTAAACACCCCAGGAGTAGACTTCTGATTAGGTACTTCAAGTATTAACTGTTTATATTTTTAAAACTAACAAACACATTCCACATTTTCAATGCTAAGTACTTTCATGTAAATTTCAAATAGTATAATAACCCCTGTGAGTAGCCTTCCCCCTTTACATTCCTTAATCTGGTGCAGTCATCCCCCTCCCTGTGTCCCTTTTCACTGTGTACCTTGCTGAAACTATCTGGATTCAGCAGCACCAAAATACTGTGGCCCTCTTCTCAGATGTTTCTTTTGTCTTACCCGAGACTACTGCTCTTTTCAAGTGTGGGCTCCAGGCACATAGGCGCCCAGGAGGTCAAGCAAACACTTCTCCTTGCTCCTTTCAGACTCTCTGTTTTTCTAGAAGCCAGTGGATATCTCTATTAAAAAAAAAAAAAGAAGAAGAAACGTGACCTTTACCTTACACCGTACAACAAAATAACTCAAAATTTACTATACAACTTCTAGAAGAAGATGTTGGAAATAATTTTGCAACCTTGGGGCAAATATTTCTTAGGCAGGACACAGAAATTCCTAACTAAAAAAGAAAAACCTAATAAATTTGACTTCATTAAAACATGAAACCTCTGCTCTTTGAAAAGCAGTGTTAAACAACTGGTAAAAAACACGGCACTAACTGGAACACACACTTCTCCAAAGAAGGTATCTAAGTGATCGAAAGTACACAAACAGAAAAATGCTCAACATCATTAGTCACTGGGGAAATTCACAACCACAATGAAACAATCTTGTACCCACTAGACTGGTAACACCAAATGGAGGTGAGATTGTAGATTAACAGGAAATAATTTTGATAGATTGCTGATAGGCATGTAAAACTATACAAGTACTTTAGAAAACAGTTTGGTAAGTTTGTTTTGCTTTTCCTTTTTTTTTTTTTTAAGTTAAACATACATTTAACATATGATCTAGTCATTCCACTTCTAGATATTTATCCTGAAGAAATTCAAACACAAGTCCACACGAAGACTTGAATATGAATATTTATAGCAACTTCATTCAAAATAGCCTCGAAATAAACCCAAAATGGAGTGATGTTATGATACGTGCCACAATATAGATGAATTTTGAAAACAAGCAAAGTGAAAGAAGTCAGATAGGAAAGGCGATTAGTATATCTGAAATGACCAGAACAGGCAAATCCAGAGTCTACTAGTGGTTCCCAGGGGTGGCACGAAGCAGGGGATGGGGAGTGATTACTAATGGGTGTGGAGTTTCTTTTTGAAATCTTGAAAATGTTCTGGAATGGTGATAATTATACAACTTTGTGAATCAATCTGATCACAAGAAATGTGTACCAATTCTTATACTCTGTTCATGAAAGAAAGGAAGTGCCAGCACAGCCCATCTATGTATCTTGAATATCCTTCATGTCACCGGTGAAAAATATCTAACATTTCTTATTCTATTTACAAACTCTAAGGATATTTGAATAGTTTGCAGAAACTCCCTCTAGAACATACTTGGAGATTTTCAGATGCTGATTTAAACACCCCCAGGAGTGGACTCCTGATTAGGTACTTCAACTATTAACTGTTTAAATTTTTAAAACTAATGAACATATAAATACATTCCACATTTTCAGTGCTGGTGTAAATATACTGGTGCAGGACAGGGAAGCCTGGCATGCTGCAGTCCATGGGGTTGCAAAGAGTTAGACACGACTGTTTAACTAAACAACAAATAAAAATGGGATAAAGATATTCATTGTGCCTTCACCAAATCATTTAAGAAAAATACATATGCTCTGTGGATTATAAAAGAAGAAAAAGAAATGACAACCCTTCCTACAGAAGCCAGCTGAATCCATTTCCTTACTTTGGAAATTTTATATCTTCAAAAGGCAGAGAGATAAAATATAGGTATATTCTCTTTGCCCAGTGCCATTAACAACTGATCCAGAGCTAAAAGTGATCCTGACTCTTGTGGGGAGGACAACTTGCTTATCTATAACCACCAAACAACCAGAAGTACATATTTTTGATTACTTGTTCCTTATCTACATGGATGCTGGTGTGCCACACTGTTCATGGGCACTCTGTTAACAATACAACCATGTTACAAGGAACCTCAGACATGCAGACAATACGACTCTAATGGCAGAAAGTGAAGAGGAACTAAAGAGCCTCTTGATGAGGGTGAAAGATGGAGTAAAAAAGTTGGCTTAAAACTCAACATTCAAAAAACAAAGATCATGACATCTGGTCCTATCATTTCATGGCAGACAGATCAGGAAAAAGTAGAAGCAGTGACAGATTTTATTTTTGGGGGCTCCAAAATCACTGCAGATGGTGGCTGAAGCTACAAAATTAAAAGACACTTGCTCATTGCAAGGAAACTATGACAAACCTAGAAAGCAGATTAAAAAGGAGATGTCACTTTGCCAACAAATGTCTGTATAATCAAAGCTATGGTTTTTCCAGTCATCATGTATGGATGTGTGAGTTGGACCGTAAGGAAGACTGAGCACCAAAGAATGGATGCTTTTGAATTGTGGTGTTGGAGAAGACTCTTGAGAGTCCCTTGGACTGCAAGGAGATCCAATCAGTCAACCCTATAGGAAATCAGTCCTGAATATTCATTGGAAGGACTGATGCTGAAGCTGAAACTCCATACTTTGGCCACCTGATGCAAAGAACTGACTCATTTGAAAAGACACTGATGCTGGGAAGGATTGAAGGCAGCAGGAGAAGGGGACGACAGAAGATGAGATGGTTGGATGGCCTCACAGACTCGATGGACATGAGTTTGAGTAAGCTCTGGGAGTTGGTGGTGGACAGGGAAGCCTGGCGTGCTGCAGTCCATGGGGGTCACAAAGAGTCAGACACGACTTAGCAACTGAACAACAAGAACAATATGCACAAGACTCCTCCCCAGCAGATAACCTTTAAGGGAAGAAAACTGAAGGCATAAAGGAATTTTACTTGGTTGGAGACTCAAGACATAAAAAAAATAAGATTTCATTTGAAAGACATGATTGTCTAGGCTGTCTAATTCTAGAACTCTTCAGTAATCACTTGACTAAAAATAAGTAATTTAATGGTCCAACAAATGCATTTAGAATTATTCCTGATATTGATAACTTTGAGGGTACAAGTCAAGGTATCACAAGCAAAGATGTAAACACATTATCAGTTGGATTTTTCTGTTACATTGGCCCTTACCTTTTGTTTACCATTGTCTCTTGGCACACATTTGTGAGGCCCATGTTCTCTCATGATCCTCCTCCTAAAAAAACAGGGTTAGTGTTTAATTAGAATGTTTATCAGCAAAGATAACTAAAGAGATCACAATATTTAAAAAATAAATCATTGTAAGTAACATTTACTGGTGTGAGGTCATCTTTGTTTTGCTCATAAAGGATATCTTTATTCCAATAAAGCATTTTCTTCATTTCTACTTCACTGCTACTGCCCTCCAGACCACTTCTCTTATCCGGACCACAGCCATACACTCAGGACTCATCCCACTCTGACCATGCTTGCTCCCCTATGACCCATTCCTTACACAACAGTATGCACATCTGAGCAAGTCATTCCTCTGCTTGAAACCCTTTATACCGCCCACAGTTACAAAATGGGAAAACAGATTTAGTTGTGCAGTTCTGATCAGACCTTGTCAGAAGCCAAGATTCCCTCATAAAAATACAAGGACTGGAGAACAGGGATATTAGCTCTACTTACTTTAGATCCCTTTTTGTCTTTTTTCTTGATGGCAGAAACCAGTAACTACTTTGTCAAATAACAAAATGGCATGTTCTATGGTACCCATTTCCATGCTAAAACAATTTCCAAACAACTATGACACACTGAGCCTTTTCTCCCCTTCAATATCCATTTTGCAATGTACAGGAAACTTATTTTAGTGTTATTCACACACTTAGTCATTTTCTCAGGAAACTCATTTAGAAATCCAGTCGTTTTTCTAGAGAAATCTGATAACTGAAATATACAATCTAGCACAACCCCATTTGCCCACCCCCAAATCAAACAAACCAGCTGTGTCAACTCCATTTAATTTTGAGTGGAAGGCAGCATTTTTACTTTCTGAACATTTTATCACAGTTATTCATAGACCTCAAATGCATACAATTATATTGAACTTTTAGCCATTTTCTCCTGAAAACAAGCCATGAACTCTTAGCAGAAATGTGGTCTGACCACCAAAACACTTAAATACGAAGCAAAAAATGAACTGCAAAGTGACTGAATTAACTGAATTAAAAGGCAGTCGAGGGACATCCCTGGTGGTCCAGTGGTTAGGCCTCCAAACTTCCACTCCAGGGGCACAGGTTCAATCCCTGGTCAGGGAATTAAGATCCTGCACGCTGCATGGCACAGCCTGAAAAAATACAAATGAAAAAATAAAAGGCAGTTGATCTTGTAAACTCTCCAATTTTGGAAGAAATTAAACCCTACAGGAAAAATAAAAACACAAAGAAGTGTGGCTCTGGAGTTGCTTTTTTTGGTAAAGCTTCTCAGATTTCTTGGAAAGCAAATACTATAATATTATAGCAAAATAATACTGCAGACTTTCCATATCGGTTGCTTCCATATTGCTTTCCCTACCATGGCCACATGAATCTCTAGAGCAAGTAGGAAGATTCCTTTGATAGGAAAGAGATGGAGACAGGTGAGGTGGTCTGCCTGAAGTTAACAGCAGGAGACCCTGGATAAGACTCTGCCTAGAGGTCCAAGGCCTTGGTCCGAGGCTTGGCTGTGACTATTCTTCACCCTGGACAGTCTTACACCTGCATGTGGAGGGAAAACCAACTGGATCACTTCCCCTCTGTCCCTGGGACAGGAACCACATGGACCTTGAAAAAGGGAACTTGGCAATTCCAGGGGCAGGTCTGGCTTCAGCTATGACTTGCTGAAGAAGGTCAAGTGATGTCACCAGGATCTACTTTCTTTTGATTCTTCAGCCTCTGGTTAGCCCTGTTTCTAGACAAGCCTCTTCCCTGTGGTAGCAGTTTGGTTGCTATAGTTTCACACCTAACCTCCTTGGCCTTCAAATCCAGTGAAAAAGACAGGAAAAAAAAAAAAAAAAAATCCCCCCCCCCGGAGTCAATATTCAGGTTTTATTATGTCCTATTGGTTCAGATTGAGTGGACGAGTCAACATGGCCACACATTGGGCCAGGCCCAGGTCACATTCTCTATCCCTTTGACTAGGCTAGGACTATAAAGAGGTAGAACCCTGTAGAAGGAGCCTTCAGGGACCCCCCTCAGCTTCTTCAGGAAAATGGCAGCCTTTGGTTTCACTGTGTCTCTTAGACTTCACATTGCATGGGAGAAATACTTTTCTATGGAGGAATTCAGGGGATGTCAGAAAAAAGGAATGGTTGCTGAATAGGGGTAAAAAAACAAAAAAACACCACCCCTGTGTTTTAGGAGCTTGTTCATGTTTGGAACCATCAATTGTTAAGAGAACCTCTGCTTCATATTTGGCTTCCAGAACTATGCCAGCTGTGAGGGAGTGAAGCTGAAAAAGGCTGGAGAGGCTGTGCCCAGCTTATTAGCACCATGTTCAACCTCAACAAACAACCTTTATCATCATTTAACACGTCAGTAGCCCAAGCATCCCACTGTCCCCTGGCACGTGTGCAGGGTGCAAATGTCACCACCTAGAACCAGGATGCTTCTTTCATGGTCTAGAGAAGAAAGGAGGGCAGTGTTTCCAGTCTATAACTAATAGTGTCACTGAACTGCTCTATTATACTACCCAATGACAACTGATAAATTAGCATCAGCCCCCAATCCAAACAGAATTCAGACCATAAATATGTCTTATTCTGAGAATGTAACAAAGTTAATAGGCTGCTGCTACTGCTGCTAAGTCGCTTCAGTCATGTCTGACTCTGTGCGACCCCACAGACGGCAGCCCACCAGGCTCCCCCATCCCTGGGATTCTCCAGGCAAGAACACTGGAGTGGGTTGCCATTTCCTTCTCCAATGCATGAAAGTGAAAAGTGAAAGTGAAGTTGCTCAGTCGTGTCCGACTCTTAGCGACCCCATGGACTGCAGCCCACAAGGCTCCTCCGTCCATGGGATTCTCCCGGCAAGAGTACTGGAGTGGGGTGCCATTGCCTTCTCCGAAGTTAATAGGAATACAGTTTAATTTAGGAGCCAAAAGGTATTATGTTTTTCATGCTACAGGTTTTTGTTATCTTCAAATTGCTAAATGTAGTAGGAGTTAGATTATGATATACTTTTGTTTCATTTGTCAGGATAGGCTAAAGGAGGGCTTCCCTGATAGCTGGTAAAGGAATCTGCCTGCAATGCAGGACACCCTGGTTCAATTCCTGGGTCGGGAAGATCCTCTGGATAGGGGATAGGTTACTGACTCCCAAGCCCAGGTATTCTTGGTCTTCTCTTGTGGCTCAGCTGGTAAAGAACCCACCCACAATGCAGGAGACCTGGGTTCGATCTCTGGGTTGGGAAGATCCCCTGGAGAAGGGAACGGCTACCCACTCCAGTATTCTGGCCTGGAGAATTCCATGGACTGTATAGTCCATGGGGTCACAAAGAGTCGGACGCATGGGGTCACAAAGAGTTAGACACAACTGAGTGACTTTCACTTTCACTTCAGTTTCAAAAGGAAAGGAAAAGTCCTAGTAAGGGACTTCAGCCTGTTTATGTCAGAATTCTGTTAGCCTTAACTTTTAAGTCACTGAGCATTTCAGAATTGTTTCCATTTTACCCTTAGGTTAGTTGACACAGGAGATGTTGTTGGGAAATTCCTTAAGGCACTGACTAAGCCGAAGTTTGCTATTCTAAGACCCAGACTTCAGAAGGCAGTACCATGCTACTTCTGCTTTAAAAATGTCCTTTCCCCTCTTGTGTTTCATACTGACATCAATGCTAAAGGACTGGTTCACAGTTTAGTAGTTGTTGAGGGTTGGATGATCAGAATTCAGAGTTGCAAGCAACCAAAGCTTACCTAGTACGATTTATTTGCACAGAATTTCTGGTCACGTAGAACTAGGCTTGGAAACTGAGCAGGAGTCAGGGAGGGAGCCAGCAGGCTGGACTGCAACCCCAAACAAGTCAAAAACCCAGTCTGGTGAGGCCCCTTCTGCCATTGCCACTGAACACTTGGTTGCCCCTGGAAACTGGATTCCACTGGATAGGTCTAGGATAAACGTAGGATGCCTAAAGCTGAATTTTAAATAAATGATGCTTGGCAACTCAAAGTGGCCTCTGTCTTCCACTAAATCTTAAATTTCTCAGACATACAGGTAGGGCAGCAGTGAGGTTCAGATATTTGGGGAGAAAAAAGAGAAATGCCGACTCTATTTTCTCTTTAACATACAAGCTTTCCTTTTCTTGTCTGGTGAGTTGGGAACCAGGCACGATGCTGTCGTTTTCTTTGCCAGTTTGACTGGTTCAAGAACCCAGGTCTCTCCTTGACCACCAGGGTTGTTTCAGGATGGGGTATATGACCCAATCTGGACCATGGAGATGAGAGGAAAGTTTGCTAGAAGATTCTGGGGAAAATTACCTTATTCCTGAGATCTGCATTGAGAAAAGATCTCATTTTCCCTCCAGATACTGTGGTCTGTAGTTGTAAGGCTGGGATATTCTGAGCCATCTTACTTCCATCCTGAGATGAAGAACATGGAGAGAAAACAAGGCAGAAAGCATCATGGTAATCGCAGAGGAGAAGGGCTGGAACCACTGGATGAAACCCATCCACCCCACCACCACCTGATGCCTCTCCTGCACCTGGACATTCAGTTCTGCGTTAATAATACATTTCTGTCTGGCTTCAGCAACTTCAAGTTGGATGTTCTGACACTTACAGCCCAAAAAGCCTGACTGAGAAAAGGATTCATGAATATGTAAGCCATTTTCATAAACTTATCATCTGTTGAATTCTGAAAGTTCAGCATCGTGTGTTTTGATTGAACTAGGAACGGTTGCTCTTACGAAACTGTGAGGCAAAGATTAGTATTTAAATGAATGCAACACAAACAACTAGAGATCTGCTTCATGAGGCCAGGGAAAGAAGCAGTTTATGATTATTGCCAGATTCTTGCTTTTTTTGCATGAATGCCCCAAGAGGATGAGCCAGCTTCCGAGGGAGAGAGATGTATTTAAATTCCTTGAAAGGCCTCCAAAACAAATGTAACTAGTATTTTAGAAAACACTGCCCTCCCTTCCTCTTCTTTCTTCACCCAGGGGACAGCTGCTGCTTTGGCCTACAACCCTCCCCATTTCTCTGGGTAATGACACCCATCTCTTCCTTTGGATAACTCTCCCCTCCATTCCCTGTCATTCTGCTGGGACTAGTCAGTCAGGTACCACACCTGCCCCTACCACTAGGCCCAAGCATGGGCAGCTGACTTCAGGCCAATCAAACTCTCTTAGAAGAGCTTAGCTCTCAAAGCTAATGATTACTCAAGAAGCAATGCAAGAGGGAAAAATCACAGGAGTCACTCCTAAAGGGCTTCTCCATGAATTTATGTTCCTGCTGCTGCTGCTAAGTCACTTCAGTCATGTCCGACTCTGTGTGACCCCATAGACGGCAGCCCACCAGGCTCCTCCATCCATGGGATTTTCCAGGCAAGAGTACTGGAGTGGGGTGCCATTGCCTTCTCTGTATGTTCCTGAGATGCCTGGAAATGCCCGATTCCTGTCCTTCCCAAGGCTTAATACTGGGGGGCCTCCCCAGTGGCTTTACTTAAAGCAGTCAGCCTGAGTTTCTCTTGTAGGTTGTCAAAAACCTTAGCTGACATTCTCTGCCTAAACAATCCTTGAATACAACCAACCCTTCACTGAGGAGTTACATTTTTAATTTTTACTAGGCATATGTGAATATAAGTCAACTATAAACCTGTTTATTAACAACTTTGATCATGTTCCTAAATGATCAGATAATCAGTTATTAACAAAAACTTTACTGGGAACTAAAGCATTAAAATTTAAGTAGTTTTATGTAGTCATTATAATCTAGTGATGTAAATATCATCGTTATCCCCATTTTATAGGTTTTGAAGCTAGAGCAACGAAAAGTTAAGTATAGCCAAGGACACACAGTAAAAGGGAGAGCTGTGACTCAAACCCTACACTCTGACTCCAGTCCACCCATTGAGTAAAATCTGGCATCGTCAGAATACTGAGACTTAAACTATAAAATCAACTTCTAATGAACAACATTAGTTTTATGCGAAAGCATCTTAATGCTAGAATGTCTTCCAGTCCAGAAGCGAGAGAGAGAAACAGAGTTGGCTGAAGCCTCTGGGTTTGTACTTTCAATTCTGGAGCCAAATGA
>NW_011494755.1:6767900-6771902 GCF_000754665.1 Bison bison bison
AATTAGTTAGCAAGCACGAACTAAGTCCAAACACCTGCTACTGTTTTTCTTTCACTGTTGCCAGGTGCTCCATGGGCAGCCTTGGATCAATAAGTAATTATAATGGAAGCTGAGTATAACTAATTATGTAACTTTAACTTATTAAGTTTATCTCCAGTAAAATGCCCCATAAAACTGGGGTATTTTAAAGGTTGTTAGAGAAAAGCAGAGACTCTAGAGAAAAGACTCTAAAGAAAAGGCTTTAGAGAAAAGACTAAAGCCTTTTTCACATTGGGCTCAGCTGTGAGTCATCTCCATGAGGTGAGTTCTCTCATCTCACCATTATTAACTCTTGTAAGTATCTATGAAGTTATTCACACACTCATTCAACTAAGTGGTGAGTACCTGCTAGGTGCTCAGCACTGTCTGGGCACTGGGATGATGGCGGTGAGCAAGCAGACGAAAATCCTTGCCCTCATGGTGCTGGCGTTCTATTGGTCGTTGTAATTCCCCAGATGTACAGTTGAAAAGGCCTGAGTTTCTCCCAGCTCCTGTTTCTCTTACTATAATAAATGAAAGATGAGTTCATCTGAGGGCTGTGCGAGTCTGTGCAAATATCAGTTGGCCTGGTGCTTCCAGAGGTGGCCAAGGAAAAACACTGAGGCTAAAGGCTGCCTGGGAGAGGTGATCATATCTGCTGGGAGATAATGACCCATTATTGTCTGTCCAGGATTTCAGATGAATGAACCATGCACTCTGTATTCTCAAGCGTAATTCTCACAACCACCTAAGCTCTAAAAGCAGTAGCATCGCATCTCCTGAAACTGCTACCTTCATCTTCTCTACTTTTCACCCTCTTCCCAAAGGTGAACCCCTCCATTCCACATCTTAGATGTGAACTTCCTGTCTAAAGACTATGAAGATCAACTCATTTGAAAATGGAAAGCCAAGAACGAACAGATTCTTCCCAAAATACAAGTCGGTTATTTCAGAGGAGTTAATTTCAGAAGGAAAATGGATCAAGTTTGAAAAAACTTACATGGATCTTACTCGTAAAACAGGAACTTGGGAGACTGGGAAGCAGACAAGCAGGACAGGGCTGTGGCAGTTTTCCTTGAGCTGTAAAGAACTCTTCATTGTTAAGTGCATAGTCCTGGTGAAACAGTTCTGAACCACCAATGGGTGGAGCCTTTGGGGGGTGATTATGTCCTGATGGTGGGGCCCTCATGAAAGGGCTTGCTGCTGCTGCTGCTACGTCGCTTCAGTTGTGTCCGACTCTGTGCGACCCCACGGATGGCAGCCCACCAGGCTCCACCACCCCTGGGGTTCTCCAGGCAAGAACACTGGAGTGGGTTGCCATTTCCTTCTCCAGTGCATGAAACTGAAAAGTGAAAGTGAAGTGGCTCAGTCGTGTCCGACTCTTCTCGACCCCATGGACTGCAGCCTACCAGGCTCCTCTGCCCATAGGATTCTCCAGGCAAGAGTACTGGAGTGGGGTGCCATCGCCTTCTCCCATGAAAGGGCTTAGTGCTCTAATAAAAGAACTCTCTGCCAGGTGAGGATACAAGAAGTCTGCAACCACAAGGAAGTTTCTCACCCGACCATATCTGCACCCTCATCTTGGACTTCCAGCCTCCAGAATTGTGAGAAAGAAATTTGTGTTGTTTACAAGCTACCTAGTCTGTGATATTTTTTAGTCTTTATTTTATATTGGAGCATAGTTGATTGACAATGTTAGTTAGTTTCAGGTGCACAGTAAGTGATTCCATTATACCTATAGCCATTCTTTTTCAGGTTCTTTTCCCATATAGGTTATTACAGAATGTTGAGCAGAGTTCCCTATACTATACAGTAGGTCCTTGTTGAGTATGTTTTATATGTAATCGTGTGTATATGCTAGTTCCAAACATCTAGTTTATCCATTCTCCAACCCCAGTGTTTCCCCTTTGGTAAGCGTAAGTTTGTTTTTTATGTGTAAGAGTCTGTTTCTGTTTTGTAAATAAGTTCATTTGTATTATTTTTTTAGATTCCACATGTGACACCATATGATACTTGTCTTTTTCTGATTTAAGTCACTTAATATGATAATCTCTCAGTCCATCCATGTTGCTGCAAATGGCCTTTTTCCATTCTTTTCTATGATGAATATTCGATCACCTCTATGGCCAGTTTCTTTCTCAAGCTCCCAAACAGCAGCTGTTTCTGGGCTTTCCTTACCCTCTGTGACACCGGCAGAGAATTCTGGGCAGTTGCCTCCATATATTGAAATCCTCACCCCAAAAGGTGAGGAGGGGGCTTGGACTCTGGATCAACTAAAGGAGAAGCAGTGACAAAACAGGGTCAAATCCTAAGGATACAGAGCCGAAAGGGAGCTTAGAGATCACACAGTTCCAAGTTTCTCAGTGCACAGGTGAGAAAAGTTCTATCCCAGGTAAATTGTTCAAAGCCACAGAGTTCCAAGAAGACGATGGTATATATGTATCTATATGTATGTGTGTATGTGTACGAGAGACAAACTTTGTTATAAAGGCAGGTGCCAATGAGGACTTTGCTAGGTTTAACTCAAGGTGTCTTAATATGGAAATGCAAGTTTAATGATAGCTATAGTTAAATGAAGCTAGGAACACATAAGAATTAAGATGGAAGAAGGCCTTCTAAATGGTGAATATACGTTTGCTGAGAGTAGATTATGAATCTCTGAACTTATTTTCTTGAGCAGCCGGTGAGAAGGGCAGCTGGTGAGGTGGTGACCTCATGGAAGTGTGTTCCTGATGGTGAGTGTCTGAAATTAGGGTACATGTCCAATAGAACATTCTGGCAGGAAATATGGGGATGGCAGTTTTTATGCCAAAACTGTTCTTTACTATTTTAAGAAAGAAATGCCTACTTTTTCAATGTCTCTAGTACTAATTTGCCCAAACTTGGTCTATCAAGGATTTATAAAAGATGGTGTGTAGTCCACGAATCAACTGGGTTAATTTTTGACCCTACTCTACCCTACTGTGGTTAAACACTATCAATTTTCTTTTTTTTTATTTTATTTTTAAACTTTACAATATTGTATTAGTTTTGCCAAATATCGAAATGAATCTGCCACAGGTATACCTGTGTTCCCCATCCTGAACCCTCCTCCCTCCTCCCTCCCCATACCATCCCTCTGGGTCGTCCCAGTGCACCAGCCCCAAGCATCCAGTATCGTGCATCGAACCTGGACTGGCAACTCGTTTCATACATGATATTATACATGTTTCAATGCGATTCTCCCAAATCTCCCCACCCTCTCCCTCTCCCACAGAGTCCATAAGACTGATCTATACATCAGTGTCTCTTTTGCTGTCTCGTACACAGGGTTATTGTTACCATCTTTCTAAATTCCATATATATGCGTTAGTATACTGTATTGGTGTTTTTCTTTCTGGTTTACTTCACTCTGTATAATAGGTTCCAGTTTCATCCATCTCATTAGAACTGATTCAAATGTATTCTTTTTAATGGCTGAGTAATACTCCATTGTGTATATGTACCACAGCTTTCTTATCTATTCATCTGCTGATGGGCATCTAGGTTGCTTCCATGTCCTGGCTATTATAAACAGTGCTGCGATGAACATTGGGGTACACGTGTCTCTTTCCCTTCTGGTTTCCTCAGTGTGTATGCCCAGCAGTGGGATTGCTGGATCATAAGGCAGTTCTATTTCCAGTTTTTTAAGGAATCTCCACACTGTTCTCCATAGTGGCTGTACTAGTTTGCATTCCCACCAACAGTGTAAGAGAGTTCCCTTTTCTCCACACCCTCTCCAGCATTTATTGCTTGTAGACTTTTGGATCGCAGCCATTCTGACTGGCGTGAAATGGTACCTCATAGTGGTTTTGATTTGCATTTCTCTGATAATGAGTGATGTTGAGCATCTTTTCATGTGTTTGTTAGCCATCTGTATGTCTTCTTTGGAGAAATGTCTATTTAGTTCTTTGGCCCATTTTTTGATTGGGTCATTTATTTTTCTGGAGTTGAGCCGTAGGAGTT
>NW_011494755.1:6772046-6825414 GCF_000754665.1 Bison bison bison
TTCATTTGCTATTATTTTCTCCCATTCTGAAGGCTGCCTTTTCACCTTGCTAATAGTTTCCTTTGATGTGCAGAAGCTTTTAAGTTTAATTAGGTCCCATTTGTTTATTTTTGCTTTTATTTCCAATATTCTGGGAGGTGGGTCATAGAGGATCCTGCTGTGATGTATGTCGGAGAGTGTTTTGCCTATGTTCTCCTCTAGGAGTTTTATAGTTTCTGGTCTTACGTTTAGATCTTTAATCGATTTTGAGTTTATTTTTGTGTATGGTGTTAGAAAGTGTTCTAGTTTCATTCTTTTACAAGTGGTTGACCAGTTTTCCCAGCGCCACTTGTTAAAGAGATTGTCTTTAATCCATTGTATATTCTTGCCTCCTTTGTCAAAGATAAGGTGTCCATATGTGTGTGGATTTATCTCTGGGCTTTCTATTTTGTTCCATTGATCAATATTTCTGTCTTTGTGCCAGTACCATACTGTCTTGATAACTGTGGCTTTGTAATAGAGCCTGAAGTCAGGTAGGTTGATTCCTCCAGTTCCATTCTTCTTTCTCAAGATAGCTTTGGCTATTCGAGGTTTTTTGTATTTCCATACAAATTGTGAAATTATTTGTTCTAGCTCTGTGAAGAATACCGTTGGTAGCTTGATAGGGATTGCATTGAATAGATAAATTGCTTTGGGTAGTATACTCATTTTCATTATATTGAGTCTTCCAATCCATGAACATGGTATATTTCTCCATCTATTAGTGTCCTCTTTGATTTCTTTCACCAGTGTTTTATAGTTTTCTATATATAGGTCTTTAGTTTCTTTAGGTAGATATATTCCTAAGTATTTTATTCTTTCCGTTGCAATGGTGAATGGAATTGTTTCCTTAATTTCTCTTTCAGTTTTCTCATTATTAGTGTATAGGAATGCAAGGGATTTCTGTTAAACACTATCAATTTTCTGAAAGGCACTAAAACACTGAACATCTGAAACACTCTGGTCTCTCTGGAGGTCTATAGGAGGAAAAACACTGCTTATGGTACTAGAGGCTGTTGGACAATACAAAAGAAGTTTATAAATAAGTCAGTTCATGTGTTCAAAGAGATTATATTCTGGCTGGAATAGTAGACATAAAACATTATCATCCTTATCCCTATCATCACTCGAATACATGCTGTGGAGAGGTGCCCTAGAGATGCTTCATGTATATTATTATATTTAATACTCACATTGACCTGTTGGAGGTATCCACGATGGCCCTGTTTACAGATGAGAAAACAGCTCCAGAGATACCTCTGGCCTGGCAGTGGCTGAGTCAGACCTGCAAATGAAAGTTTATTTGACTTTAGAGCCTGTGATTTCTTCTACCATTGCACGCTGCCCTCACAGGAATGCCTGAAAGCAAAACACCATGATTCATTGCCCACCTGATTAATAGGGACAGAACTGGCCCCAACATGGAGTAGATTTGTCCTTGGCTGCAGCTGCTATTTATCATGCCTGACTTTGGATTCAGTAGACCAAGTTCTCACCCTCACAATGTGATCTGTGTGGGAGACACCTATAGACTAGAAATGTCAGTAGAAGCCATGCAGCCTGTAACTTGTTATTATGTGTGTTAAAGACAAGCTAGAGAGTAGTGTCAACAGTGGGTCTAGTCTGTAGATTAGGAATGTATTAGATTTGAGCATGTTATCTTTCCCTGTTCCAAACCTGCATTTCTAGGCAGGAATAAAGACGTATTCCTAGTCTTAGTTGCACTGCACACACAGGGATGGAGGGCCACTACCTTTGTCTTAGGAAGCTAAGTCTCACTGGAGACAGACATGGGGTTGCCAGGTTTAGCAAATAAAAAATACATGGCACTCAGTTAACTATTACTTGGGACATATTTACACTAAAAAAATCTGAAATTCAGATTTTACTAGGCACCATGTATATTATCTGGCACCCTTGGCAGACAAAAAAATCCACCACACCCCACAAAAGATGGCGGCTCTAATGGCTGTGCGTACAAAGCTCCATAGACACTCAAGAGAAGGAATGCTCTTCCCTGTCTGGGATCGTGGAGGGAGGCTTCACATGACTGTGTGGACTCACTTGAAGGAATAGTGTGTTTGTTAATGATGTTGAAGAATGTTTGGCAGGCAGAGATGCAAGGAGGCAATTTCAAATGCAGGGAAGACTACAGAGCTTGACATAATGATAATGCCTGGAGTCCTTGGACAATGGGAGGAGGGCAAACATGAGCATTAGGGCCAGATCATGAGGGTTTTGGCAGAAAGATGAATGATTCACAATTTCATTCTGCCGTCAACAGGAAACCATTCCACTTCTTGTTTTTTTTTTCTTTCATATAATCAGAGTTTGGTTACATTTTCACAAAATGGAAGCCACAGACCCATGAGACCATGAGAGATAATTTCAAGTAGTAATTTCTGATGATTTGGGGTGGTATGGGGAATGTGGTATTAAATAGCTTTGACACAGGGAGAATGCTATTTTTTTTTGCTGTTCAATTTAAACCCCTTAATTTTATTTTTATGTGTACATAAAAATTAATAGGCAATACTTCCCTTGTGGCACAATGGATAGGAATCTGCCTGCCAATGCAGGGGACATGGGTTCAATTCCTGGTCTGGGAAGATTCCACATGCCGTGGAGCAACTAAGGCCATGAGCCACAATAACTGAGCCCAAGGGCTACAACTACTGAAGCCTGCATGCCTAGAGCCTGTGCCCCGAAACAAGAGAAGCCCCTGCACCCCAACAAAAAGTAGCCCCTGTTTGCCATAACTATAGAAAGCCCACACAGCAACGAAGTCTCAGTGCAGTCAAAAAATCATAGTAATTTTTAAAAATAGTTTTTAATTTACTTTTTTATTGAAGGATAATTGCTTTACAGCATTTTGTTGTTTTCTGTCAAGCCTCAACATGAATCAGCCATAGGTATACATATATCCCCTCCCTTTTGAACCTCCCTCCCATCTCCCTTCCCATCCCACTCCTCTAGGTTGATACAGAGCCTGTTTGAGTTTCCTGAGCCATACAGCAAATTCCCGTTGGCCATCTATTTTACACGTGGTAATGTAAGTTTCCATGTTACTCTTTCCATACATCTCACCCTCTCCTTCCCTCTTCCCATGTCCATAAGTCTTTTCTTTATGTGTGTTTCTCCAATTGCTTCCCTGTAAATAAATTCTTCAGTACCATTTTTCTAGATTCCGTATATATGCATTAGAATACAATATTTATCTTTCTCTTTCTGACTTACTTCACTCTGTACAATAGGTTCTAGGTTCATCCAGTTCATTAGGACTGACTCAAATGTGTTCCTTGTTACGGCTGAGTAATATTCCATTGTGTATATGTATCACAACTTCCTTATCCATGCATCTGTTGATGGACATCTAGGTTGCTTCCATGTTCTACTGTTGATGGACATCTAGGTTGCTTCCATGTTCTAGTATGGAAGCTGTCCAGTGTTGGAGAAGACTCTTGAGAGTCCCTTGGACTGCAAGGAGATCCAATCCATCCTAAGGAAATTGGTCCTGAATATTCATTGGAAGGACTGATGCTGAAGCTGAAGCTCCAATACTTTGGCCACCTGATGCAAAGAACTGACTCATTTGAAAAGACACGGATGCTGGGAAAGATTGAAGGCAGGAGGAAAAGGGGATGACAGAGGATGAGATGGTTGGATGGCATTACCGACTTGATGGGCATGAGTTTGAGCAAGCTCTGGGAGTTGGTGATGGATAGGGAAGCCTGGCATGCTGCAGTCCATGCGGTTGTGGAGTGTCGGACACAACTGAGTGACTGAACTGATGTTAAAACTGAGAAACCAGCACAGGTATGTTACTGTGGACTAAGCCCCAGATTTTACTTACACTTCATCATTTTTCCCACTTATGCCCCTTTT
Source organism: Bison bison bison (assembly GCF_000754665.1). Classification (NCBI taxonomy): domain Eukaryota; kingdom Metazoa; phylum Chordata; class Mammalia; order Artiodactyla; family Bovidae; genus Bison; species Bison bison. The sequence goes on from NW_011494755.1 coordinate 6,775,950, forward strand.
CTGCTCTAGGCTCCCATTCAGGGTACCATGTTGCATTTAGCTTCGTGTCTTGTGGGTCTCCTCTGGTCTGTGCCCTGGGCTGGATGTCAGAGAATTAGAGGTGAGAAAGATAACATGCTCCCATCCTATGGAAATGTTTCAGCCTAAACACTGTAAGGGTCAAGATAAGCAACTCAAGGTTCAACAGAGATCAAGAAAGCTGGTACCCCTCACCGCTCCCTTCTGCTATCCTTCTCCTGTTTGTCCTTTCCTTAGTTGGTACTTGCATTTCAAGGGACTGAGATCAACTTATCATTCAGAAGAAGTACAACAATCTTTTTATGAGTGCTTTTAACCTTTTGCTCTTGAGCTAACATTTAATTGGGAGATCAAGGAGGCCTAGTATTCCAGGTTTACATCATCGTACATTTTAACATCTTTGAAATGGATATGTCTCTGACAAGAAGTGGCATCTCATAATCTTAGTGGACCAGGTGGCAGGTCTGACTTGGATTGTCACTGCGTGTGCACAGACTTGGCCGGAGCTGTTCATGTGTGGTCACCTGAATAGAAGCATTGTTGATGCCCTAGGAGTTTTTAATTGCAGTTTAAAATGTCTTTTAAAAGAATACACTGTCAGCATTGAAGTGAAAAGTTATTATAGATGCAGAACGACCTGAACACACAGCAGGAGGATGTACATTTGGGACCCATGAAGGTGAAACAGGAGGGAAGGGAGCAGGGCTTAAGAATGGTATAGCCAAGGACATGACATAAACTGATTAGAACCAAATAGGTAAAACATGGCAAACAGCTTCCATCAGACCTTAAGCCTCAGTATATGCTCATTGTAACACATCAGCAAGCTAAATGACACACCCACAGGCACCATGACAGATCCAAGGTCAACCGTAAACATCAAAAAGTGGGTGGTGACACAATTCCTGGAAATCCCCACCCCTTTTCCAAAGTAGCTGGAATACTCCTACCACTCATTAGCCTTTGAAGTTACCCACCCCCATAAAAACTGACAACTTTATGCTTTCATGCTGCTCTCACCTTCAGAGATGGCTCACACTCTGTCTCTGAAGTATTTCTCTCTAAATAAAACCACTTCTTACCTATCACTTTATCTCTTACTAAATTCTTTCTGTGAGGAGACACCAAGAGTCTGAGCTTCAGTAAGTCCGTATCCCAGTTAAAGGACTGTGGGTTCAAGTCCCAAACATAGTTAAACAGTTTCAACATCATGCTGGTAGCTTGAAATCTACCAAGTATTTACACCTCAGAAACTGGCAATCACTACAAACTTCTTCCACCCAGGGAGCCCATTAAACATTTACTCATACATGTCTACTTACAGGATTGTTGCAAATGTTAAATGAGGTGACGGATGCAAAGGACTTGAAACTGAGCAGGATCCCATGGGGCTCCTGGGCACAAAAACGTTTCTGTGTCCCCTGTTTCTTGTTTGTAGGAAATAGGCTTCATTCACCCTCCATGCCCTCTCCTGAGTTCCAAACGGCAGGTTCAAAAGTTGCTAATAAGGGAAAGAGACAAGGGAGGAGCAGCCAAGAAACAAGAGCGCAGCCTTGGGGCAGGGTCCTGGTTCCCCCTCAAGGGATACACACAGCAATGTGAGCTGCTTTACAGATACTGAAACCCCACCAGGTGGGAAAAGTTAACTGTATGCTGCCCACAAGCACAAAGACCCCAGGCCAGTTGCAACTAGAAGGCTGATGATGCTGACTTCCAATTATCTCACCACCAACCGATCAGAAGAATGTCCATGAGCTGATCACACCCTCCTCTTTGAACAATTACTATAAAATTCCTCACTACCCTCTCCAGGTCAGGATGCATAGTTTTGAGGGCATGGCCTCCTTTGCCTGGTAAAGCAATAAAGCAGTTTTTTGTTTTTTTTTTTTTCCTGCTTCACCCAAAACTCTGTCTCTAAGGTTTCATTTGGTATTGGTGTACAGAGGCCAAATCTCAGCTACAGGCTTGGCATGTTGCCTAGCACATAGTAAGTATTTATACATGTAACCATAGCTGTATACACCTTGCTTTCTTTTATGCAATGACATGGTTCCAATACAAGGTGATGCACTGGAGAAGAATTTTGTACCACAAACAATGGCTCAATTGGGAAGAGTCTGCTATATATTTGGAGTGCATCAAGCCAATAAGACTTCTATATGTTTCTTGATTGCTATGATAGATCCCGTCTTCTGCCATCTCTGGAAAACCTTCTCACTGAAGTGGTATTACTTAGCTGTGCAAGGCTAAAAGAATGGAAATGACACGATCTCTGACAGCACAAGAGTTTTGACGATTTTTGCAGTGAGATTGCGATATGGAATTCAACCTGTAAAGCATCAGGAGAGCGATCAATAGAACACCACAATGTTTGCTGGAAATAAAAACACAACACATTCACTGTGGCCTTTTAAAACACTGCAAGTGTATTTTGTCTTGGAGATCAGCTTACATGAATTCTCGAATCTTTTCTTCCAGTTTTTTAGCATCAGCTCCACAAAGTTCAAAAATCTGTTCACAAATACACAAAGGTGAAATATTTATTGGTTCAAATATGGCAAAGATGGAGCTTTGTGGAATTTTGTTCCTGTTTATAAATTTATCCACTACTCATTTCCATCATCTGCAAGATAGAAATTAGATAAACTTTAGATAGAAATACACATTAAGACACTAAATTTCTGATGTTTTATTTGGCACCTTTTCAAAATTGCTTATGCTAACAGATTTATGTAATTTTCCATGATATTCCTCTAAACTAAGATCTAAAATATATCATGTTGCTGGAAATGAGGAAAGCTGATCATTGAAACTTCTCAGGGCATTTATACACTGATCTTGAGGGCTTGCTAATTCATATACATGATCCCCTAAAGTTAAATAGCTTGTGATTTCCCATGCCCTGACTTTAGTTCAGGTAATAATAATGATTCTAAGAAGCACATTTTCTTTTCAGTTTTTCACATCTCTGAACTAGGATGGTGCATCTATCAATGAACACCTTATATCTGATGAAATATGGAAGTTAAAGACCCTTACTCTTCATGATCAGTTCTGTACCAATTGCTTGAGGTGGGTTGGAGAAAAGGAAGAGTGTGGGTAAACTGAAGCTGAGATTTGGTGAAGACTTGAGTTTCTAGTGAGGGAGGTTTCAGCAGCCAGAAATGGTGTTAGGACTTTGGGGGTAGGGGTTAGAAAAGTCTAGAACTACTTTCAGTGCTCAGTGTGCAACAGGGAAGATACTACGCCCACATCTAATGATTCTGCTTCCCAGGTAGCAGCATGGCACCTGTGGGCATCATGGTTCATTCTATTTCTTGAAAGTCAACCCCACTCTTGTGCCTCTGTCTTGATCCCATTTCACTTACCGGCTCGCTCAGGGATCCACTTCTATAACAGCAAATTGCTCTTTTGATTCTCGAGAATAGGGTTACCTAAGTGTGGGTGCAGAATTTCATGTTTTATCTGGGTTGTCTGGTTTGTAGCCATCTCCTCTATAACTAGTTCTCTCGGCCTTGGCCACCAGGGGAGGAAGGTGTCAGAAAGGATCTGCAAAAGGCTCTTTCTTAAGAGTCAGTGGCAGCTGGATGGAGCCTCTAGGGCATGATGGGAGTCTCATGCTCCTCTCAGGCTAGGGGAGGTACCAAGCCAAGAAGTCTTGGCAGTAACATAGGTAGGACTTGGTCACCTGAATGACCAGCTTGGCCAGGGGTAGAAAAAGGATGGTAAGCTTAGCCAACTGACCAAAGTACTGAACCCATTGCCAGGAAACTCCTGGTCAAGATGAGGCAAAGGAAGCCAGCCTTTGCCTGCTTGGCATGCTCCATGAAGCGGGGGGCTGGGAGCTGGGAGCTTGGGCATGCTTTTTTCACTCTTTTCACTTGGGGATATTAGGACTTCCTAGACAGCTCAATCTGGTCAGAAAGGAACTTTGTCCCTGGTCTCTAACCGATGCTGGGGTGGAAAGCGGGGTGGGAGAGGCTTGGGGTTCACTCCAGTCTCAGTCTGTTTTTCCCCCTGTTTTTAACTATGTTTGCAGTGGCTCCCACTTATCCTTCCTTGTGGCTTCTGTCCAAGGTTCCTCCTGAGTCTCTATCCTCTACTCCTCTGCTTCAGGAGTGGCTTGACTCCAGTGAAGGCACACGTAATAGCTGAGCAGAAGAAAGGCGCTGGCAAAGAAGGGATGAGAAGTTCCCAAGGTGTGTCTGTTCCCCATGTCCGCTGCCACGTAATTCTAGACAGTGCCCCGCACCCCCGGTGCTCTAGAAGATGCTGTTTTATCATTCTTAGGGCAATGATTCTAGTAGATCTGATTCTGACTCCTTATTTTAGGATCTCCCCCACTGCCAAAAAGCAGCATGGAGCCAAAGAGTTTGGGGGCCCCTAAAAATGGGCTTCTCTTTTTGGATGAGAGTTCCCTGAATAGAGGGGTGGCACAATCCGTAGGGGTATTAGAAGCAGGAGGGCTCACCTCAAAGGGAGATTTCCAGGGAGGGGTGATTTCCATGACCATAGGGATTGTGGTATGCCCATGCTATGACTTGGGCATCCAGAGCCACAAATGTGCTAAGAGCCTTGGCAACCATGGAATTTGACTCCTCTTTCTTCTAGATACATTGAATCTAATACAGGGCCACCATCACCTACCCAGACATCTGAGCCAGGAAACCGAGGCCACTTAAAATATTCATATATATTCAGAACATCGCACAAATGACAGCATACAGCTTGGCGAGTTATTACAAGAGAGAGCCCACTCGTGTAACAATGTCCTGATCAAGATGTAGATGTAGCTTAGCTCCTCGCTCCCAGGCATTGCCCTGTGCCCAAAGCCAAAGTCTACTCCAGATTTTTCACCACAAGTGGGCTTGGTCTGTCTTTGAACTTTTATAAATGGAATTCTATAGTATGTTGTGTGTGTTCTTTTGCACCTGGCTTCTTACTCAACATGATGTTTCTGAGATTTATCTGTGTAACGGCCATACATTCATTTTCAGCTTTTTTTTTTTTTTAGTATTCTATTGCATGACTATAACACAGTTTATCCACCTGGGCTATGACCCAGAGTGCTGCTAGGAACATCCTTTGTGCAGACATCTTTGGGGGCATATGAACACCCATTCTTGTTGCATTCTGTAGTTTACCTGAAAGGGGGGGATTACTGAGTTCAGCTTTTATAGGAGTTACCCAACAGGTTTTCAAAGAGATTGCATCAGTGTAAACTCCACCAGCAGGGGATAAGTGTTCTGCTTGCCCCACATGCTTGACAGCACTTGGTACTGCCAGTCTTCTTCATGCTAACCATTTGGTGGCTTTAGGTGACATTGAATTTGTGTCTGAATCCCATGGTTTTTACCCAATCAACTTTCCCCTGGATTTTAGCAACAGCTTACACTTTGCTTTTTGGAAGGAATGATGCTAAAGCTGAAATTCCAATACCATGGTCACCTCATGCGAAGAGTTGACTCATTGGAAAAGACTCTGATGCTGGGAGGGATTGGGGGCAGGAGGAGAAGGGGACGACAGAGGATGAGATGGCTGGATGGCATCACCAACTCGATGGACGTGAATTTGAGTGAACTCCAGGGGTTGGTGATGGACAGGGAGGCCTGGCGTGCTGCAATTCATGGGGTTGCAAAGAGTCGGACACGACTGAGCGACTGAACTGAACTGAACACTTTGTTTCCTTCTCCAGTCTTATGCCCCTGAGACTTCTTCCCCTCAAAGCTCAAAAACACAAATCCTGCCATGCTATTTTTCTTTGTGAAATTCTTGAGTGTTTTTCCATCATCATAAAATTCAAGCTTCTTACAGGGATTCCTTGATTTTACCTTTCCCACCTCCACAGTCGCTCTCTACCATAAACTGGACTCAAGCCAAACTTTACAGCTGGATTTGTTACTTAACAAGTGCCTACTCGATCCAGACATACAATGACCAAAACAAGACAAAATCCCACCACAGAGCTCATATTCTAGCGATAATTAAATACTCTTGGTGTATGATTACCAAATAATTCCTGACCTCATACCAGAGCTACTTTATAAGTCTCTGCTTCTGCTCATCTTTAATCACTTGCTAAACTTAGTAATCCTTTACGATTTAACTCATGAAGGCTTCTCTGAAGTCTTTTTCTGTCATCTCAGAGTAGCCAGTGCAATTCCAGAATCCAAGAGTTGATTTTATTACCCATCTTCTCCGCTAGACCAAGGATGGGGACTATATTTCTCCTCCACAGTTTTAGTATCTAGCTCAGAACCTTACCCAGAGTAGGGGCTCTATTAGAATGGTATTAACCCTGAAGTGAATGAGCTAAGTCGAATCCTGGTCTTTGAGGGCCGGGTCCAAGACTCAGTGCTAAGTTTGAGGGATTAGGTGTTACCTATCTTATTCTTTCTTTGTCCAGTCTGACAAAGGCAAACATTATCTTTGTGTCTTCCTGTCTAGCACAGGTCTTTGCATACAGGAGTTTAATAAATGTAGGTAACAGATGAGGAGCCGTTTACTGATAAGGGCTCATTTCACAAGTAGCTTTCTTTTGAAGGGATATATTTGCAAGGCCATTAATATCTAATTTCTGCCCAAAATATTTTTTCATTTTAACCTGAATGTTTAGTTGTACCTCTCAAAGCATGCTCTACATTGAAGCATTAAGAAGTAGTGTTAACCTTGGTCTTCTCAACGTCTTCATTTTTCTTGTACAGCTGCCACCCTAGTAATGACTGCTAATGAAAATTTCAAGCTCCAGTTTGCAAAGACCAGTGGAATATGTGGTGGTTGTTCATGCATTAGAGAACCACCAACTACATCCAACAATCAGTGCAAAGAAAAACCCCAGGGTTTCCTGGTGGTCCTGTGGCTAAGACTCTATGCTCCCAATGCAGAGGGCCCAGGTTCCATCCCTGGTCAGGGAAGTAGATTCTATACGTCACAACTAAAAGTTTACCTGCCATAACTAAAGATTCTGCGTGCCTCAACTAAGACCCAGCACAGCCAAATAAATAAATAAATAGAAAACCCAAACTTCCGTTATGGACATTTTCAAACATATACAAAAATAGAGAATAATAACATGAACCCCCCCCCCCCCAATTTACCCACCACCCAGGTGCAACCAGAGGCAGTTTTTTATGCCAAAGACAAGCAATCACCTATAAAGAGTTTATTCCTGCCACTGGGAAAATGTAAGGGTGCTGGTGAGGCAGTGACTTCTAAGAATATACATCAAAGAGTCTGGCTAGTGATGTCCTTATAGAATAAGTATAAAATACTTTGATCAGTTGATACACAACTGAATGAATACTGAAGTTACATTTGGACCACTTGTGTGAAAGTTCAACAATTTCAGACATCTCTAGTTAGAAACAATAGCAGCAGCATAAAATTCTCAAAGCAACAGCAACAACCAACATAAACCAAAAAGCCCAACCAAACTAACCCACACAAGATACTTCTTGGGGGATGGGCTGTAGAAATACTTGTATGAACAAAACAAGTTTATAATTGAAATAGCATGATACTCTTTTTCTTCTGAGACATTATATGTGATTAATAAAATGAAAAGGGTATATCCAACAAAGGAATGTTTAAAAGTACCTCAGCCTTCTACTGAGAGGTGGATAGGGTTAATTACAGTTGGTTCCTATCTTGGCTTTTTTCTCTGACTCTCTGACTCCAGCCACACACATTCTTTCCTCAGAACCATCTGCATCTTATTGCAGGTATTTGCACACTTCCTCTTTCACTTTCACAACACCCAGGGCAGACTCTGCAAATGCAAGCAGGTAAATTAAGGTTTTTGGAGCTGAGCAAAATCTAACCAAGAAGACACAGCCTCTTTGAAATAGTCTGTTTCACACAACTTGAACTTACTTGCACCTGAATTTAAGAAAAAAGCATATAAAGTAATCTGTTAGCTAATCTTTCCTTAATCTATACTGGCCCTTTTCTCAACTTGTTCCAGTAGTGAGATTTTGATAACATACTAATTCACTTTCATTTTCCTGTAGTAGAGTTAGAAACTGCCTATGCACCTGTTTCTCAGTACACTGGTGGCGTGAACACTTTTTCGGTGAGGGACCCGGTAATACCCATCTTAGGTTTTACGGGCCATATGGTCTCTGTCGAAACTACTTAAATGAACTCTCTGTACTATCTGCAACTTTTATGTAAATCTACATTTTTTTTCTCTATAAATCTATAAAGTATATAATATTGAAAATACAGTATAATTTTTATAATGATAATGCAGCAATAAACTTTGTTTTACTGAAGAAAAATCTACTCAAGTTATTAGGAGAACCACTGACTAAAACTACCCCAGCTGGCTAGGCATGATAGTAACAACTTGGGTGAGTTACCTTATGACAGGAGGTCCTGGTAAGGAATGGGGTACTAACAAGCTACATCAGCCAGAAGAATTTGGGAAAGGTCTAAAGGAGAGAAGAGATGCCAGTTCATATGTCCTACCAACCTCCCAGAATCCTTCTCACTGACTCCATCTTGGCTGAGAGATACACGTGCCACCAGGAAAAACTCTGAGTCATAATGATTGGCCAGAGACAACCCGGAAACTAACTCTATTACCATAAAACCTGAGACTGTGAGTCACATCAAAGAGCAGTGCTCCTGGGTTCCCTTACCTTCCTGCTCTCTGCTCAGGCGCCCCTTCCCAATCAAATCTTTTGCTTTTCAACACATGCATCTCCTCAGACAATTCATTTCCGAGTGTTAGACAAGAGGCCACTCTCAGGCCCTGGAAGGGGTCCCCCTTCCTGCAACAAAAACAGCTATTGTAGTGCAAAGGTAGCTGTACATAATTAAACAAATGGGCATAGCTGTGTCCCAGTAAAACTGAGGGTCAGATTTGTCCCTGGGGCCATAGTTTGCCAACTGTGAATAACTATGCCATCAACTGAAGCTGCCTGAAAGTCAGTCACTCAGGATAAGGTGGCTTTCTGTTGGAGGGGAAAAAAGAGGCATGAACCTAGTGTTGTAGGAATTTATGTTAAGCTACATTGAAAGTATGACAAGTGATTTTGGACTCTGGCCAGAGAAAATGTTATCCTGCCCATTACTGGAAGAGTGGGAGGGAATTTTGTTCTTGGGGATAAAAATAGTTTTGGAGCCATTCCTTTCAATGGCATATACTATTGTTTTTATGTTTTTATTAAGCAATCTGCTCAACTGTCCAGCATTGGGAAAATATACCTGTTCACTATATTCCTTCACTTTCTTCTCCCTAAGTTCAAAGGTAAGCTTATCAGCTGAGCCAAGACAAAGGAATGAGCTCATGCCTGTCCTCCTCTTCCTTTTAGGAGCGTCTACTCAAGGGACAGGTCTGTCTCCTTCTGGAAAGCATGTTGGAAGTAAGCCTAATATCTGCCTTTTAAAGATAGCTCTGAAAAGCTATCACCCTCCCTTTGGGGGCTAAATAGTTACAAAAAGCAGCTTCCCTTTGGCTCAGATGGTAAAGAATCTGCCTGCAAGGCAGGATACCCAGGTTCATTCAGGGTCGGGAAGATTCCTTTGGAGGGTGGAATGGCTATCCATGCCAGTATTCTTGGCTGGAGAATTCCATGGACAGAGGAGCCTGGCAGGCTACGGTCCACAGGGTCTCAAAGAGTCGTTCACAACTGAATAACTAACACTTTTTTTTTCACCATTACAAAAACAGTAGTATTTCCTCCACCTGGGTGGGTTAACTGTGTCCTCTGCAGTTCCAGATTCACCCATAGATGGGTCATCTCAAGGTCTAGGTTCCAAGAATCTAGTGCAAAGTCTTTTGACATGGATCTAAGCCATGTTCTTCAATTACCACAATTTAGCACTTTATTACTTTTAATAAAGGTGACACTTCAATTTTCCACATGAATCCATGTGAGAACAAAGGTTAATGTAACAGGGCTGGTTGCTTATTCCTGGTGTGTCTCCAAGAGAACCATGACTTCACTAAGTCCTGGGGACTGTGGTCCTCCAAGTGTTTCTTGCGTGAGTGATGGATGATTTTGTAGTATATATCTCTAGAGCAATGGACTATGCCATTGCTGGCTTATTAAGCTGCTTTGCATAAACATCTATAATGATGATGAGCACCTAGTTTTACTGCTGAGTTTCCATTGTTATGGCTGGTTGTGAAGCAATGGTTGCTTAGCAAGTTATGTCATTGTGACCAGTCCCCATATAAAAGAACTCAGACCCAGAGACTCAAAAAGGCATCCCTAGGCATAGATATTCCACACATATCCTTGAAGTTCCTGCTAGGGAGTGCTTGTCCAGGGGTACTTAGAAACTTAGGTACTGCTAAGTAGCCCTGGACAAGGAAGAACATCAGAAATTCGTGCTGGACCTTTCTAGACTCCAACAATGCCTATCTTTTTTTCCCTTGTTGCTTTAACTCTATGTTTATTGCTGTAATAAATCTTAGCTATGAATATAACATGCTATTTACTGAGTCTTGTTAAAACTTTTGTGAATCACTGAATCAAACACTCCCTATAATTTCAACAAATTTAAAATTCAGAGAAGAACAGGGCTGGGACTAGGGTGGAAAATTTAAGGGGTGCCAAAAAATGTTAGTAATGAAGATAAATAATATCTTAGTACTTTAAAAAAAGTATTAAAATTTAATGCAAAAAAAACCATGATAAACAAAACATCAAAAGTTCAAATGAAGAAACGTTTCCACCCAGTAAGTGCAGTATCTTGCCTCACCCAAAACCCTGCCCTGGAGAAAAGACATACTACACAAATAATTACTGCCTTTAAGTTGCTAAAGCTGAGAGCTGTATCTTTAGCAATCTTTAGCAAGATTGCTAAATGGTGGTAAATAGTTGCTGTACTTCTCTGACTTTCCCTTCATGTTCACTTAGTTCTTGCCTCCTCCAGTCAATTAATCTCTGCCAACACATTAGATGCTCATGGGGCTGATACGTAACCCCTTCTAGGCACTGACACCTCTCAGAGCCCTGAAGACCATGTGAAAGCTCTTTACTTTTTCCCCTCATGCAGAATGCCTCTGTAACTGTGTGGGCTAAGTTGCTTCAGTCGTGTCCAACTCTTTGCAACCCTATGAACAGGAGCACACCACGTTCCTCTGTCCATGGGACTTTCCAAGCCAGAATACTGGAGTGGATTGCCATGCCCTCCTCCAGGGGATCTTCCTGACGCAGGGATCTAACTTGCATCGTGCATGTCTCCTACATTGGCAGGTGGGTTCTTCACTTCTCTGGCCACCTAAGAAGCCACAATCTATTAAGACTGAAACCACGGGGTAGGTAACTCCAGAATACTAAGATGACTTAGCTTAAATGCATACTGTAGTTACTCAAAGAGCTTTAGAGCCCTCCAATAACCTTTATTTCTATATTTCTATTTACATATAAATTTTCAGGGAGATAGGTACACAGCTAGGTCCTAGGGCTCGAATAATAGCTACACTTCATAGTATACACCAAGTCTAGCGTGAGGTACTTTATTTACATTGTCACAAATTTTCATGATCAAGGTTCAAAGACACATGATGTTGTCGCTATGAAGAATGAAACTGAGCCTAAAGGTGGTTAAGGTACATTCCCAAGATCCTCACTAACAAGAAGCAGACCTGGAATTTAACTTACGATCATTTGATTCCAAAGACGGCAAGTCAGCCACAGACATTTTTTTGGAGTGGTGGGTCAATGCTGTTTTTTGGTTTTTTTTTTAGGGTGCAGCATATATATATATATATATTTTTTAATACAAATAAAGTGACAATTTTATTATTTGGAATAAAGTTATGTGATTGCAAACTTCTTCTCCCCCAGCAATATCCAATAAGTCCATCAATACATTGTTTAAATAACCACATTCAAATGCATTAAAATAATGTATTTGAAATCTGATGTCATACATTTTAACATTTTTATGAAGATGAACAAAGACCATTTGGGAGGGTGATTCTCCAGGGACCACCATTCTCCTCACTTCTACTATCTCATCTATTGTCCCTGCCTGGCCCTTGAAGACGCTGAGTATGTGACCACTGCTTCCAACCCTATCCTCTTTCCGGCACCCAGTGGTGCTGCCCACTTGGGATTCTTTTCATTTCTGTGCCTCCTTCAAGGAGGGCGCTTGCTGAAAATGACGTCCGTGTCCTCAGCTGGAGCCCACAATTCACACCCATAAGGGCAAGATCTTCCTCTCACTTACAATGAGAGCTCAGTTCTTCTGAATTATTCATTTGTGAATAACTCATTTATTAGCATATATGTACTTACATCCCTTCACTCTCAGCTTTCCTAAGTGCTTTGGGAAACCATCTTACTCTCATATCAAAAGATGAAAAAGTTAAAGTGAAAGTTGCTCAGTTGTGTCTGACTCTTTGTGACCCCATGGACTGTCCATGGAATTCTCCAGGCCAGAATACTCGAGTGGGTAGGCTTTCCCTTTTCCAGGGGATTTCCCAACCCAGGGATCGAACCCAGGTCTCCCGCATTGCAGGCAGATTCTTTACCAGCTGAGCCAGAAGGGAAGCCCAGGAATGCTGGAGTGGGTAGCCTATCCCTTCTCCAAGGGATCTTCCTGACCCAGGAATCGAACAAGGGTCTCCCACATTGTAGGCAGATTCTTTACCAACTGAGCTATCAGGGAAGCCCAAAAGATGAAAAGATGGAACCAATTTTTGAGAGTTGGCCCATATTTAAGCAGTTGACTAAGACCTGGCAAATCTCTGTTACTCTTCCTTCTCTACTTCACAGACTTCTACCAATTTCAGTCTGGAACCAATGTTATAAACATAGGGGATCTAGTGATTGGCTTCACAGGCTCACCGAATAGCCTAGCAATATATGCACATTTCAATTTAGGTGCATACATATATTCTTATGGAAAGAATTTATAGTCTCCATTGGATTTTAAGAGGGTCTATAAACAAGTTTATGAACTACCCTTAACAGAATATAGTGTAATATTCTTCTGGTCACAAAAATCAGCCAAGATTTTGGGTGTCCCATCTGAAAGACACCAGAGGAATGCATTTTTATTTTTTGTTTTCTTTCTCTTTTTAGTTTTTTTTAAAATTATTTATTTTTAATTGAAGGATAATTGTTTGACAATATCGTGTTGGTTTCTACCACACATTAACACGGATCAGCCATAGGCACACCTATGTCCCCTTCTTTTTGAACCTCCCTCCCACCTCCTACCCCATCCCTCTAGGCTGTTACAGAGCCCCAGTCTGAGTTCGCTGAGTCATACAGCAAATTCCCTCTGGCTATCTATTTTACACTGTAGTGTATATGTTTCCATGCTATCTTTCTTTCTTTTTTTAACCACAGTGAATCTTACTGGAACAGGCTATGATGGCCTAGATGAAAACACTCAGGGGCAGAGCAGGAAAGAACAATCCCACTGTATTTATTACCTGGAATTTGCTTTGGCTGGCCTTTGGCCTAAAACTGTGAAATAATTATAGCTGTTGTTTACAGCACATCCCAGCCAGATGTTCACCCAACCTCTGCATGGAAACTTTCAGCAGCAGGGAAGGCCCATTATCCACCATAACCCTAGGTCATGGTTATGTAGCTTCATTTGATTTAGATTTTTAAATTTTTATTTTGTGAATAGTCTATGCGCTTTGTGAATATTTTGAATGAGCAAGACTCAAGAGGCTAAAATAATAAAACCAGGGGCTCTCCTGGTGGCTCAGTGGTAAATAATCCGCCTGCCAATGCAGGGAAGACAGGTTCGATCTCTGATCTGGAAAGATCCTATATGCAGCAGAGGGACTAATCCTGTGTGCCAAAACTATACAGCCTGTGCTCTAGAGCCTGGGAGCTGCAACTACTGAGCCCCATGCCACAACTACTGAAGCCTGCCTGCCCTAGAGTCTGTGCTCCACAACGAGAAGCCACCGCAACGAGAAGCCCACACACAGCGATCAGAGAGTGGCCCCCGCTTGCCGCAACTAGAGGAAAAAACCTGCACAGCAGCAAAGACCCAGCACAGCCAAAAATAAATAAAAGTATCCAAAAATATATAACAAAACCATTAAAGGATGATCCAGGGTGGAGTTGGCAGTTAGGAAACGCCAGGAAACTGAGGGTAAGGGAGACTACTGTGTTTGAGTAGAAGAGGTAATCCTGAGATTTTTGGCAGCAATGAAAAGAGAGAAACCCAAGGGATTCCCTAAGTCTTCTGGTCTAATGAGAGGAAGCTGATCATATTTTCAAGGGAGGCAAACATTCCCCTAACTCTCAGTCCTATGAGGAATTACCATAAGGTTTTTTATACAGTGTACATTTTAAAAGACATTAATGGACAGTGGCTCTTTGCCAGATGTTTTACCAGAAATGTAAAGACATTTCTCATAACATTTCTTCATAGCAGCTAAATTCTAGGGGTTTTAAAAATACTAGATAAGTAGCAGTTAACTGCTTCAATAAGTCAATTTTCAGTTGTGCCGTGCCAGAAGAAAGAGGAGAACATTTATGGAAGTGGTCTCAGAGAACTGAACTTAATTTTTCGCCACCCCAGGAAAATGGTGAATGTTACAGGTAGCCTTCCTATTGACAGGTGGGGGTAAATTCACTGGTGGCAGTGGTGGTTGTGGTGGTTTAGTCGCTAAGTCGTGTCTGACTCTTGCAACCCCATGGACTGTAGCTCACCAGGCTCCTCTGTCTATCAAATTTTCCAGGCATGAATACTGGAGTAGGTTGCCAATTCCTTCTCCAGGGGATCTTCCGGACCCAGGAATCAAACCTGAGTCTCTTGTATCTCCTGTATTGGCAAGTGGGTTCTTTACCAGCTGGATCATTGGGGAAGCCCAAAAGATTTATAATACTGTGTCTATATATCTCTCCCACCCCATTTTTTTTTGATGCCTTTGTCTTTTGCACAGAAGATTGACATTTTTTGTCAGTTGGAACCAGCATTACAAATCTTTTCCACAGGTTTTCAAATGATATCTCAATTGCTACAGATATGAATCCTTCTGGAGATATGATTACATATACACACAAACAAAAAAATTTGGAAAACTCAGCAGTGGCCACAGGACTGGAAAAGATCAGTTTTCATTCCAATCCCAAAGAAAGGCAAGGCCAAAGAATGTTCAAACTATTGCACAATTGCATTCATTTCACATGCTAGCAAGGTAATGCTCAAAATTCTCCAAGCCAGGCTCAACAGTCCATGACCCAGATGTACAAGCTGGATTTAGAAAAGGCAGAAGAATCAGAGATCAAGTTGCCAACAGCCACTGGATCACAGAAAAAGCAAGAGAATTCCAGAAAAACATCTACTTCTGCTTCATTGACAATGCTAAAGCCTTTGACTGTGTGGATCACAACAAACTATGGAAAATTCTTAAAGAGATGGGAATGCCAGAATACCCTACCTGTCTCCTGAGAAATCTGTATGCAGGTCAAGAAGTAACAGCTAGAACTGGACAAGGAACAATGGACTGGTTCAAAATCAGGAAAGGAGTATGTCAAGGCTGTATACTGTCACCCTGCTTATTTAACTTATATGCAGAGTACAGCATGTGAAATGCTGGGCTGGATGACTCACAAGCTGAAATCAAGACTGCTGGGAGAAATATTAACAACCTCAGATATGCAGATGACACCACCCATATGGCAGAAAGTAAAGAGAAACTAAAGAGCCTCTTGATAAAGGTGAAAGAGGAGAGTGAAAAAGCCGGCTGAAAACCCAACATTCAAAAAACTAAGATCATGGCATCTGGTCCCATCATTTCATGGCAAATAGATGGGGAATAAAATGGAAACAGTGGCAGATTTTATTTCCTTGGGCTCCAAAATCACTGTGGATAGTGACTGCAGCCATGAAATTAAAAGACACTTGCTCCTTGGAAGAAAAGCTGTAACAAACCTAGATAGCATATTAAAAAGCAGAGATATCACTTTGCCAATAAAAGTCTATATAGTCAAAGCTGTGGCTTTTCCAGTAGTCAGGTACGATGTGAGAGGTGGACCATGAAGAAGGCTGAGCACCGAAGAATTGATGCTTTTGAATTGTGGTGCTGGAGAAGACTCTTGAGAGTCCCTTGGACAGCAAGATCAAACCAGCCAATCCTAAAGGAAATCAGTCCTGAATATTCATTGTAAGGACTAATGCTGAAGCTGAAGCTCCAATACTTTGGCCACCTGAGGCGAAGAGCTGACTCTTGGAAAAGATCCTGATGATGGAAAAGATCAAGGGCATGAGAAGAAGGGGGCCAAAAGAGGATGAGATGGTTGGATGGCATCATTGACTCAATGGACAAGAGTTTGAGCAAACTGCGCGTGACAGAAGGACAGGGAAGTCTGGCATACTGCAATTTATGAGGTTGCAAAGAGTCGGACATGACTTAGCATCTGAACATTTGATATCATGACATAACATACCAAGTTTTAAAAATTAACTCCATAATCAGCATGCTAATTTAGTGCTATTCAACAAGAAATTCTAGTCTCAAGAAAATTTCTTGGGAGATAAATATCCATGTGATAATCAAAGGCTTGCTGGATGACTCTGCAGTTAGAATACAGGGAGGCAGATCAGCTTAGTGGACAGGGTCATTTGACTTTATTTTCCATTAGCTAATCAGCATAAAATTCAAATTGAAGCTCCTTAGTGATCCCTAGAATACAGGTATCCTGTTCCATTAATTCAAAAGGGATCCACACCCTACAGACACCAGTTAAGAAATACTTGATGATAAGAGGTTGCTCCACCCCTAGGGCAGGGCTCTTTTACCTCCAGTAGAACTGAGGTCAAACGGGACCAAGTCTTTCCTCAAAAGCATGGCTATGGATTTGCTCCAGAGCCTAAATACAGAATCAACTGAGAATCCAAAGTTTTATTTTTATAAAACAGGGAAAAAACTGTTGAGTAGCAGCAGCCATCAAGCAATATCATCTGTAAAGAGAAGGAAACCAGAAAGCTGTTCTGAGCTGGAGAGAAAATTTCTCTGAGTCTGATTAATACAAGGATAAAATCAGGAAGGGAGACAAAGCTGGTGGGGGGATGCAGGGGAAAGACAGCAAGATTCACTTGTTCACCCATTCATTCATTTGCTCACTCATTGGTGATGGTTTAGTTACTAAGTAGTGTCTGACTGTTGTGACCCTATGGACTGTAGCCCGCTAGGCTCTTCTCTCCATGGGATTTCCCAGGCAAGAGTACTGGAGTGGGTTACCATTTCCTTCTCCAGGGGATCTTCCCAACCCAGGGATCAGACCTGGATCTCCTGCATTGCAGATGGATTCTTTACCAACTGAGTCACCATCAAACACAAAGTGTGTGTTTTCTATAGAGGGGGGATTCTCCTAGGCACTGGGGTTTCAAATCAGACATGAACAACTCCAAGTAATTGGAAGAGAATGAGAATAATGTACGAAGTTAAGATCTGAGTCACACAAAAAATGGGCTTGGGAACATAGGCTGGGTTAAAATCATGGAGAAATTCGACTCAGACTGGAATACAAGGGTCTAGTCTTGATTCTATAGGTAACGGCAGAGGAGGGGTATAAAAATTTAAATAAGAGGATAACATACATGGAGCAAGGAATTATTTGGAAAAGAAAACAAGAGCTTTGGTGTGAACTTGAGGCTATTGTTTCAGTTAAAGATATTTATAGCTAGAATTAGAATTGGGGGATGAAATTATTAATGGAGAAAGGTAGAATGGAAAAAAGATAGAGCCTTGGAAAACACATGTGAGAACAGCTGGAGATAAAGAAGCCAGAGGAAAACCTGGGGAGGAATCAGGGATCAAAGCCAAAAGAAGAGGAAGTTTCCAGGGTATAGAAGCTGATCAGTTAATGCACTTTGGTGTAAGCAAGGGGTACTAGGATTGAGAAACGGGAATTTAAACTAGGTGCAAGAAGATCCTTGGTAACTTTCAAGACCGTAAATGAGGGAATGAGTGGAAAATGAGACTTGGAAGCGGTGAATACATCTAATTCTTTTAAGAGTTAGATTATGAATAAAAGAGAATAGTCTGAGAGAACAGACATATTCATTAGAAATGTTCTGGTTGCAAATGACAGAAAAAGCAACCCAAAGTTTATATAACTGAAGAATTTATGGGGGTAGTTCAGGCTTCAGACATACATAGATTCAGGGTTCCATCAATGCCATGGGCACTCCTTGGGCTGATTCTGCATTCCTCTGTATGGTAGCTTCATTTTTAGGTTCCCTGTGGTGGCAACCCAGCTATAGGAGCTTTAGCACTATATCTTTCCAAGTTCAAATTCAGTGCAATCAAAATAAGAGACTTTTACCGAGTTGCTTAAGCAAAGTCCTGGAATTAGCTCTGGTTGGGTTTGGATTGGCTTGACTGGAGTGAAGGGCCCATTCCTGATGGTGATGGAGTTCACTGACTGGTCTACACCTAGAGATGGACCCCTAAGGAAGTACATGGACTAAGGACTAGAAAGGGCTTGGTTTCCTGGAGGAAAATCAGAGAACTGCTAACAGGGAATGGAGAATGGTAGCTGGGTAGCAAACAACAGAGTCCAATGACCAGGTTTGAAATAGGATAACTAATGGATAAAGGCAGGGCACAGATGGGAGGGATGCGGTCAAGAGACAGATGGAACTGACTTCAAAGGAGGAAGCATCTTCATTTCTGAGATGGAAGAGAAGAGAAGACAATAAAAGATGACACACAAACAATTTGATAATGTAGGTAAGCGGAGTTGAGAAGGCATGTGTTGAACTGTTTCAATTTTCAAGTAAAAACTCAAGAGAGGAAACAGGTAGTGTTATCTTTTGGGGGAAGAATTATTTAAATCTATTGCCTCAATTATGTTACAGCAAGCACATATGGACAAGCAGAAATTGAAAATAAAATTCTACAGCTAGCATATCAAATGATCTCATTCTTTATACTGTAGACATAATTTTTAAAAAAGTAAAGTATGAAATTTTTTACTTTATATGTATTCCTTATAACTCTTTTTATTTTATTGAATCTTTTCAACACATTTAAAAAATTCTAAAACATTTTTATAATTTTGAAACATTGCTTTCCATTTATAGTTATTATAAAATATTGGCCATATTCCCCATGTTGTACAATACATCCTTGAGCCTGTCACACCCAACAGTTTGTGCCTCCCACTCCTCTGCCCCTATATTGCACTCCTACCCGGAACCACTAATTTGTTTTCTATATCTGTGAGTCTGCTTCTTTTCTATTCACAACTCTTTTTAGTTGTATACTCTTTCATAGACTAGACGGGCTTCCCAGGTAGTCCTAGTGGCGAAGAACCCGCTTGCCAATGCAGGAGACGTTAGATGTGCGTGTTTGATCCCTGGGTCAGGAAGATCCCCTGGAGAAGGGCACGGCAACCCACTCCAGTTTCTTGCCTGGAGAATCCCATGGACAGAGGAGCCTGGCAGACTACTCTCCACAGGGCTGCAAAGAATCAGACATGACTGAAGCAACTCAGCACACACATAGACAAGATGTATCATAAATCACTTAGCCACTTGACTAAAAAAAGTCATTTACATTGCTTCCATATTTTGTTAGAAATAATGCTACAATTACCATGCACTTAGATTTTATTTTTCCATGAGGTATTTTCATCGGCAAAAGTTCCCCCAAATTGGATGGTGTATGAAAGGGAATGAACAGTTTATTCCTCTTAAGTATGTTGCAAAATCACCTTTCATAAGGTACACACAGGTGTCCGTGCTCCCAGTCATATACATTATTACTAGTTTCATAACACAAAGTATTTGAGACACTTCATTCCATTAATATCTTCAAGATAACAACTAACATAACATATCCGTGGGTCAGGAAGGGTCTAAAAAGTTTAGTTGTGTTAATTCACTTCATTTTCAAAACAATCCTATAAGGGAAGGGGAAACTTGCTATGATTCATGTTTTTACAGATAGAGAAACTAAGATTCCAAGAGCTTAGTAAGTAAACTGCTAGGAAATGGAAGAACTGGTTTTTGAACCACAGAAATCTGAATCCAGACCCTGCCTGGTCAACCAGTAGGCCATATTACCTTGTGATTGCTTTTGACTGACATTCACTCAAGTGTTGTTAAAAATGCGTATATATTTGTGCTAGAATTTCACCATGTCTTTTGTTGTAAGGTTATTTTTTAACGGTCATGCCCCCAGAGAGAGGTAAGAGTGGGGTATTTCGTATAGACTTGGACACTTCAAATGGTCTGAATGGGAGATTTCTCACAGTTCATCCCCCCTTTTTTTTAACTCCTTGCCAATATGTAAGTGCAAAGAAACTAAGAATTGCATTGCTATAAAAATAAGTACAGTTGTTTCATCCATCGAGGATACCTCAGGCCTTTTTTAGACTCTGATGGCTTTATGATCTATTTCAACCTGCCAGCTACAATAGAAACATACCTTCTTGGTTTGTTTGAACAACTGAAATGTGGGTACTGCTTTGATGTGGTAAGTTTGGGCCAACTCCTAGAAAAGAAAAGAAATGGAATGAAGTCATCATTTTCATATCCTCTTTTTGGACCAAGAATGGTACTTGGTGACATCTCAGGAGGCATGTCTGAGAGCCCGGGGATTGCTGATACTTTACACATTCTCTTGCCAAGAACTTTCCTAACATATCCTCAAAGCCTCCAGGAATCTTAAAACATAAAGTGACTGTTTCCAGCATTCCTGAGCTTTCTCACTGATGGGCTGTAGGAGCCAAAGCAGAAGGACTGAGGAACGAAATGAGCTCTATTTAAAAGAGCTTGTGAAAGACTGCAGAAGGCCCCAGCAGAGCCCAATATGGAAAGAGTATATTGCAAAGAAGTAAGAATGAGTAAAGGTCTCTTTACAACTCACACTTAGACATGGAGTGGTATATCGTGCATTTTAAGGCTTATGTGTTTCTTTCTTATATGCCTTACACCTTTTCACTGCCCATTTCTGTAAAAGATTTTGTAGCCATGAGATAAGAAAATATATCAGAATCCCAACTGTTCTAATCCATTACAATCTGATTTCAAGTATCACTTTTTTGTTTATCTTGTTTAAGAGTCAAGCAAAAGTTAGCCACCCACAGTTCAGTTCAGCCGCTCAGTTGCCCTTTGTGACCCCACGGACTGCAGCACACCAGGCCTCCCTGTCCACTGCCAACTCCCGGAGTTTATTCAAACTCAAGTCCATTGAGTCGGTGATGCCATCCAACCATCGCATCCTCTGTCATCCCCTTCTCCTCCTGCCTTCAATCTTTCCCAGCATCAGGGTCTTTTCAAATGAGTCAGTTCTTCACATCGGGTAGCCAAAGTATTGGAGTTTCAGCTTCAGCATCAGTCCTTCCAATGAATATTCAGGACTGATCTCCTTCAGAATGGACTGGTTGGATCTCCTTGCAGTCCAAGGGACTCTCAAGAGTCTTCTCCAACACCACAGTTCAAAAGCATCAATTCTTTGGCACTCAGCTTTCTTTATAGTCCAACTCTCACATCTATACATGACTACTGGAAAAACCATAGCCTTGAGTAGATGGACCTTTGTTAGCAAAGTAACATCTCTGCTTTTTAATATGCTGTCTAGGTTGGTCATAACTTTTCTTCCAAGGAACAAGCGTCTTTTAATTTCATGGCTGCCATGAAAACAAATCTTTCCCCTACTGCCCACCCCTACTCCCAATACACACTAAATTATAATTTTCATGACCACAGTAATGACAACAATGAATACATTATTAGAAAAGAAAACTGCATTTTGTCTCACCTTGAGAAACAAAGAGCTATAAAAATCAAAAAGTGAACAGGAACTAATGCTGCTGAGGATATGGAGAAATAAGAAACCTCTTACTTTGCTGGTGGGAATGTAAAGTGGTACAGTACTTTGTATGATAATTTATAAATTCCTCAATAAGTTAAATATAGAGTTATCATATGACCCAATAATCCCACTCCTAGATATATAGCCAAGAGAAATGAAAATATATGCTTAAATGTTTGTGCCAGTATTAGTCATAATACACAAAAGTTGCAAACAAACCAAATGTCCATAAAAGAATGAATGGATAAAAAAGAGGTAGTAAATTATTCAGCAATAAAAGGGAATGGAAGACTGATACATGCTACATCATGGATGAATCTTGCAAACTTATGTTAAGTGAGAGAAGCCAGTCACAAAAGACCACATTTTCTATAATTCCATTTATAAGAAATGGCCAGAATAAGCAAGTCTACAGACAAGGGAGACTAGCAGTTACCTAGGGTTGAGGTGGTGGATACAGGGAACTAGGGGGGATGACTACTAACGAGGGCATATTTCTTTTTGGAGTTGTAAATACCTTCTAAAATTGATTGTACTGATAGCTGCACAAGTCTTTGAATATCTGACAGATAATAATCCTAGCTGTTTATTCTGAATGCACGGCACACGATTCAGCGTAAAGGACAATTAAACACTGTCACACTTTGAGGGAAATAGAAAAATGGAACTTTTATTACATTCTGGGTATAATGCCATAATGTTTTTTCATATTCTGTTAAATATTGTTACTTTGTTTTACATATAGAGAAACTGACATTTATAGAGGTTAACAGATAAGTGGTCACAAAACTGTTAAAGGGCAGTAAGGGTAAATAATAGATTGTTTAATTATAAAGCTTAAATTCAATCCAATGTATACACAGGCCACTTATTACTGCTATTTTTCTTCATTTTAAAATAACAAATACTAGGAAGAATAAGTTTTTAGACACATTGTATGTATTAATAAGCACATGTTGATTGAAAACATGAGGCTGATTATTTGGCGGTGGGGGTGGGGCTGGGATGAGGAAGAAAGACTCTAGAGAAAAAAGGGAAAGGTTTCCTGGAATTCCCTGTGATGCTTAAAAAACTCCACACACACACACACAAACAGAACTCCACAAAAAGTATAAGCTATAGAAAGGGGAAAGCAAGGTACGTAAAAATGTCTGTAACGCACAGAATTGGATTTTAGAAATTTATTAATAATCTATTACAGGGGTGAAATTAAAAGATGCTTCGTCCTTGGAATGAAAGCTATGACAAACCTAGACAGCATATTAAAAAGAGAAGCATCACTTTACTGACAAAGGCCTGGGCCTCCCGGGTAGCTCAGCTTGTAAAGAATCCTCCTGCAATGCAGGAGACCCTGGTTCGATTCCTGGGTCAGGAACTTTCCCCTAGAGAACTGATAGGCTACCCACTCCAGTATTCTTGGGCTTCCCTGGTGGATCAGATGGTAGAGAATCTGCCTGTAGTGTGGGAGATGTGGGTTCAATCCCTGGCTTGGAAAGATTGCCTGGAGGAGGGCATGGCAACGCACTCCAGCATTCTTGCCTAGAGAATCTCTATGGACAGAGGAGCCTAGTAGGCTACAGTCTGTGGAGCCGCAAAGAGTCAGACATGACTGAGCAACTAGCCACACATGGTTATTCCAATCGTCATATACAGATGTGAGAGCTGGACCATAAAGAAGGCTAAACACTGAAGAATGGACACTTTCAAACTGTGGTGCTGGAGAAGACTCTTGAGAGTCTCTTGCATAGCAGGGAGATCAAACTAGTCAATCCTAAAAGAAGTCAACCCTTTTAGTATTCATCGGAAAGGCTGATGCTGAAGCTTGAATACTTTGGCCACCTAATGCAAAGAGCGGATTCAGTGGAAAATACCCTGATGCTCAGAAAGATTGAAGGCAAAAGGAGAAGAGGGCAGCAGAGCATGAGATGGTTAGATAGCATCACCAACTTAATGGACATGAATTTGAGCAAACTCCAGGAGATAGTGAAGGATAGAGGAGCCTGGTGTGCTGCAGTCCATGGGGTCACAAAGAGTCAGACACAGCTTAGCAACTGAAGAACAACAACAGGGGTGAAAATCATTTTTCACTTTGAGCCCAACCCTAACCAACTGGTATTGTCTGTCTAGAGCAACTCTGTTGGGTAGGACTGTGGGGCAGAGTCAAGAGAAATTGATGAAAAACACTGGACTGATCAGTGAATTCTACCATAGTGTGTGTGCAGTGAATTCTACCTGCTGTGTGCAGGAGAGCCACATATTTATTGTCTTTTAAAGAATACAAAACATACAAGAACCTTATGAAGGCATTTACTGCTTCATTACACTTTAAACTGCTTGTATAATCACTGAGACAGCATTTCAACATCACACTGGATTTTATGAATCTACAAGGAGGGATTTAAGATTCTTACCCGAGCATTGTCCACATCCACATTAGCAAACATGACGCTTCGGTATTGCACAGACATTGCCTTCAAAAGAATAAAAATTTCCCATTAGCTTAATGTTAAGATTAAATCACACACTAGCAGTGTATTTTAGCAAGAGCAAGAACCAAATAAAAGAGCTGAGAAAAGAGAGCTAAGCATCATCCTGGCACTACTGCCTAGAATCTTAAGGACAGAAGTCAAGGGCTGGGTGTTGCCAAAGTCAAGCAAAGATCAATGGCAGAACCAGAGTCTAAAGTCTGTGTTATGTATCAAAACTAGATTTCCCAGAATACTCTGCCAGTTGTCTTCCTGTTAGGTTCTGCCAATGGGAAGCATTTGCAGGAAAATGGAAAATGGGAATAGGGAAAAACAACTCTTCTCTGCTTCTGTTCCAGACGTTCTGGAAGCATCTTTGACAGTGGTGGAGATAATGGTGGTGGTATAATGGGCGTACGGTAATGGATGCAGAAGCAGCCTGTAAATGTCAGCTCCTGGGATATTCTTTTTTTCCAGACAGCTGTGCTTATTCTGTAAAGGTACTTAATGGGATATTGATTTGTTTGCATTACATCCTATCTCAAGCATTCCCATCGAGCTGTTTCAAATGAAACCTCTCTTCCACGGTGGTGTGAGGTCTCCGGAGCATGACCAAGTGGAGGTAACAGCAGACAGAGCTGTCACTGGGGGCTGCACCCACGGACAGGCAGGAAGCAGCATGACATGAACTGATTAGGTGGACGGTAGGTGCAGAGCTCTGTTGAAGGGATTCTCTCCAGTTGTATGTCCATAGAATGTGCCCTAAGTGGGAGTTCTTTCTTCAGTGGTTCATCAAGATGGGGAAATTAGGGGGAAATTCTTGGATGATAAACATGAAGGCCTTTGGCATTTTAGAGTACTTTTCAGATTAAAAAATAGACGCTGATTTTGATTGGCAGCATCTCCATGCCTGGCAGGAAGATGGTGATGCCCAGGAACTCTGGGGAAACTGACTTGTGCTTTTCAAGTTTAAGATATGTGGATGTTCCCTGGTAGCAGTCAGGTAGGGAAATGGATTGGACAGATATGGACATCTGATTCCAGAGTCAGGTTCTATTGATGAAGTTTTCAGAGTTTCCCAAGTCTGACAGGAAATAGATAGGGTTGTCATTTTTGTACTGAGTAGTAGCCAGAAGACCTGGTACAGATGTGGGTTTCTTGCTAGACTGACTGGTGTCCCTTATGAACACTTCCTTCCCTCTCTATGCCATACCATCCACAACAGACCATCCTCTGTCCTCAACAAAAACTCCTCCTTCTGCTCTATTCTTCCTCCCATACAATCTGTTACCATCTAGTCACCTATTCTGTTGATCTTCACTCTAAACTGTCTCCTGAATTTGATCTTTCCTTTTTCTCCCCAAACCACCACCCTAGTTCTGATAAATCCATCACTGACATTGTTGTTAAACTTGGGTTACCTACCTCAGCCTTTCTAGCCCATTCTTATACAAACTGCCAAATGTATTTCCCCCCAATTCACAGCTGATCATTGCAAAACCCTTAACATTCTTTATGACTCTGCTGCTGCTGCTAAATCGCTTCAGTGGTGTCCGACTCTGTGCGACCCCATAGACGACAGCCCACCAGGCTCTGCCGTCCCTGAGATTCTCCAGGCAAGAATACTGGAGTGGGTTGCCATTTCCTTCTCCAATGCATGAAAGTGGAAAGTGAAAGTGCAGTTGCTCAGTCGGGTCTGACTCTTTGTGACCCCATGGGCTGCAGCCCGCCAGGCTCCTCCGTCCGTGGGATTTGCCAGGCGAGAGTACTGGAGTGGTGCGCCATTGGCTTCTTTGTTATGACTCTACAGCAGCTCATTAAGCTATAACACAAGGGTCTTTCCCCTCTGGGCTCAGCTTTCTTTCAAGGCTCATGGGTTGCCACTTCCACTGTATAAACTGAAAACGAGCCTCACAGAGTACATGCCTTCTCATGATCAAACCATACAATTTCTCAACAAATTTATAATCTCCCTTTTCTCAAAAATGCTCTGTTTGGGGATCTATGCCTGGTGATTCTCTTAGCCCAGAGTCAGCAATCTTTACCCTATACACCAAATCCAGGACTCCATATGGTCTCATGAACAAAATTTTAGTGGAACACGTTTGCCCACTCATTTGCATATTGCCATTGCCTGCTTTTGTGCTACAACACCAAAGCTGAGTATATATACTATAGACCATACAGCCCATAAACCTGAAAATATTGACTGTCTTTAACCTCTACAGACAAGGTTGCTGGCCCTTGCTTTCAGTCCTCAAGGCCCAGATCAAATGGGACCATGGAATTCACTTAAGACTTAAAAGCTTTAAATCACTTCTTAAAAACCACTTTCGGTTATGATTTACTTTTTCTTATTACCAGACATCCTTTAGTAGAGACTCTGGGTGGTCAACTTTCAGTTTTTGTGTATTTGAAAATATCTTGGATTCTTCCCCACCTAGAGTAACGGTGTTGTCAGCTCACTTCCATTCCACCTTCCTGCAGAGCCTGGAAAAGGGAAAAGGGAAAGATTCCTCGGATTCCCTTGCAGCTAGAGTTCTGGATGCAAACTGGTTTCACCAATGAGACTCATGCAGGTAAGACTGGGAAGGCAGAAGTGAGACGGAGCTACTTTCTTTTTGTCTTTGGATGTTCCTGCTGGAGAGCAAGATCATGCTACCTCCATGCTGCTGGATCTAAAGGATCCAGTGCCCCAGCACCAGCTTCCAGATTCTGGTTCTGACTCCCCAACTGCTATTGTTGTTGTTTTCTCCCAGTAGTGGCCTCTCATCTCCTCTCATATCTCATTATGACAAAGTTAGGATCCCCTCAAATGGGTCTGTGGTGCTCTTGAGTCATTCTTGGGGTTCCAGTCTGGAGCCCATTCATCCAGCCTTATAATGATTTTATGAGCATTTAATTCCTTGTATTAAAGTTTTTTTCTATCTAATTTGGTTCCTGTTTCCAGTTTTTGAGCTCTGACTGATACAGTACCCTAGAGTAATAAAAGCCTTTTCTCCAAATCCATTAGGTACTGTGGGTTTTAAAAAAATGACACAGAATACATAAATACATTCTCTTGTAAAAGTTCAAACATCACAAGAAAAATAAAGCAAAATATGAAATTTCCCTATTCTCAACCCTACTCCAATTTTCACTCCCTTTCACAGAAAAAAAACCATTTGCTATGCATCTTCTGCTCCTCTTTGTCTACATACATACTGATATATACACACACAGATACAGTCTGCATGCTTAGTCGCTCATTCGTGACCCCATGGACTGTAGCCCTCCAGGCTCCTCTGTCCATGGGATTCTCCACGCAAGAATACTGGAGTGGTTTGCTGTGCTCTTCTCCAGGGGATCTTCCCAACCTAGGGATTGAACCCAGGTCTTCCATATTGCAGGCAAATTCTTTACTGTCTGAGCGACCAGGGAGCCCTGGTGTGTATATATATATATGGATATTTATCTCTGCTTTACATAAATGGTACTATATCCATAAATTTTCCTATATTGTTCTCTTTTTACTTAATTCTATGTTGTCTTGGAGAGAATTTCATCATTATGTATGGGTCTACTTGACTCTTTTTATCATCTGAATAGTATTTCAGAGTGTGGATACACCCAAATTAAAAAAAAACAAAACAAAACTAAACTGTGTGTACATTAGTCTGGATTCCAACAGAAAACAGCACATTCAAGTTAGGATAATTTAGGGAAGTTTATCACCAAAGGGCTAACTATAAATAACTGTAAAGTTAAGGATGGGTGTGGAGGAGCTGTGAGAGCCTGGACACAACCCCAGCCATTCTCAGGGCCTAAAGGTATGAAGGGAAGAAGGGGTTACTAAGCCTGAGCCTAAAATGCCTGTTGGGAAATAAAATCTGATCAGCTTTGACTTTGTGGCAGGTAAGGATATTTATACTCCTAAAGCTAAACATTGGAGACCCTTAAGTTTTAAGTGTCTGAATAGAGAGGCCTGCCAGATATTAAAATATGTGCTGTAGATATTCCAATAATTTTAGGCACAAAATAGATGTTGATATGTGAACTGTGAACTTCCAGATGTTCAAGATGGATTTAGAAAAGGCAGAGGAACCAGAGATCAAACTGCCAACATCTGCTGGATCATGGAAAAAGCAAGAGAGTTCCAGCAAAACATCTATTTCTGTTTTATTGACTATGCCAAAGCCTTTGACTGTGTGGATCACAATAAACTGTGGAAAATTCTGAAAGAGATGGGAATACCAGACCACCTGACCTGCCTGCTGAGAAACCTGTATGCAGGTCAGGAAGCAACAGTTAGAACTGGACACGGAACAACAGACTGGTTCCAAATTGGGAAAGGAGTACATCAAGGCTGTACATTGTCACTCTGCTTATTTAACTTATATATATCATGTGAAATACTGGGCTGGATGAAGCACAAGCTGGAATCAAGATTGCCAAGAGAAGTATCAATAACCTCAGATATACAGATGATACCACCCTTATGGCAGAAAGCGAAGAACTAAAGAGCCAGAAAGAGGAGAGTGAAAAAGTTGGCTTAAAACTCAACATTCAGAAAACTAAGATCATGGCAGTTGGTCCCATCACTTCATGGCAAACAGAAGGGGAAACAATGGAAACAGTGGCTGACTTTATTTTTTTGGCTCCAAAATCACTGCAGATGGTGACTGCAGCCATGAAATTAAAAGACACTTGTTACCTGGAAAAAAAGCTATGACCAACCTAGACAGCATAGTAAAAAGCAGAGACATTACTATGTCAACAAAGGTCCATCTAGTCAAGGCTATGGTTTTTCCAGTAGTCATGTATGGATGTGAGAGTTGGAGTAAAAAGAAAGCTGAGCGCCAAAGAATTGATGCTTTCAAACTGTGGTGTTGGAGAAGACTCTTGAGAGTCCCTTGGATTGCAAGAAGATCTAACCAGCCAATCCTAAAGGAAATCAATTCTGAATATTCATTGGAAGGACTGATGTTGAAGCTGAAACTCCAATACTTCAGCCACCTGATGTGAAGAACTGATTCACTGGAAAAGACCCTGATGCTGGAAAGATTGAAGGTGGAGGGAGAAGGGGATGACGGAGGATGAGGTGGTAGGATGGCATCACTGACTCAATGGACATGAGTTTGAGTAAGCTCCAGGATTTGGTGATGGACAGGGAAACCTGGCATGCTGCAGTCCATGGGGTCACAAAGAGTTGGACATGACTGAACTGAACTGATGTCATGTAGCGAATTTCGTTATCTGAATATGTTTCTTTTAAATATCAAAGTTTATGACTGGTTAGAATGAATTCAAGTAGATTTAAGAGTTTAAGTCAAAAAATTGAAATGTTAGAAACCCTGCTGAAAAATAATATATTTTCGGTTGTGTAGAGAAATCTGAACTTTATAACTGAAGTAGGAAATTGCACAAAATGGACCATAAATGTGAAACTTCTGTGCAGAAGGAGAAATGAAAAGAAAATGTCCTGAGTTTCTTTCTGCAGCATGTTGTACACTCCCCCCACCAAATGGTGTAAACACTTAAATGGGGTAACAGAAAAATTAACTAGATGAAACACTGTATGGACATGGAAAGTATAATCTGGAGAGTTGATAAAAATATAAACCAATGTGTAGATGGAAAAAGACCTGAATATAAACATATGATTACAATTAAGTGGAATATTTTACAAAGAAATTTTATAAAGGAGCTCAGATATGAAAGGAATAAGTAAGACATAGGATTTCTTCTGATAATGGGGTTGAAAGATTGGGGGTAGTTTACTCTTTTTTATTATAGTTTAAAAAATACCATGTTCATCTGTAATCTATTCCAATATTTGGAAGTTCTGAACTCTAGAACTTTGGTAAAATGTCATTATTATGAATAATCCATTCCTTTATACAACTGTACTCTTTCGCACATTTTGATGATCCTTGTAGAATTATCCACAAATAAACAGTATTAATCTGGTGTGTGTACTAATGATCTAATTAGATCTCACTAAATTATCTTCAGGTTAAGCAGGACGCTTCCAAAAAAAACTATGATTCCATGCAGAAGATTTTAAGTGTAATCAGGTCCCATTTGTTTATTTTTGTTTTTATTTTCATTACTTTAGAAGATGGATCTAAAAAGATATTGTTGCAATTTATGTCAAAGAGTGTTCTGCCTATATTTTCCTTTATGGTATTTGGTTTTACATTTAGATCTTTAATCCATTTAGATTATTATTTTAATACCATTTTTATATGGTGCTAGTGAATGCTATAATTTCATTCTTTTACATCTAGCTGTCCAGTTTTCTGAGCACCACTTACTGAAGAGACTGTACAGTCTCTTCTCCATTTATAGTCTTGCCTCTTGATAAACTGATCTTCATAAATTGATCATAGGTATGTGGGTTTATTTCTGGCTTTCTATCCTGTCCCATTGATCTACATGTTTGCTTTTGTGCCAGTACCATGCTGTTTTGATTACTGTAGCTTTGTAGTATAGTCTGAAGTCAGGAAGCCTGATTCCTCTAACTCTAATTTTCTTTCTCAAGATTGCTATTTGCTTTGTTTCCATGCAAATTAAAAAAATTTTTTTCTAGCTCTGTGAAGAAAGCCATTGGCAATTTGATGAGGACTGCATTGAGTCTGTAGATTGCCTTGGGTAGTACAATTATTTTAAAACAAACTTATGCTTACTAACAAAGAAAGGAGGGGGAGGGATAAATTAGGAAGTTTGTGTTGGGATTATTTATTGGGATTAACACATACACACTGATATACATAAAACAAATAACCAACAAGGACCAGGGAACTATAGTCAATATTTTATAATAACTTATAAGAAAAAAGAATATGAAAAAAATATCTCTGTCTCTATACCCCTATCTATCCATCTAAGTGAATCACTGTGCCGTATGCTTGAAACTAACACAACACTGTAAATCAACTATCCATCAATAACATTTTAAAGATTAAAATAACAATAGTAATAAGGAAGTGGGCACTAAGTGGGGGAAAAACTATCACCCCATAATGGCTCGTAACTGCCAAACTTCTAAGATTTATTGGGAAAAGTATTCCAGGACTTTAAATTCCTTCTAAAAAACTGTGAAATAGACGCTGATGATACTTACATGAAAAACAGGATAAATCCTTTTGCAAGGCCCACACCATTTTGCTGAGAATTCAATTACCACGAGTTTGTTTCCAGCAGCTTTCAAAAATGCTTTTAATTCATCCTGAGACCAGAACATAAATGAGGAAATGTGTACAGTCACTGAATCTCATATAGTCATGCAAGGCACAAAATGACAGCATAGTTATGGTGCCCACCCCATTGTTCTCCAGGGAACCCAATCTTTCCTAAATGTCCCTGAGGGCATATATATATTTATCTTCCTAAGTATACATGCTGCTGCTGCTGCTGCTGCTAAGTCGCTTCAGTCGAGTCTGACTCTGTGCGACCCCATAGACGGCAGCCCACCAGGCTTCTCTGTCCCTGGGATTCTCCAGGCAAGAACACTGGAGTGGGTTGCCATTTCCTTCTCCAATGCATGAAAGTGAAAAATGAAAGTGAAGTCGCTCAGTCGTGTCCAACTCTAGTGACCCCATGGACTGCAGCCCACCAGGCTCCTCTGTCCATGGGATTTTCTAGCCAAAAGTACTAGAGTGGGGTGCCAAAGACTTTCAGTTCAGTTCAGTTCAGTCACTCAGTCGTGTCCAACTCTTTGCAACCCCACAAAAACTTTAGGATTCTATTTACCAGATGGATTGGTAATGATGGTTGATAATGGCTGGATACCTCTGGCAAGAGACTGAGACTGGTCAATGAGAGATGAGGGGTAGAGGGTGAGGATGAATGGGTGTTCAAGGTGGATACCTACATATAATTTTTTAAAACAAGGACCTAAACATGCATTAACAGAGAAATCTAAACAGAAGCTAATTCAGCACCTTTAATCATTTTTTGTTTTTGTTTGTTTTTTTTTGGGGGGGAGGCTGATCATTATTAAAGCTATAGTTAAAACCATACATTTAAGGATAAGACATGCTTCTTGCTGAATGTCTTAAGTGAATTTTCTATCAGCTATCTGTATCATCTAAATAAAGTAAGACTTCCCTTCTGGGACCTCATGTCATGGTATCTATGCTTGACTGCTTTGTGAACAATGTCCTACAGTACTTATTTCATTCACGACTTTCCAACAAGTCCCCCACAGAGCCCAGTCCTGATTCACTTCAGTGCCTTCATGGCCCCTAAGTGGCACATGGTAAGTACTCAGGGAGCATTTAGTTGACTAGATGAATAATCTGCTAATACACAGTGTTCTGTTAAGGATTTATTTTTCCTTTTCTCACTGGAATTGCAATAATAGTACCTAATTTACTCTGTGGCTGGTATTCTCTTCCTTAATCTTTACAACCACCCTATGCAGTATTATCATTATTATCCCCATTTCACAGATGAATAAAATAACATTTTTAAACTTTCTCAAGGTCAACCAGCTGGTGAGTGTCATAGTTGGGGTTACTAACCTTACTAGTTTGACTCCAAGGTCCATTTCCTTAACCACTATAGAAAATTGCCTCCTGAGTTCTTTATGGTAATGGAGCTTACTCTCTCTCTCTCTCTCTAGCCCAAATGCCATCATTCACTCATCCCTGGACCACTAATTAAGATGGAGGGCTGGGATCAGTAATTGAGTTAAGTCAATTGGGGCCTATCACTGGAAATAGGGATGGGATTTATTCCATACAGATGGAATACACTCTATAACAGGGGAGTCCTGACAATTACACTGTCATTTGACTTCCTTTCAGGAGGTGAAACTGATAACTCAAAGAAGACACATTCTTCCTTTAATAATATGCCTCCAAGAGAGGAGTGATTAACTTTTCAGAGAGCCACGCCACCTCCACTTCTCACTTGCTTCTGAAGTTGTAAGTTAGATGTCATCTTCAGAAACCCCCAACTCTCCACTTCCCAGTAGTTATTAGGGTATAAACTGACCTAGTTGGTCCCACGAACTTGACTTGGCTAAGTTCTCTGTAGGTAATACTCCATGGTACAGAGTGATCCCACATGTACCAGTTAAGGCCTACTCTGTGCCGGGTACTGGACACACTGCTAGGATGCAGCATGGACAAAAAGACAAAACATTCCACCCCCTCCCTTCATGAAGTCTGCATTTAGGGGAAAGTCAACGGTAACCATCTCTGGGGTCGCAAAGAGTCAGACACGACGGAAGCGACTTAGCAGTAGCAGCAGCAGCAACGGTGAGATAAGTTAAATATATAGTAAATTTGTGATCACTGTTAATAAAGAAAAAAAGTGAAAGCAGCTTAGTTGTGTTCAACTCTTTGCGACCCCATGGACTATACAGTCCATGGAATTCTCCAGGCCAGAATACTGGAGTGGGTAGCCGTTCCCTTCTCCAGGGGATCTTTTCCAACCCAGGGATCAAACCCAGGTCTCCCAGATTGCAAGCGGATTCTTTACCAGCTGAGTTACCAGAGAAGCCCAAAGAAAAAAAGGAGAAGAATAAAATAAAAAGGAAGGATGAGAGTTGGATTACAATTTCAGTCTGGGTGGCCAAGGACCACCTCGATGTAATATTTGAATAAAGGCATAAAGGAAACAGTAGGTCCTCAGAATAGGTACCTAAGAAGGAGATGGAGAGGGCTTCTCTGTGAGATTCCCAGGAAACCAAAAAGAAAAGAAAAGAATGAGTAAAATCATTAGCAAGTATAT
Organism: Bison bison bison; assembly: GCF_000754665.1. Lineage (NCBI taxonomy): Eukaryota > Metazoa > Chordata > Mammalia > Artiodactyla > Bovidae > Bison > Bison bison. The sequence goes on from NW_011494755.1 coordinate 6,809,919, forward strand.
GCTATATTTAAAACATTTTCTTAAGCCAAAGTTACTTGGCCATACCTTCTTTCAATCTGGTTGGTCTCATATTTGTGATCTTAAACACAAGCATGTTTGGGAAAGCGTCAAAAGTCTAAGTCTGAAGGTGTTAGTGGAGGGAAGACCCAGGCCCTACGCCTCCCCCTTCCCTCCAGCTCCTGGTCCCCTGAAATGAGTGGGTATCAGAATGTCTGGATGCTAATGCCTGCTTCACCTCTCTACTCTTTTAAAGGCAATTTTCTTCTTTGTAAATAATTATCCCTGGCCTTTACATGTATTGAGGTCTGTTACAGCGGTACCACTGGACAATGGATGGCAAGTGGCTTTATGAAATACCACCTCAACAATTACTAATGCCCCCTGTCCAGGGGTTCTCTTTCCTAGGATAAGAGAAAAATGTGGACTGTTTTACTTCCAGAAAAATTTCCAGGTACAATCAAAGTAAAATTGGTAGGATCAGATATAGGATGAGATATGTTACAAGCTGGTCTAGATCTAGCTAGAGTAAAAGCAAGAAATGAGAAGCAGGAAGGGGCAAAACTCTTTTTGATCAACTTTGCTCTTGGCTATTCTCCACAGAATGCCATCCCTCAAGAAACAGCATGAAGAAAAAGCATTAAAAAAAACAAACTCTTCTCGCCTCGGAGCAACAAAGATGTACTGCGTGGAGGAAATATTACTTAGAGCTAATCAAATCTGCTCTCAAGATGGTCTCTTTTGAAATACTTCTTGAAGCCAAATGAATACTTGCCATGTCTCTAATATTCTGCACCATGATTTACACCTGGGAATTGCTGACAAAGCTCTCCTGTTGGTTCAGTTGGCAGACTGTAGCTGTCTCTTACCAATTATAGCATCCTGGCCGGAGTATAAGGGTACCTTCTCTATGACATCACTGAACATGACATCTTAGAACCTAGAACTTTGGAAGACATGGAGCTAATTTCATTTGTATGCCATGACTACTTGGTCAGTATGTGGTCAGTGAGAATCTGACAACTGCTGGCCTTGTGTGCAGAATCAATAATGTGTCTGTCTCTTTTTAATCTCCTACCACCTATTTCTATGCACCTCCTTCCCTCCCCCAGTCCTGGCAACCACCAAATGAGAAACAAGCAAGGTATTCATGTATTAAATAGATGAAAGTTATTTTCATTTAGGATTCTGAAGGAATTATTTTGCAGTTGAGAAAGATACTAAAGCCTTAATTCTAAAATAGTGCTTCTTGTAAATTTGGTCTTTTGAGTCCCAGATTCCCTAAACTTTGTTATTTTGCCTTAATTATTTAGGAGGTAGTGAAATTTCACTCTTATGGACTGACTGCACCAGGGGTTGGCATACTTTTCCTGTCAAGAACCAGATAATATTGGGGGCTTTATGGACAACATGCAGTTGTTGGTTCATATTCTTTGTTTTCACAATCTTTTAAAATGTAATTTTTCTTCTTATTTTTTTTAATATAAACTTATTTATTTTAATTGGAGGCTAATTACTTTACAATATTGTATTGGTTTTGCTATACATCAACATGAATCCGCCACGGGTATACATGTGTTCCCCATCCTGAACCCCTCTCCCACCTCCCTCCCTGTACCATCCCTCTGGGTCATCCCAGTGCACCAGCCCCAAGCATCCTGTATCATGCATCGAACCTGGACTGGCGATTCATTTCATATATAATATGATACATTTTAACTGCTGGGCTTTATAAAAACAGCAGCAACTCCTTAAACCTTCTTCAGAGCAACAGCAACCACCACTGCTAGCTGAAATACCAGCAAAATTATTCTTTCTAGCTTTTCCATTCCTCCATTCAGGCCTCTCAGGAATGAATTATCCGCCTTTCTTCTGTGTGTGTATGCTAGATGGTAAACTATGAATATTTCTTGTATAGCTTCAGCCAAATTGTTTTTTGTAGCAGATATTTGTCAGTTGCTTTCTAGTACCCATTTCTTCCTCTTTCTACCAAAAATACCCTGATTTTCTGTGGGCAAATTTATCCCTCCCCCATTTTATTGCAGCTATGCAGTTTATATGGGATTACTCTAACCCTAAATCCAGGGTTCAACCCTGATGATTTTTTATTTTTTGGCCACACCACGTGGCTGGGAGATCTTAGTTCCCTGGCCATGGATCAAACTCATGCCCCTGCAATGGAAGCATGGATCTCTAACCACTGGGAAACCAGGGAACTCCCTTGACCTAATGATCTTAATCCAACCAACAATCCTATATTTAGACCAAGGGTTACCCAAGAGAAGATAAGAAAACAAGAGAAAGCAATTCCTAGCGGTTGTGACAGTTACTGAAATTTCCTCTTTATCCAGATATAAACAAGATGCTGATTGGCAGTTACCATAAAACATGCAGGAACCCAGTCTTTGTGTAATACCAATGTTTCAGATCTTCCCTGTAGCTCAGATGGTAAAGAATCTGCTTGCAATGTATGAGGCCTGGGTTTGATTCCTGGGTCGGGAAGACCCTCTGGAGAAGGGAATGGCTACCCACTCCAGTATTCTGGCCTGGAGAATCCCATGGACAGAGGAGCCTGGTGGTCTATAGTCCGTGCAGTCACAAAGAGTTGGACATGACTGAGTAACTAACACTACTACTACTGTTTCAGAGAGCAGAGAGGAAACCTGGGTTTTTGGTTTTTCGGTCCCCAGGATGAAATACTGCCAGAAGTTCAATCAAAGCCTGGAATTTTTGTTTCCATAGACAGCAAATCCCTTTATAGTTTAAACTAAATTAAGTTGGAATTTCAAATAATTACGAAATCAGATTGATTATATTCTTTGCAGCCAAAGATGGAGAAGCTCTATACAGTCAGCAAAAACAAGACCAGGAACTGACTGTGGCTCGACCATGAACTCCTTATTGCCAAATTCAGACTTAAATTGAAGAAAGTAGGGAAAACCACTAGACCATTCAGGTATGACCTAAATTAAATCCCTTATGATTATACAGTGGAAGTGAGAAATAGATTTAAGGGACTAGATCTGATAAATAGAGTGCCTGATGAACTATGGACAGAGGTTCGTGACATTGTACAGGAGACAGGGATCAAGACCATTCCCATAGAAAAGAAATGCAAAAAAAGCAAAATGGCTGTCTGGGGAGGCCTTACAAATAGCTGTGAAAAGAAGAGAAGCGAAAAGCAAAGGAGAAAAGGAAAGATATAAACATCTGAATGTACAGTTCCAAAGAATAGCAAGAAGAGATAAGAAAGCCTTCTTCAGCGATCAATGCAAAGAAATAGAGGAAAACAACAGAATGGGAAAGACTAGGGATCTCTTCAAGAAAATCAGAGATACCAAAGGAACATTTCATGCAAAGATGAGCTCGATAAAGGACAGAAATGGTATGGACCTAACAGAAGCAGAAGATATTAAGAAGAAATGGCAAGAATACACAGAAGAACTGTACAAAAAAGATCTTCACGACCCAGATAATCACGACGGTGTGATCACTGACATAGAGCCAGATATCCTGGAATGTGAAGTCAAGTGGGCCTTAGAAAGCATCACTACAAACAAAGCTAGTGGAGGTGATGGAATTCCAGTTGAGCTATTCCAAATCCTGAAAGATGATGCTGTGAAAGTGCTGCACTCAATATGCCAGCAAATTTGGAAAACTCAGCAGTGGCCACAGGACTGGAAAAGGTCAGTTTTCATTCCAATCCCAAAGAAAGGCAATGCCAAAGAATGCTCAAACTACCGCACAATTGCACTCATCTCACACACTAGTAAAATAATGCTCAAAATTCTCCAAGCCAGGCTTCAGCAATATGGGAACCATGAACTTCCAGATGTTCAAGCTGGTTTTAGAAAAGGCAGAGGAACCAGAGATCAAATTGCCAACATCCGCTGGATCATAGAAAAAACAAGAGAGTTCCAGAAAAACATCTATTTCTGCTTTGTTAACTATGCCAAAGCCTTTGACTGTGTGGATCACAATAAACTGTGGACAATTCTGAAAGAGATGGGAATACCAGACCACCTGACCTGCCTCTTGAGAAACCTGTATGCAGGTCAGGAAGCAACAGTTAGAACTGGACATGGAACAACAGACTGGTTCCAAATAGGAAAAGGAGTTCGTCAAGGCTGTATATTGTCACCCTGCTTATTTAACTTATATGCAGAGTACATCATGAGAAATGCTGGACTGGAAGAAACACAAGCTGGAATCAAGATTGCCGGGAGAAATATCAATAACCTCAGATATGCAGATGACACCACCCTTATGGCAGAAAGTGAAGAGGAACTCAAAAGCCTCTTGATGAAAGTGAAAGAGGAGAGTGAAAAAGTTGGCTTAAAGCTCAACATTCAGAAAATGAAGATCATGGCATCCGGTCCCATCACTTCATGGGAAATAGATGGGGAAACAGTGGAAACAGTGTCAGACTTTATTTTTCTGGGCTCCAAAATCACTGCAGCCATGAAGTTAAAAGATGCTTACTCCTTGGAAGGAAAGTTATGACCAACCTAGATAGCATTTTCAAAAGCAGAGACATTACTTTGCCAACAAAGGTTTATCTAGTCAAGGCTATGGTTTTTCCTGTGGTCATGTATGGATGTGAGAGTTGGACTGTGAAGAAGGCTGAGCACCGAAGAATGATGCTTTTGAACCATGGTGTTAGAGAAGACTCTTGAGAGTCCCTTGGACTGCAAGGAGATCCAACCAGTCCATTCTGAAGGAGATCAGCCCTGGGATTTCTTTGGAAGGAATGATGCTAAAGCTGAAACTCCAGTACTTTGGCCACCTCATGAGAAGAGCTAACTCATTGGAAAAGACTCTGATGCTGGGAGGGATTGGGGGCAGGAGGAGAAGGGGCCAACAGAGGATGAGATGGCTGGATGGCATCACTGACTCGATGGACGTGAGTCTCAGTGAACTCCGGGAGTTGGTGATGGACAGGGAGGCCTGGCGTGCTGCGATTCATGGGGTCGCAAAGAGTCGGACACGACTGAGCGACTGATCTGATCTGATCTGAACCACTCAGATACGGTATTATAGAAATTTCTCCATTTGGGTCAAACTGCAAGAACTGTGACTCAACATTGCCACTGCTGTTTAAAAAATCTCTCATTCAAGATATACAACAGTAGAGCAAAATCTAACTTTAGAACTGAGGAATCTAATTTCTGTCCTGCAATATGTCCAGACTCAAAATATTCATTGCCACTCTGAAATAACTATTTACCAACTGGCATTCCAGTCATCTAAGTTTCTTTCTGAGCTTCCCTAACTGCTTAATATTTATCAAGGGAGAAGGTGGAAGGAAAACAAGCTTTAGACTCAGACAAATGTTATTTTTCCACTTTGCAATACATGAGAGGCACCAGACTTGGATGAAACAACTTGGTTTCAAATCTGAGTGCTGCTACTTTGAGCTCTTGAGCAAATGATAGCTTATCTAAGCTTCTATTTCTTTATCTGCAAAATGGAGTTAGTGAGTACCTCCTAGGGATATGATGATAATTAACAGATATAAAGAAGTATATTTAAAATGATTATTTCTTTATATCTTTATAATTATATATGCTTTTATAATTATACAAGATAATTAACAGATATAAACAGATATGAAAAAGAGCTCCTATCTCAAGTCAGCAAAGGCATGTATCACTCTGGCCTTCCAAGTTTCTACTTCAGAAAGGGTTTTCTTACCTCTTAGTGGACAAAAGGCAAACTGCAAGTCAGTATGCTCCCTTCTGAGCTGGCAGATCTCTGAAAAGGAGAAGCAACGTGGGTTGTAAATTAATGTCCACAAGCCCCTGATGGCCCACTGTTGGTCATATCATAGGGTTGACCAACATTTACAAACTGGAATACTTTAGGAATAAACAAAGCCTCTTACTCATCTTGCAAGGAGTCCTAAGATCTGGCAACCCTGGGCCTCGACTGTCAAACGAAGAGCAGTGGTTGCCCTGCTAGAAGGAGCATGCTCTTTCCAGCTGGGTCCTGTCCTCATCATCTTCCATTGTTCCACGAACCCAAGGTGGAGTAGAAAGATGTCATTTTTGTTGAGGGGTGCAGCTATTTGTCTTCTACCATGACAATAGGTAGTTGAAGTATTTCTAATGTCCCTGTCCAGTATCTGCTGTATTCTTTTCGTTGTTGTTGTTCTGGGGGTGGTTTGCTTATTAATATTACTTGCCTGGCTTCTATTGGCATTTGAGTTTGAGCCTGCTGATTTTGATGCTTTTAGCATCACAGCCCAGAATTTTATTCATGGTTATCCACTGAAGATCCTGCCATTATCTCTCCTTCTTTTTTTCCTTTTTTATTCAAGAAGAAAAGATAGATATTGGTACATATTGAACATCTTCCAAGCCCCCTGTTGAGAAACGCTGTTTCAAAGTATGGACTCTGTTCTTGGCATCACTTTGTTATTTTACAAATACTCTCCTAGTTAAGGTGATTGTGTCCACTCTACAGATGAGATCATCAAGGTGCAGCAGCAAGCTTAGATAACTTATTTTAGCCAGAATTAATTTTGAATTCAAGTCTCGGTTACCTGTCAGACAGGGAGGAACATAAGGTCAGCTGACGAATCTGCAGGTCTCTTAGTGAGCTAGTTAGTACTGGATGAACTGAATGCAGTGAATTTCTTTTTTTCCCCACAACAATAAGGTATCTACCATCTCCACTATCCTTTTCCTTATGGAATTAGCTCTTCTTGAACTTCCTTCCACTGCACTTGGATAGGAGATGGCACAGATGTAACTCTTAGGCACAGCTACTAAACCAACAAACTCCTGCCATGTCCCTGGGTTCCCAGAAGTGGAGCAAGATTGGGCTAGGACTTCTGCCTTTTGGAATTAGGGCTTGCAGATTTTTCCATATAATTTGCAGCAAAGCAGCTTGCCCAGCCCAAGGGCAGGGAGAGTAGGAGCTGACGGATCTCAGAAGTCTGTTTATATCCAACTGGAATTAAGCACTATTATAAGGTCCAGGAAATGAATGATCAAGTTCATAAAAACACATCTTTTTTATGTTTTGCAGAAAAAGTACTTAGTTGGTAAGAAGTACAAGTTTCTAATCCTGGATAAAAGCTCTCAGTCAAGCACTTTCTGGAAAAGGGCGCTCTAGCTTTGCCTTTTGTACTTGACTGTCTTCTTTGTTTCCCCAACACACACTCACATGTATTTTCCTAGACCCATGTCTGACCTCATTGTTGGAATCATGAAGCTCCAAAACAGTCTGGGTGGAGTCTCTTTCTGAGTACCTGGGGTTGCATTAAAATTAAAAAAAAAAATTATCCAGGGATGGAATCCTAAGCATTGGTTGAGAATTTAAAATCTTAAAAATATTAACAAGAAAAAAAAAAACAGAGTGGGAAGAAAAGTAAAGAGAGAAAGAAAGAAAAGAAAGTCAGTGAGAGGAAAAGGGAGCAAAGAAGAGCAAAAGAGGGCCAAGAGAAAATAATTTTTAAAAGGATAACTAAAAAATAAGAATAAAGAGATAAATCATTGATATACATGACTTGCAATCCACCTCAGAACTTACAGAGACATGCCAACATGTGAAGGACTATTTAGTATTAATATAAGATTCAGATCATGGTTAGTTTTATCCTAAGGAAAAAAAGATCACATTCTCTCTTACCAAACACTCCAGTGGGTGATACCTTCTTTGAGTTGATTTTGGTTTTAGTTGAGTGGTGAGGAGAAGTTCAAGGATACGTTTGCAAGCAAGAGTGACTTCTTTTTTTTGCCTGGGCTCAATCCCTAGGTTGGGAAGATCCCCTGGAGGAGGAAATGGCAACCTGCTCCAGTATTCTTGCCTGGGAAATCCCATGGAGAGAGGAGCATGGTGGGCTTACAGTACATGAGGTCACAGAAAAGTCAGACACAACTTAGCGACTAAACAACAACATGAGAGGAAGAAGGGGTTGTTCTGAAGGGCTCTGCAACCAAGGCCTAGAATTAAAGCCATTTTAGGGTCTTACTCTCCAGGATGCTCTCAGACTAACAGTATTAGCATCACCCGTGAATTTGTCATTAAAGAAGAAAAGAATGAAAGAAGCTGCAGGAACTACAAAGAGTAATACATGAAAGAAGGATGGGAAGGGAATTGTGTACAGAAAGGATAAAGGATTTGTAAGGGAGGACTTTCATTATGTGGATGAGAAGTATGAATTCTCTTTAGAAGACCTTGCTATTCAAGGTCATACAGACAGTGGCATCATCACCTGGGATGCTTAAAGGAAAAGCAGAATGTCAAGCTCCATCCCTGATGTTCCGAATAAGATCTGGATTACAAGATTCCCCAGGTGGTTCTTATGCACATTGGTGTTTGAGAAGCTGCTCTAGAGATCCTTTTCGATCAGGGAGCTGTCTGTGGAACAGAGGACCGGGAGCATCAGCCTCAGGGTTGCCTGGGAATTGTGACAAATGCCAATTCTCAGGCCCCACCCTGGACCTAATGAATCAGAATCTCTGAGGGTAGGGCCCAGATGTGTGGTTTAACTAGCCCTCCAGGTGATTCTGCTGGGTGCTCAAGCTGGCTAGAAGTTCTTTGTAACAAAGGGATTGATTTATATGATCTGGTGTATTGGGCTTTCCAGGTGGCTCAGCTGGTAAAGAGTCTGCCTGCAATGCAGGAGATGCAGATTCAATCCCTGGGTCAGGATCCAGGATCCTCTGGAGATGGGAATGGCAACCCACTGCAGTATTCTTGACTGGAGAAGCCCATGGACAGAGGAGCCTGGAGGGCTACAGATCCTGGGGTCACGAAGAGTCAGATATACCCAAGTGACTAACCATGCATCTGATGTATCATGGTTTGAGCCACCAGGGAAGCCCGATGATGAAGCAGCAGCAATCAAAGTCACACCCTGAGAATTCCCTGCCTATCCAGTGGTTAGGACTTCTATCAGGGTAACTAAAATCCCATAAGCTGTGAGAGGCAGCAAAACAAAGGAAAAGAATGGAAACAAACAAACGAAACTTACACCCTGAGTGCCTTGGCCACTGATCAATCAAAATTTGTATCAGCTTAGCTGGTGCCTGGCCAAGTATTAACCCGTTGGTTAATACTGGATTGTATTAACCAAGTTGCTGGATTGTAGGGAGATCCAGGTGTCCTAGGGGAGGGACTGGGGCAACCTCAATGAAGTGGGACATGAGGGCAGAGGCTGCTTATTAGCCTACACATTCCAATAGTTTAACAACTGGTTCAGCTAGCCATTCCTGCACCTATCAACTAAGGATCAGCCTCGTGATATTGATGAAAAATGCAACAACTGCTCTTTCCAGATATCCAGGGCAATTGTAACATTCAGAAGTTGTTATTTACCAAGAGGAATATTTGCTTGGAGCTTTCACATTGAGAAAGGAATAAAACCTTCTGTGATCCCTTAACTGTGTTGTGCTTAATGGCTCAGATGTGTCCAACTCTTTGTGACCCAATGGACCGTAGCCTCCCGGCTCCACTGTCCATGGAGATTCTCCAGGCAAGGATACTGGAGTGGGTTGCCATGCCGTCCTTCAGGGGATCTTCCCAACCCAGGAATCAAACCCCGGTCTCCAGCACTGCAGGCAGATTCTTTACCATCTGAGTCACCAGGGAAGCCTGATCCCTTTACTAGAAGTAAGCAAAACTCTGCTAGGTCCCTAGGCTGAGGGCTAGTCTATGGGACAGAGCAGGAAGGAGCTGTGTTACTTGAGAGGCACTTGGTACTGGCTCAAGATTATGGGGCCAGAGTCACAATGGCGGGTAGTGTGAATAGTACAGAGCTCAGATAGTGGGGAGAAAAAGAAAGGCAAGAGGCCAAGGACTCACAGAAAGACCAAGACAGAAAATTTTCAAGCATCTCTTAACCCCCCCACAACAAGCCTTCAGGGAAGTGAATGAAATTGTAGGTATCAAAAACTGTGCCAAAGGCAAAGTGTTCACAAAGGTGAGTTGTTTAGCATTAGGGTAATTATTAATATAACCATCACAGGGCAATTTCTGCCAGCTTGGGGCAAACTCGTGCCTCTGACTTTTGTGGGCTGTGGCTGCAGTACATGGGTGTGAGATATGTGATACTGTGGTAAAAGTAAGGGAAAACACGTACATCATTACCCCAAACTCCTTAGATTTGGATCCTAAAAGTCCTTGGATTTTCCTTCAGACATGGAAAGAGCTGGAACACAAGCTGAGGTCAAGGAAATGCCTGTTACTTGGAGTGAGGGAGAAGTTACAAGGGAGTCAGTTTAGAAAACAAACCATCTGCTTGAATCAGCAAACGTTCTGTAAGAAGAAAAGAAAAGTCAGTGTTCTCTTGGATAAACTGAGGCACAGGGGATCGCCAAGGAAAAGAACTGACCAAAACGTTGCCATAGCTTCTTTCCTACTGAAAGATCCCTTTGTTTTCCTTATTTCAGAGAACACTGGAGTCTTCATTTACTTCTCTCATGTCCACAGGTGGCTTACAGTCCTCCCACACTTCCCAAAGCTTCTTGTAAAATCTATAGTTACTTGTTTATTTCTGATTGCTTTTTTATTAAAAAAAAAAAAACATTTCAAAATACTGAGAACAGGAAACTAGAAAAATAATTAATGGAGGTTTTATTTCCAAGATTGTATTACCACCATTGTTTATATTTTGATGTTACGCACACACACGATTTAGTTTAATCAAATCACCACTTTATTACTGTGTGGTTCTGCATTCTGCTCTCTCCCTTAATGTTATGCTAGGGACATTTCCTGATTATCTAATGAACTCAGACTGTATAATTTGCAATTGTTGCATACCATTCTATCATTTGGGTGCATTGTGTGTTTTTTGGTTTGTTTTTTTAAAAAAAATTTACTTTGGAGTATACTTGCTTTACAATGTTGTGCTAGTTTCTGCTGTATCTTAATTGATTTTTTCTTATGGTCTTTACAAATTCACAGTCACAAAGCATCACATAAAACTGTGATGAGTGTCTTTCCAATAAGTAATTGTGAAAACTCTTTATTTTCTGAGAGTAATTTCCTAGGAATGTACTATTTTAAGGAATCTCGATTTGTTATGCAAAACTTCCTTCTTGAGTGCTTGTGCCAGTAAGTAACTTACATCACCATGTCCATGAATTTGCTCATCTCACCATTTTTTAATTATCAGTACTGATTTTTATGACTTTACTTTCTGGTAAATTGATAGATAAGATGTTATTTCATTATAGTTTAAAGTTGTATTTCCTTGATTACTAATGTGGTTGAACATATTTCTATTTTTTATATAAACTTACTCAGTATTTTGGAGAAGGCAATGGCCACCCACTCCAGTACTCTTGCCTGGAAAATGCCATGGACAGAGGAGGTTGGTGGGCTGCAGTCCATGGGGTCGCAAAGAGTCGGACACGGCTGAGCGACTTTACTTTCACTTTTCCCTTTCATGCACTGGAGAAGGAAATGGCAACCCACTCCAGTCTTCTTGCCTAGAGAATCCCAGGGATGGCGGAGCCTGGTGGGCTGCCATCTATGGGGTCGCACAGAGTCGGACACAACTGAAGTGACTTAGCAGCATTCAGTATTTAATTTTTTATTAGGATGTCTGATTTTTAATTTGTGAGAGTCTCTTTATGTTTTAGGTTTTTTGGTAATTAATATTTTTTTTAGGCATAGAAATTAAATTTTTAGTCAAATCTGTCGATCGTGTATTTTGCCATTGCTCCACTGATTGTATACTAGGAAAGATACCCTCTTTTTGTGGTTATTAGTGAATACTCATAATTTTCCTGATAACAAAAATGATGAAAACACTAATTATAAAAACCCATGACAATCATAATACATAAAGGACAAAGGATGTACCCATCCTTCAACGAACAGAATATCACATATATTCCTCCCCCATCGTGTCCATGTACACTTTGCTTTTTAATACTTTCACCATTTCTTTTGCTGCTGAGGAACAGATGAGGATATATTTACATTTTCCTTGATCTGATTTATGGAATGTCCATCTTTCTCCCTTGCTATATGATGTTTCCTATATAACCTATTGGTTATATATATATATTATTGGGATAATATCTGACAGGGCACGTTTAAGCATTTCTATTTTTCTACCACTGCTTTATGTATTTATTCTTGTACCAGACCCACATGTGTTCATCACACATTTAATTAAAATACAAAAACTCGTATTACTTTTCCACTGTAAACTTTTCTTAGATATGAATAAAAGGGTGGGGTAGGGATAGATTAGGAATTTGGGATTAACAGATACACACTGCTACATATGAAACAGATATACAACAAGGACCCAGTGTATAGAACAGGGAACCACATTAAATATCTTATAATAACCTACAATGACAAAGAATCTGAAAAAGAATATATATGTATGTATGTATATATCAATAAATCACTTTGCTGTTCACTTGAAACTAACACAATATTGTAAATCAACTACTGTAAATCAATGAGAAAGAAAAAGAAAAGAAAAAGAGGTCTGGAAAAAAATTTGTGCTGTTAAGTTATATAAAAAAATAGCTCCTTAAAAAAGTAAAAATAGAGCCACCATATGATCCAGCAATCCTACTCCTGGGAATACATATAAAGGAAACTATAATGAAAAATACAGCCACATCAATGTTCTCTGAAGCACTATTTACAATAGCTAAAACACGGAAGTCACTTGAATGTCCACCAACAGAAAAAGGATAAATAGGAATAAGAAAGGCATGGTATATTTCTACAAGGACTATGATTCAGCCATAAAAAAGAATGAAATAATGTCATCTGCAGCAATACCAATGGACCTAGACATTATCATACCAAGTGAAATAAGTCAGAGACAAATATACATTATCACTTATACGTGCAATCTAAAGAAAAATGATACAAATGAACTTATATACAAAACAGAAACAGACCCACAAACATAACAAACTTACCTTTATCAAAGGGGAAAGAGGTGGGGGAGGGATAAATTAGGAGTTTGAGATTAACATAAACATGCTGCTGCTGCTGCTGCTGCTAAGTCGCTTCAGTCGTGTCCAACCCTGTGCGACCCCATAGACGGCAGCCCACCAGGCTCCCCTGTCCCTGGATTCTCCAGGCAAGAACACTGGAGTGGGTTGCCATTTCCTTCTCCAGTGCATGAAAGTGAAAAGTGAAAGTAAAGTCGCTCAGTCGTGTCCGACTCTTTGCCACCCCATGGACTGCAGCCTACCGGGCTCCTCCGTCCATGGGATTTTCCAGGCAAGAGTACTGGAGTGGGGTGCCATCGCCTTCTCCGATAAACATGCTACTACATATAAAGTAGATAACCAACAAGGACCTACTGTAGAACACAGTGAACTATATTCAGTGTCTTGTAATAAAATATAATAGAAAAGAATCTTCAGAAAATATGTATAACTGAATTACTTTGCTGGTAGCTGAAACTTATACAACATTGTAATCAGCTATACTTACATTAAATAAAAAGAAAGCAAAAAAAAATAGTTTTTGCACATGAAGGACAATAGAGTGTTAATACATGAAGTGGAAATGTGAGTTGTATAAAAGTTGTATAAAAGATGTTTGACCACTGTATCCCTCTATGTAGAGCAACTTGGAGATGAGTTGTAAGAAAAGTGACTGGATAGGTAGACTGTGGTCAGATTACAAAGGGACTTCACAGAGAAGAGTCTGATGTTAATAAGCAGCTAAGAAGAACATTACAGGTTCTTGAGAAGAAACAGCGATGGTGGAAAAGCATACTTTAGGGAGGATTTTTATACTAATGTTATGTGGCTCAGTGGTAAAGAATCACTTGCCAGTGCAGGAGACAGGGATTCAATCCCCGGGTCAGGAAAATCCCCTGGAGGAGGAAATGGCAACCCACTCCAGTATTTTTGCCTGAAAAATCCCATGGCCCTCCATGGCAGGCCACAGTCCATGGGGTCACAAAGAGTTGGAAGTGACAGAGCATGCATCCTATACAGGCTAAAGGCAGAGACACTGATTCAGAGGAGCATGTTGGGAATTATAGAAATTCATCTATAGTAGAATTAGAAATTTTATAAGAGTGCGATGGAGCAGAAGGCAATGTGTCCTCCATATGTAAAATAAATATGATGGCACTGGCTCAACAGATATTTACTGTTTCTATATACTCTAGGTCTACAAGGGACAAGAAAGAGAGGATGCCACTGTTATGAGCCTTATACTAGTAATGTGTGTTAGTTGCTCAGTCGTGTCCGACTCTGTGACCCCATGGACTGTACAGCCTGCCAGGCTCTTCTGTCCATGGGATTTTCCTGGCAAAGATACTGGAGTGGGTTGCCATTTCTTTCTCCAGGGAATCTTCCTGACTCAGGGATCGAACCCAGGTCTCCTGCATTGCAGTCAGATGCTTTACCGTCTGAGCTACTAATATCACTGATCAAAATGGGAACATTTTCTCCTACTGTGTGGGCTACAGGAATACCCCTTTTCCACTCAACTCACCATAACTAAACCCAAAAGACTGTCCTCATCATTTTTCTCTACAATAATTCCCAAGGAGAACCCAAACATTTTTTTTTTTTTTGGTCCATCAATCCGTGGATGGAGAATCCAGTTGTGATTACTGGTCATGTGCTCTGACTTACAGGTGATCTTCGCTTCCCTCCACTCTCCCCAAGTCCCATGCAGGACAAACTCCAATGGGGGTTTTCCACCTGGGAGGTCCCTATCATCAGTTTATGTAGGAGGAGGAAAAGGGTCAAATTGCCCTCATCCTTTCTAGGTCTTGGAGACAACCCCTCCAGGGTGATCTAGCCCATCTCATCAGAGTATAAGGTGATGGCTACTGACCTTACTTCAGTATTCAGTCTTGAATTTTGGGCTAATTTTGGTTCTCTGTTTGACCATCACAAAACTAGCAGGAACCCAGAGGCTCCAGCCCTGTTCATGGTCCAAACATTCAGGAGGATTTGGGGAGCAGAGTCTCAGGGGAATTTTGTCACAAAAGAGCTGGATCTCTTACACAAATTTCATAATATGTTGGAAATGCGGGCAGTGCCCTTTGGCAATCATTATGCTAGATTATTGCAACAATGGCACTGCCCGCATTGTGGGCAGATTCTTTATCATCTGAGCCACCAGGGAAGGGATTTTATCTCCTTTCACTTCAGTCACTCAGTCATGCCCGACTCTTTGTGACCCCATGAACTGCAGCAAGCCAGGCTTCCCTGTCCTTCACCAACTCCCAGAGCTTGCTCAAACTCATGTGCATTAAGTAGGTGATGCCATCCAACCATCTCATTTTCTGTCATCCCCTTCTCCCCTCCTGCCTTCAATCTTTCCCAGCATCAGGGTCTTTTCTAATGAGTCAGTTATTCTCAATAGGTGGCCAAAGTATTGAGCTTTAGTTTCAGCATCAGTCCTTCCAGTGAATATTCAGGACTGATTTCCTTTAGGATGGACAGGTTGGATCTCCTTGCAGTCCAAGGGACTCTCAAGAGTCTTCTCCAACACCACAGTTCAAAAGCATCAATTCCTCAGTGCTCAGATTTCT